>NC_051392.1:40111661-40114161 GCF_015228065.2 Penaeus monodon
TAACGTATAAAAACTGTTGTGCTGGCTATTATATCGCTTGAGAATACAGGGAGGAATAATTTGCATTACATTATATTGTTAGTATACTATATTACTAAGAAAGTGCTTTTATATAGAACAGTAACTTAAGAGAATTGCATTTTCCACACGGCTAAGGCCACATTTAGATGCCTCACGACAAGAAATTTTCTAGAAAAAAAAACTACTTGATAATAACTTTGGTATCTATTCAAGCAGAAAACAAGTGCAGAAAAGTTGTGTTATGTAAAACTCCAAGAGGTCTTTATACAGCTACGTGTTGTCATTTGTATTCTGTGCAACGTAAGATAATGCAATAAATACATGTGCAAGATTGTTTTATTAATTTTATTACTTATCAAACCTTGCAAGAGTGGTGCGTTTTCTCGTGAAGAAAATGCATGAATGGAAAATAAAGAATAAAAAGTAACAGTAATGGAGGTTGAATATTTTTAAGCAAGATTATATTATTGTCTTTATTGCGTGTCGACATTGCAATGTTGCAAGTGTTTAGTTTTCTGTTAATGGAAATGTTATGATTGGAAAAAAATATATATATATATGAAAGCGAGAAAAAAAAAATTAAGCCAAAAAAAAAAGTTGTACAAAATTGGAATACATTTTTAAAACATTGAAGACACACGACCTATTAAAAAAAAATGTTGCAGTCAGACAAGATAATAAAAAAAGCTAAATTTTTCTTCTTTCTTTTTTTTTTAATCACAGTCTATTTCTCTCTGCTTGTATAACTGATCCATTTTTACTTGAGGAAACTCTGACCTTCGTTTAACACAAATATCAGTAATCAAACCTGGTGTAATTATCTGGTTAAATGTGCAACTTCGCCTTACGAAATGCACCGAATTTCGTGTTGGTTATGTCTGAATATGTGTTGTTTTGCTTGCTTGTTTTTTTTTTTTTTTTGGGGGGGAGGGGTTATTTTTTGGGTTTTAGTTTTTAGTTTTTTGTTGTTTTACTTTGCTTTACTTTGTTTTGTTTTGTTTTGTAATCATTTTGTCTTGTTTTCTTTTCTTGTCTTTTGTCTCTCGTTTTGTTTTGTTTTACTTTGTTTTCTTTTGTATATACATATATGTGTGTATATATATATATATATATATATATATATATATATATATATATATATATATATATATATATGTTGTGTGTGTGTGTGTGTGTGTGTGTGTGTGTGTGTGTGTGTGTGTGTGTGTGTGTGTGTGCGTGTGTATGTGTGTGTACGTGTGTATGTGTGTGTATACATATCTATAAAGATTTCTCGAAGACTGACCTCGAAAATGAACTGTTTCTTTAATTTTTTTTTATTATAGAAAAGCACCATAAAGATAATCACTGTACAATAGTCCTACAAACATTCAAGTCCAAAACGTCTCAAAGATTATATGAAATTTCAGCCGCCTGTATTTGGTTCTTCAAGTCTTGATTTAGTATTTCTTAGCACAAATAAGCAACTCGTTAACCTCGCCTTGGGCATCGCGAGTTTAATCTCCATTAACTCTATTTAATGATTTTAGATCTCACTTTTTTTTTAAAGAAGAAATGTTTTGTTTGGTTCACTTTTGTTGTATGTATTTTCTCGAAATTCTTTTGTTTATGATATATTTTTATTCTCGTGTGATTTACTATGTACGTTTAATTCCTTCTAGAATAGATGTTTTGTTTACATCATTGCTACGAGTGTTATTATTTATTATATACGTATTTTTTCAGTTAGGCAGTTGGATAATGATAAGATTAATCGATATTAATATACAACATTTCAATTAAATAAAGCTTTGGTAAAAAAAATATATATAAAGTACAACAGGACACACATAATATAACACATTGCTAAAATTATCGCAAAAAAGCGTATTTCCTCATCGCTCACGCTTGAAAAAAAAAGTTAGATTTAGAATAAACTATATAATCACAGTGGAATGAGGAATTTGCTGTTTTACCCTTGATGTATTTTGGGAAAAAAAAAATGCAGGGAAGATAAACGAATGTTGAAGGAATGTCTTTGCGAGGCCCATAATGTCTTTATATGCATTGAATGATGAATTCAGAGTACCAAGGTTATGTGTTGTTGATCGTGCGTCGCATGTAATCAAGGATAATAAAATAAATAATAATAATAATAATAATAATAGTAATAGTAATAATAATAATAATAATAATAATAATAATAATAATAATGATAATAATAGTAATAATAATAATAATAATAATAATAATAATAATAATAATAATAATACAATTTAAGAAATGAAAAATTTAATTAATAAAACTAAATCGATTTTTTTCATGATTTTTAAACATTGTCTCCCTCCTCCCCCAGCTCTCCACCAAGAGGGGGGGGGGGACCCTTTACCACCCACTCCGACTCTTGTTCAGTAAAACATATACTGAATTTTGCTGATAGAGTTCGCTTACGTAAGGCGAACGCTTTGTACAACGGTTCTTCAAGCATTCTGAGCACAAG
>NC_051392.1:40126661-40129161 GCF_015228065.2 Penaeus monodon
TTCCCTTTCCCTCTTTTCTTCGCTCCCTTCGCCCTTTTCGCTTTCTTCCTCTTCTTTCTCTTCTTTTCCCTTTCGATCTCTCCTCCTTCGCTTCCTCCGCCTTTTCCCTTTTCCTTTCGCCTCCCATTCGCTCTCATCCTCTTGCCCTTTTTCTCCTTCCTTCCTTTTCTCTCTTTTCCCCCTTTCTCCCTCCTTTTTCTTCTTTTTGCTTTTTTTCCCTTCCTTCGCCCCTTCTTCGCTCTCGTCCTCTTCACTTCCCTTCCTCATTCACCCCTTTCGCTTTATTGCCTCCTTCACCATCTTTTTTTTTTCCCCTTTTCGTTTTATTTTTCCTTCTCCTCCTTTTTTCCCCCTTCCTTTCTTCCTTCCTTCCTTCCACTTTCCCCTTAACCCCTTCCCCTCCCTTTAACCCCCCCCCCCCCCCCACCGCTAACAGTGCTTTCCCCTCTTTCACTGTCGCCGGAACAATTCTCAATCGTCCCTTTTCCTCGTATGATTTATCTGAACCAAATCACTGCGTAAGATTCTTCTCAATGAACACAAATACAAACAAAGAAATGTAGACACAAAGATGAAAAAAGAAAAAAAAAACAAAAAAAAAAAAACAGCCATAATAAGAAATGAAACAAAGATCGTTACGTTTCGAACTTTTCACGAATTCCTCTTCAGACAAATAATTAACCGAATTAATTAACCGAAATTAACCATTGCGGTTAATTATTCGCCTGAAGAGGAACTCGCGAAGAGTTCGAAACGTAACGATATTGTTTCATTTCTTACTGAGGATGTTTTTTTATTATTATTATTATTATTATTATTATCATTATTATTCTTTTCATATCTTTCTCATTCCTTGAAATTATAGTCATTTTTTAATTCACATTAATTGCCTCATTAACTTGACCGTAACCTCATCTTTCGCGTAAGATCTTTCTTCGATCACCATCCCTGTTTCCCTAATCCCTAATCCTCGCTGAACATAATCGTAATATTAAATCCCCATATTATTATTATTATTATTATTATTATATATATATATATATATATATATATATATATATATATATATATATATATATATATATATATATATATATATTTTTTTTTTTTTTTTTTTTTTTTTTTTTTTTTTTTTTTTTTTTTTTTTTTCTTTTTTTTTGTCAACGAATTTCTTTCCTTATTTGTCGCCTCGTTTCCTGACTGAGAATTTTTACTTTACATTTCTTTTTTTTTTTACTTATTTACATTAATTTACATTTACACTTGCATTCAATCTACTTAATCTCTGGTACATTCGGAAAGAAAAATAAAGAATCTCTTTCTTCAAGGCTTACACACTGGATGGAAAATGGGCGTGGCTAAATTCAGGATACGCCCACTTCGTCGGGAAATTAGATTCTCATACCCTCCTCCCCCCCCCCCTGAAATAAAATTCACTGACCCCCCCCCCTCTCCCCGTCTCTCAAAGACATCTGTATTCTGATGTCACTGCTCTGTTTTTTTGTTTTTTTTTCAAGCTTCGTTTGTCATTACCGTTTAATAATCTGTAATTATCAAACATCGTTGATTACTGAATATCAGTCATTACCCACTATCAGTCATGATCAGATATCAGTCATCATCAAATATCAGTCACTATACATATGAGTCATCCAATATCAGCCACTATCACATATGAGTCATCCAATATCAGTCATTGTCACATATGAGTCATCCAATATCAGTCATTATCCAACATCAGTCACTTTCAGGAAAAGAAGCTTAATATCACTTTCATAAACTGAAGCCTCGTTAATGTATCACTCATTGGACTAATGACTTAGGACTCAACGAGGATAAATGCATTATCTGCAATCCCAGGGTTGCTTAATGCAATTTGTTTAAGGATACTAGCAAGACAGAGAAAAAAAAAATGTTAGAAAACGGCTGTAAACTATTTGAACTTTCACTTTCAGAAGCCTCTTTCACTATTTCTCACTTTCAGTAATAGAAATTTCCGTTCGCCGTCCCTTATACTCAAGAACAGAAGCTTTGTTCATCATCCTTACTTTTAATAATAAAAACAGTGTTCACCGTCCCTCATTTTCTTGAACAAAAGCCGCGTGGTTGTCCCTTACTTTCAGGAGCATAATTGTCGTTCATTATCTCTCCCTCTCAAGAACAAGGATGTCCTTCACCATCTCTCACTTTCAAGAACAAAGACATTCTTCACCATCTAACAATGTCAAGAACAAGAACATCTCTCACCATCACTCACTTTTAAGAACAAGGATGTCCTTCACCATCTCTCACTTTCAAGAACAAGACCATCTCTCACCATCACTTACTTTCAAGAACAAGGTCATTCTTCAATGTCCCTCACTATCAGGATCAAAATCACTGTTCACCACCACTCTCAACAGGATCCAATGGCACAAAACATAATGGTAAAATTCACTCATTTTTAACCTCTGATCTAACAAGCAATAAAAAATACACTTAAAGTCTCGTCATATTAGAT
>NC_051392.1:40154161-40156661 GCF_015228065.2 Penaeus monodon
AATAATAATAATAATAATAATAATAATAATGATAATAATGATAACTCAGAATCAAACTTCTTGCATTTTCTGAGTCAAAATCAACGGACACTCGTTGCAATACCTTTATCGCAACAGATCAGTTATATTGCGTCGCAGGCATGCAAATCGCCCAGTTGAGGTCACCAGGTCTAACGCAGCGAGTCTCACGCAACAACAGATTTCTTGTTTTGAGAAAATTGCAAGCAGGTTTCGCGACTTCATTCGTCCGTCATACTGAGCGCGATTCGTATTCTATTTTGCATTTATTTCATTGTTATTCGTCGAGTGGTTATGTTGTTTGTAAATTTTGGATTAAATGTAGATATTCGTTTGGTTTTTGGTCAATGATTTCGGATTTGTTTGATGCTCACATGTAGCGGAAATATTATTATTATTATTATTATTATTATTATTATTATTATTATTATTATTATTAATGTTATTATTATTATTGTTATTATTATTATTATTATTATCATTATTATTATTATCATTATTATTATTATTATTATCATTATTACTGTTATCATTATTATTATTTTATTAATCATAATGATAATACTAATGATGATAATCATAATGTAATTGATAATGATAATGATGAAAAAAAAATGATGCTAAAAATTAATTATTGTTATTATCACCATAATTGTCCTTTGTATCGTTAGTTGTATCTCTTTGCTGTTATACTATCATCATCATCATCATCACTGTTATCGCTATGACTGTTATTACTACCATTACCACTATCACCATTACTGTTCTTGCGTCATCATCATCATTATCTCGAGCATCATCGTCGGAAATCCCCATGACAACACAGCTTCTCAACCAGACACGACCAGACTCCTTGCAAGGATGTCTTTCCGGCGCCAAAGCCATTGAAGAGATGGAGCACTCTGGATCGAGCCGCTTCTCCTAAGACAAAAGCGGGGGACATAGAGATCGAGATTGGTGTTGATTATGATGTTGATAATAGTGATAAGACTTCACGCATGCAGGTGTGTATGTGTCATCATTATTATTATATTGTTTTTTTGTTGTTGTTTTTGTTGTCGTTCTTGTTATTGCTGCTGTGGCTACTGCTGTCACTATTATAATTATTGTTGTTATCGTAATGATTTATTGTGATAATTGTGATGGCCATTATCACGATCGCCTTATGAATGAAGCTAGAGAGAGAGAGAGAGAGAGAGAGAGAGAAAGAGAGAGAAAGAGAGACGAGACGAGAGAGAGAGAGGAGAGAGAGGAGAGAGAAAGAGAGAAGAAGACAGAGGACGATTCATCGTGTAAAAAAGCAATATTTACACATGTATCAATGATTTCATGATTCTCTTGTCTCTCCTCAAAATCTATACTCTTACTTAATCATCATTTCCATGTTATTCACCAGGAAGACGCTCCCACAATGTACTCAGGTTACAACGAAACTTCAATCATACATTATCCTGTAATAACTTTCATAATTTTCGCTAGAAAATGCAAACAGTATTCTATTTCTAATACCTTTAGGTGCCACGCAAACTAAAATAATTACAGGTTACTTGATGTTTACAGGTATTTATAGTCAGCCAGGAAGCTTTTTTTCTGATAAACAGATAAATGCCGACATACATGGACACACATGCGGATGCCTTCTTTAAGCGCTAGTAATGGTAATAGTTTTCCTATAATGATCACATACAATAAAATAAATATCATTTCCTAATTACTGTGTGGCGTAAAATAATATATAATTACAGTTATGATGTATACAGGTATATTATAGTCATAGGAACTATATATTTTATAATAAGATAAATGCCGAATACTGTGTTGGATGGGTGTTTTTAAGGTAAATAATGGTAATAGTTTTTATAATGATCAATAAATATAAATAAATAAATTATATATGTGTTTTTGTGTGTTATATATATATATATATATTATATATATTATATATCTATTATATACTATATATTATATATTATATATATATATATATATAATATATTATGTATGTATGTATGTATGTATGCGTGTGTGTGTGTGTGTGTGTGTGTGTGTGTGTGTCTATATATATATATATACATATATATAACTATATATATATATATATATAACTATATAGATATCTATATATAACTATATATCTATATATATATAATTATATATAGACACACACACACACACACACACACATATACATGTTTCAGTGTATGTGAGTTTTTTGTGCATGCATGTATGTGCGTGCATTAGTGCATGTGTGCAAGCATTATATGAAAATGAACATCATCCTAGGCGCCTGAATCAGCATTCGTACCCCGAAGGTCGCTGTCGGAAAACACCCCAGAAGGCTTCCTTTCTCCTCCGCTGCCTTGCTCCTCTTGCGAAGACATTCCTTTTTTTTTTTTTTTTTTTTTTTTTTACATTCCTCTTTAACTTGATAGACATTCAGTAGCAACGGCTAGTGATTATTCCCCCCCTCTCCTCCCTCCTC
>NC_051392.1:40161661-40164161 GCF_015228065.2 Penaeus monodon
CCTCTCTCTCTCTCTCTCTCTCTCTCTCTCTCTCTCTCTCTCTCTCTCTCTCTCTCTCTCTCTTTTCTGTCATTTAATGTAAGCGAAACACTACGAAGAAAAAAATGTGCAGTGTATGAGTATAGTCTATAATACATACTTACATTCATACAAACATATATTGTGTCTGTCTGCCTGTCTCTCTTTATGTATATATACAACTTCTTCTTTTTGTGTATGTGTGTGTGTGTGTGTGTGTGTGTGTGTGTGTGTGTATGTGTGTGTGTGTGTGTGTGTGCGTGTCTATATATAATATATGTGTATGTATAATATATATATATATATATATATATATATATATATATATATATATATATATATATATATATATATATATAATGTATGTATATACACATATATACACATGCATACATTCATACTTACACACACACACACACACACACACACACACACACACACACACACACACACACACACATAATATATATATATAGATAGATAGATAGATAGATAGATCTGTGTGTATATATGTGTGTGTGTATATACATATATATATATATATATATATAATATATATATATATATATATATATATATATATATATATATATATATATATATAAATTTTATATATGAGAATTTTGGCCCAGTGCGTGCAAGGCCACACTTACCGATGCCGGGCGGCCGTCTGTGCCTCGAGGCAGCTGGCAAGAATCTACGCCGTTAGAACGCGGCAATAAGTGATCGAAACCTTGCAATTCCTCGCTCTTGAACCTCTCGCTCCGTCAAAGGATCCTTCTTCCCTCACAGTTACCAGGATGTGGATCCACTTTGTACGACGTGGTGTAGAGTTAGAAACTAAATTCAATCGCTTGTTAAATTCGAGGGAAGTTTTTTTTTTTATTTTTTATACGGTTTAATTTGCGGAGTCTATAATTAACTAATAGAGTGTTCATGTTTTTCTTTCTTAATGTTTACTTTTATCGGTATTAGGATGTTATTAAAAGCTTCATTCATTAGCCTTTTATTTATCTGACTCATATGAGAAAGAACAAAGCAAATATATTCCTCTCGTTAATAAAACGTCTCACTCCTTCTAGAAAACAAAAAAATTGATAATAATAATGGTAATTGATTAAATCTAAAAATAGTTGATTTATCGTGACAAGGAAGGAGGGTATGATTATCACCAGGTTTGATAAAGAAAAACTACATCGCATTTTGCAAGTGAGTTGCTACTGGTGATGAAATTCATGATGATGGTGATGACTTTGATGAATGAGGGTCTTATGAATTAGGCAGTGGCAATAATTCATCAGATAATTTAGAAAACATAATTTTTTAAAACAATTTTACTATGGTTTTAAAATGCATTTTTGACATATCTGAACGTTACTTGTATTTTCATTCCTAATGAATTTCGAATTCCGACAATACTGTTGATATTAGTCGAAGGTAAATCATAATTATCAATCACTTCCACTGGCACCTCTTTGCTCACTCTTGAGATAAGTATATCATTAACTTCACCGACGCCTACAACATTAATTAAGAGGTGTTCTCTTCTTTTACAACTGGACCTCGATGCTTGTTGGAGTCTGACTGATCCATACGCTTCTGTCTGATCTTATATATTCATTCGTAAAACAAGGAAAGGTCTTATTTTTTATTTATTTATTTATTTATTATTATTGGATTCGATGTCATTCTCATTGGGGTGTTGGATGTGTTGATATGAGTTTTTTTTTAAGATTTTGTTTAAAAGTATTGAGTTATCTTTTCGATCTCGTGATTCGATTGATAAGTTCCGCTGACTTCTCACGACCTTTTGCTGATTAGATAAGATGCTTGGGCGGGTCGTGCGATTTTCCCGTCAGCATGACCGCCCGTGCGCCACAGCAAACCAACTTTCCATTCGTTTGGGGCGTTTGGTTGGCACTCGGAGGGCAAGGGCGTCGGGGCATACCAGGTCGAAGTAACGGGCTCGTGTGTTAACTACATCGGTCACTTCTCCCAACAATCTGGTTTACGTCCATCCAACCTCGAGGTGTACAGCTGGGTCGACTAGTTACGAGGGTGGGTGTTCGGGGCCGAGGGGCGGATGTGGGAGGGGGAAGAGGGGGGCATAGGGGGGAGGGGGGTGGTGTGAGGTAATGTACTTCCCCGAGCGAAGTCTGTGGTTTGGGTGCTAGAGGGCCGAGGTGCCGAGGAGAGGCAAAGGCTCCGGGGTTACGAAGGAGAAGCAACGAGGGAAAAGGGAACCCCTCGTCATGTAACTCTTCCAACCACTTTGGCAAAAACACCACACCTTGTTTGTTTTTTCCCCTTTCCAGTTTTCATGACTTCTAACATAAAATGTCATTATTTTATCTCTGCACCTCGCTTTATAAGGAAGCGTCATATCTAAACTGCTTGTAGACCAATGTAAATAATGAGAGCTTTTGTTTATCCCAAATCTTTCGACGTAAATTACGAACAAGACACGCACAGGCTTCGCAGG
>NC_051392.1:40171661-40179161 GCF_015228065.2 Penaeus monodon
GACGGAAAGAGAGGGAGAGAGAGAGAGAGAGGGACGGAAAGAGAGGGAGAGAGAAAGAGAAGGGTAGGGGAGGGAGATAGATAGATAGATAGAAATAGATAAAGAGAGAGAGAGAGAGAGAAGGTGAATGTCATCTCTCTCAAAATCCCTCTGGTTGTCACTCGCCATGCATGCAACATTAAATTCATTTTGCATATTCCTTTCCATTGCAGACCGTCCTGTTGGCTGAGGATAAACCAGCTCTTTTTAAGACCGACCTTCATAAGGATTTTTGTTTTATATTGTTTTGTTTAGTTGCCTCCTAACTTGCTTATTAGGGGGGGTAAAGTAAGCATAAAAATCCGCGAACATATATTGGCAATATTACTCCTGTGATAACGTGGCCAAAACAGATCTTCCATTATCTAATAAATCAATAAATATCTTTTATTTGTTTCTTACCTGCCTTAACTTTGTTTTAGTTAAAGTGAAGTGTGAAGTCAAGTAGACGAACATATACCCGCCTTTGGCAAAATACCGAAGGAAAGACACATTGCATTTATATTCAAACAGCCAAATCCCACGCCTGTGAAATTCAAACAAAGCGGAGATTTCAGTGAAACACAAAAAAAAAAAAAAACTCATATTTCATAAAACAACATTATCATTCCACATTTCGCAAAAACAGTCTGACAATAACGACGGCCTTATCATAACAAAAAAAAAAAAAAAAGATCGTTTACTCAAACACATGAATCCGAATTTTGTGAGAATTATTTTTCTTTTAAGCAGTTGATCCTTCGCTCAACTATCGTGTTATCATGACTCCGGGGATGTTAAGATAAGAACTCGACTATTAAGATAACACCATAAGCATGAAGGTGTGTTAAATTGAGGATAAGAAAGAAGGATGTGACTTTGTGATTGTTTTATGTTCATAAAATGTATCATGTGTATTTTTGTTTTCGTTTTTAAGATACTGGCTCATTGTTGCCAAGAATATGCGCGTGTCAGTTCACAGACGAACATGAAGGAAGTCATTAGTATAACGGCTGTGTGTGATTATCACCCATCCTCACGTAAAAAAAAAAAAAAAAAAAAAAAAAAAAAAAAAAAAAAGAAAAAAAAAGAAAACGGGAGAAATTGACCTTGTCCGACGAGTCACACAAAACTATCGAATGTTACGTAATGTCCCCAAAGCGTCACTACTTGCAACTTCTCCCTCCTCCTCCTCCTCCTCGTCCTCCTTCTTTCTCTTTCCGTCTTCCTCTCTTCCCCGCTCTCCCTTCCCTTTCTCTTTCCCTTTTTCCTCTCTCTATCTTTTTCCCTCTCTCTCTCTGTCTCCTATTCCCTTCCCTCTTCTCCTTCTCTCTCCTTCGCCCCTCTCCCTCTATTACTTTTTCTTTCTCCTCCCCTCTCCTCTTCCCCTCCTTCCCTTTCCCTCACCCTCTCGTCCTCCTCCTGTCCCTTCCCCTTCCTCTTCCCCTCTTCCTCCCTCCCTCCCCCCCCCCACCCCCCCTCCCTCCCTCACCGCCCCCCCTCCCTCCACCCATGCAACTTCCGCATTGCTTCGCCCGGACGCACGAAGGTCAGAGGTCACGGGGACTTGGAATTCGTGGCTTTAAACTCGCCAGCGATGTCCCTGTTACGGCATCTTTCTCGCGTGACATTTCATAAGGCAACAGGAACCGCGTCGCTTTCCTGGGTGTCTTCTCTTCCCTCAGTTTCCCGTCGGTTACATCACTCCCTGGTTTGTCCTCTCTTCTTGGGTCTGTGTAACTTATTATCTCGTCCTTTTTCGCTTTTTTCTTTCTTTCTGTCTTTTGCTGTCTTTCTTTCTCTGTCTCTGTCTCTGTTTCCCTGGTTCTGTTTTTTTTTTTTTTGTTTCTCCATTGCTCCTTCTCTCTCTCTCTCTCTCTCTCTCTCTCTCTCTCTCTCTCTCTCTCTCTCTCTCTCTCTCTCTCTCTCTCTCTCCCCTCTCCTTCTCCCTCTCTCTCTCTCTCTCTCCTCTCCTTCTCCCTCTCTCTCTCTCTCTCTCTCTCTCTCTCTCTCTCTCTCTCTCTCTCTGTCTCTGTCTCTCTACCACTCTCCCTGTCTTTCCCATCTCTCTGCCCTTCTCTTTGCCTCCCTCTCTCTCCTCTCCCTTTCTCTTTCACCTCTCCGTTATGTCCTTCCCCCACAAACATTTACCCGGAATGTCCTGTTGTGTTTCATTCCCCCCCCCCGCAATTTACCGTTATTTGGGGGGGGGGGGTACTCTAGTGTGTTTTATTTATGTTAGTGGATAGTATGATAACTGCATAGAAATAGAAAATGTAAATTGAAGAAGGAAGTGGAAAATAGAACTAGAAGTAGAGTTAGTAATAGGAAATATAGATAAAATGGAAATAGAAAAAGAAATAGAAAACAGAAATAAAAAAAAAAAAATAAAACCAGAAATAAAAATTCGAAATAGGAACAGAAAATTGACAGCGAAATATAAAACGTAATATGTCGAAAAAGGTGTAACGTGCCCCTGTTAGGTATTATTAGTCTGCATGATGATGTAACCTTTATTCCACTCAGATAAGATAGGATTGGATAAAACGTAAAATGTATTATCGAAAAAGTAGCTCGATTAATTCCTTCCTAGACTGATTCGATCTTAAAATGTACAGTATAAAATGTCAGTCAACACACAGCTTCACATTCGGGAGCCTATTTTTAGATTATAATCAGCTGATGTCTCACAATTTACCGTTTCTTTCTTCGTTGAATCACTATGAACTGACCCTAAAAAAAAACTTTTAACGAGCTTGGCTTCTTTAATCAATATGCAAATTTTAGAGCATTAATCCCATATTAAGAACGTTTATTAATGGATTTACAAATGTCCGCCCACGATATTTGTCACTTTCTATACCCGAAAAAAAAAATAAGAACAAAAATATACGTTTAACAGTAGTGTAAATTTGCCTCGGTTTATAAATACCAGAATGCAAAGTCACCACCAACGTTGGTCCTTGACTTATTATAAAAGGGTCGTTTGTCTTCTTGCTGTTAGTTAGAAGTGACTGTGGACTGTTAGACTGTCCTTGTCTCTCTCTCTCTCTTTTATTTTCCTTCTCCGTAGTACATCTAGATGCACTAAAGTGTATAGTTATTGTTAATTTGCCTTTTTTTTCCTGCGACTTCTAATGCGTAAAGAAACGAGATGATGTTGAGGGTTGTAAAAGCGGTGCACGTGGGGGTTGGAGTAATTCTGGCGTGCATATGTGAGGTTGTGTAGCCTGAATGGTCGTGGATGCTGGCGTTGGAGTGAGAGAGCGGGAGACGGGGACAGGAAGGTACAGTAAATCATGCTACTCATTAATATAGACATCATCCAAACACGCCCGCACGTACACGCACACATCTCTCTCTCTCTCTCTCTCTCTCTCTCTCTCTCTCTATATATATACATATATATATATATATATATATATATATATATATATATATGTACACACACACACACACACACACACACACACACACACACACACACACACACACACACACACATATATATATTATATATATATATATATATATATTATATATATATATATATATATATATATATATATATATGCATGTATATATAGATATAGATATATACATACATGCATACATACATATGGGGCCACGGTGGCCGAATGGTTAGAGCGTCGGACTCAAGACTGTCACGACGGCAATCTGAGTTCGAGGGTTCGAGTCACCGACCGCCGCGTTGTTTCCCTTAGGCAAGGAACTTCACCTCGATCGCCTACCTAGCCACTGGGGGACCAAGTCAGCCCAAGTCAGTGCCGGGTAAATAGAGATGGCGACTCGATAAAAACACCGGGCGGAAGGCAATGGCAAACCACCGCTCTAAATTGCCAAGAAAAATCATGGAAGCACATGATTGTTAAGGCTGCGGTGGTCGAATGGTTAGAGCGTCGAACTCAAGACTGTCACGACGGCAATCTGAGTTCGAGGGTTCGAGTCACCGACCGCCGCGTTGTTTCCCTTGGGCAAGGAACTTCACCTCGATTGCCTGCCTAGCCACTGGGTGGCCAAGCCAGCTCAAATCAGTGCTGGTCCCAAGCCCGGATAAAATAAGAGAGAAAGTTACCTAAAAAGGTAACACCGGCACTCTCCGTGGAAAGGAACTGGGGACCCTACCACGTACTCACTCCAAGAGCATCACAACGTGAAAACTGCAATTGAGTATCATGCTGTGACCACGGCGGCTCAGACATGAACCTACCGTTAAATGATGATGATACATACATATATATAGATAGATAGATAGATAGATAGATAGATAGATAGATAGATAGATAGATAGATATAGATATATACATACATGCATACATATATATATTTGTGTGTGTGTTTATATGTATGTATATATATATATATATATATATATATATATATATATATATATATATATATATATATATATATATATATACATATATATACATATATAATATATATATATATATATATATATATATCTGTGTGTGTTAAACGCACACATATCGCATAAGCTTTTATTTTTTAGAAACTTTCAAAATAAAGAAAAAGAATAAAAACAACAGAAAAAAGGTACCACCACGTGACTGCCGCCGCTCTGCTTTCCTGAGCCTGGTGTGTTTGCCTCCGTGAGTCTGTGCGATGATATGGGAATATGGAAATGGGAATGGGAATGCCAAAGACAACATTGAAGAGACAGGTAGTTCAAATAGAGAGGGGGGGATAGATAGATAGGTATAGAGGAGGAAGGAGAGGAAGAATATGAGCGGGAGAGGGAGGGATTTAGTAGAAAGAAAATGAACTTACGGTCCGGGACCTATATAGTAACACATTCAAGAGAAAGAGAGAGAGAGAGAGAGAGAGAGAGAGAGAGAGAATCTTATGCAATACCCAAAGACATCCTACAGGCGGCCGGAAAGTAACAGGACCTTGTGGGAGGAGGTAGTCACCATTCAGGTTAAGCCACTTTCTCTGTCACGCCATTTTTCTGTTTTACACCTTCGCACTGTCACCGCCGTGTGCGTCAGGGAGGGATGTCTGTTACGATGGTGATTTTGCTCCTCGCGTAACGGTTATGAAGTGAGTTGTGACATGTGGAAGAGTACTGTCATTCCTGAGGTGTAAATGCGGTAATGTAAGGGACGAAGTGTTGTGAAATGAGTGGAAATGAGTGTGATGAGAATCGATAAGTAAACACACTCACGTGTTCTTCTTCTTCTTTTTCTTCTTCTTTTTCTTCTTTGCTAAATCGCTTTCGATGACCCGCTACGATAAGGTCACGTCTTTTTTTAGTCCCCTTTTCCACATTTAATGGCCAAAAGCAGGTCACGCTTACATAATAGTGTAATATTGACCCCATGGTGTTCGGATAAAGTTCAGAATACCGAAACCGTGTTCTCTCGGATTTCGACATCAAGAGAGGGAACTGCAGTGTCGTTAGTGGGGATGGCGAGGGGAGAGGGGGATGGCGGGGGGAGGGGGGAGGGGTGTAGGGGGGAGGATTGAGGGGAGTAGGGATGAGGGTGGAGGTGGGTAGGGGTGAGGGTGGAGGTGGGATAGGGGTGAGGATGAAGGGGAGTAGGGATGAGGGTGGAGGTGGGATAGGGATGAGGATGGAGAGGTGGGGAAGAGGAAAGGGAGATAGAAGAAATGGGGTAGGGGTGAGGAAGGAGGGGGTTGTGTCACCTTAGCCCCGTGACTTCGATGAAGGTCAGACACAGAGAACTTAATGGTGAACTTTGGCCGAAAAAAGACCATAAAACAACGATTGAAAGTAGGGAACAGAACCTTCGGAATTACTTCCCTCTCTTCTCCATTCTCAATAAGAGAATGGAGAGAGAGACAGAGAGAGAGAGAGAGAGAGAGAGAGAGAGTGAGAGAGAGAGAGAGATAGGGGGAGAGACTGAAAGAGAGAGACAGAGAGAGAGAGAGAGAGAGAGAGCAGAGAGGGGAGACAGACAGACAGACAGATAGACAGACAGAGAAAGACAGAGAGAGAGAGAGAGAGAGAGGAAGCGAGAGAGAGGGGGGGAGAGAGAGGGAGAGAAAGAGAGAGAGGGGGGGAGAGAGGAGAGAGAGAGAGAGAGAGAGAGACAGAGAGACAGACAGACAGAGAGAGAGAGAGACAGAGAGAGAGAGAGAGGGAGACAGAGACAGTGACAGAGAGGGGAGAGAGAGAGAGAGAGAGAAGAGAGAGAGGAGAGAGAGAGAGAGAGAGAGAGGAGGAGAAAGAAAGACAGAGAGAGAGAGAGAGAGAGAGAAAGCGAGAGAGAGGGGGGGGAGAGAGAGAGAGAGAGAGAGAGAGAAAAGAGAGAGAGAGAGAGAGAGGGGGGGAGAGAGAGAGAGAGAGAGAGAGAGAGAGGGGGGGGGGAGACAGACAGACAGGACAGACAGGACAGAAGAGAAAGACAGAGAGAGAGAGAGAGAGAGGGACGAAGAGAGGAAGAGAGAGAGAGAGAGAGAGAGAGAGAGGGGGGGAGAGAGGAGAGAGAAGAGAGAAGGAGAGAGAGAGAGAGAGAGAGAGAGAGACAGAGAGAGGAGAGAGAGAGAGAGAGAGAGAGAGAGAGAGAGAGAGAAAATGAGAAATAATGAGGATATATATACAAATAGATAGATAATAGATAGATAGACAGATAGATAGATAAATATAAAAAGAGAGAGAGAAAGAAAGAGAAGAGAGAAACGAAAAAAAGAATCTTATTCCCAGGCCTCTATAGTAATAATTTCGCACTGACACCAAACGGAAAAGCCAACCACATGGCAACCTCGAAAAAAAATCATTTGTTGTGGGTTTACCTGTGTATGTAGAAGGGGGGGAGAGGAGGGAGGGGGCCGAGATGGGGGGGTGTACTGCGGCTGACGGGTTCCCACACACACCCTCCCTACCCTCCCCCCCCCTCCTTCTTGAACACTTTCTCTTACCGTTATTTTATGTAGGGTAGTAGAGGCAGGAGGGCGAAACAGGGGTAACTTCACCTCGATGAGGGTGGTGGTGGGGGTAGGGGTGGGGGTGGGGTGTGGTGTAGGGAGGGGGGGAAGGAGGTGCTTACCTGTGGTTAGGATGGGTGTGGGAGGTGTGGGGGGGGGAAAGGAGGGAAGGGGAAAGGGAGGGGGGTCGTTTTGTATTTTTTTTTTCTGTTTGACCAGTTACTTGACTTTTTTTTCTTTTTTTTAGGAAAGGTTCTGTGACCTATTTTTTGAGAAAGGGGATTGTTCTTTTTTTCTTTTCTTACTTTCTTTCTCTTTCGACTTTTGCAGTTGGATGAATATGCGTGTATGCACACACACACACGCACGCACAAACACACACACACACACACACACGCACAAGTAGTCACACACACACACACACACACACGATTTAAAATTTAACCCAATATTAAATACTTTTCAACCAATACCCTTAAACGGGCCACCTCCCAGACACAAGTAACTAAAATCAAATTTTTAAAAAAAAAAAAAAAAAAAAAAAAAAAA
>NC_051392.1:40216661-40236661 GCF_015228065.2 Penaeus monodon
CATTCAGACATGCACAAGCCACGTGCGGTTGTTCCGGGCAATGCGTGTTTTTAAACCGGTTTGGCTTGCTACAGGCTTGTCACAGTGTGGCACGGGTTGCTCCATTGTAATAAGGAAATTCTACATCATTCCCCTTGTACACAACTTTGGATGCCTTACAAATGTATTCGAGATACCGAATAGAACACTCAAAACTGATTCGTTCATTTCGGGATTTTAGTATTGCATAATCGCTAAACCAGTCTGTTCCGTGAGACTATAAATATGACAGATATCCTATTCATAAACAAGCTCCTCGCCAACACGAATGAACTCGATACAAACCAGAAGGGTGACTGAAGACAGGATATTTCTCCCACGCATTTTCGGGTCGAGCTTTCACTTATCTGGTTCAAGTCATTGAGTGCGCCGTCCCACGCGTCAACTTGTCATTTGTCAAATTGCACGCATGTAGGGATATTGCGTTTGATATCAGGCGTGAGTCATGCGTCTGACATCTTAGCATTTGTCAGATGGCGTTGAGGATTATAACCCGGACTCGCGACTTTCCAACGTTCTCCTCCTCCTCTTTCTCTTTCTCTCCCTCGTCCTCTTGGCTGTTTATCTCTTCCCCTCGCTCGTTCGCATTTTTTTTTCGTTTCTTTTCCTTATCTCCCCTTTAAGTTTTAAATTCGTCTCTCCCTCTGTCTTTTCCTAGGTGTCTTATCTCCCCATTCCTTTCCTCCTTCCTTCTCTTTTTTTCTTCTTGCTCCTCTTTATTTCCCCCTCCTCCTCTTCTCATTCATCCTAATCATCCCTCCTCTTCTCATTCATCCTCCTTGCTCCTCTCCCTAACACCCTCTTCTTCCCTCCCTCCCTCCACTTCCCTCCTTTCTCTCCCCCCCACTTCCTCCCCTCCCCCTCCCTCCTCTTCTTCCTCCCCTCCCTTCCCTTCCACTTCCCCCTAACCCTCCTTCCCCTACCCTCCCTCGTTTGCGTACTCCGAGCGTCTCCCCTCTTCCCTCCCTCCCCCTCCTCTTCTCTCCACTTCCCTCCTCCCCTCCCTCTCCCCCTCCCTCCATTTCCCTCCAACCTCCCTCCACTTCCTTCCTCTTCCTCCCCTCTCCTCCAACCCTCCCTCGTTCGCGTACTCCGAGCGTCCCCCTCCCGTCCCCTCCCCTCCCCACCCCACCCCCACCCCTCGCCTCTTCTCCCTCGGCGAACGTGGTGTTTGTGGCAGGCCGTTCCTCTCCAACATGGCGACTGACAGGCGGAGACGCACGCTCCTCCTCGCTTCCTTCGTGGTTTTGCACGTCGTTTCGCGTTCCTGGGCCAAGCCCGGCGTGGTGGAGCTCGATGAAGACAATTGGCACCAGATGCTCGAGGGGGAGTGGATGGTGGAGTTGTGAGTATCGTGTTTTGGGCGATTTTCCCGTCCGGTCCCGGGGTCTGTCGGGGTTCTTGTGGGCTTGGTGTCGTGGTGGTTTTCCCTCCTCCTGGGCTCGTTTCTCGGGTCTTTTCTCCTCTTGTTTGGTATTCCCGGGGAGGACAGGGGTGGTTTGCACTGCCGACGAGGGTGTGGGTGGGCGTCGAGGGCGTGGTCTCCCCGGATTTATGGCCTGTGGGTTCCTGTGGGTGTGTGTGTGTGTTGGGAGGAGGTCGAGGCTTCCGAGGGGATTTTGACCTTTTGGGGGCTTTCTTGGGGCTGGGTTTTGCTGGAAACCCGCGTGGAAACCCTCCCTTAACTTGGGCTTTCTAGGCTTACTGGGAGGGGGTATAGATAAGATGAATAAAGTAGTTACTTATGGTTATATAGATTGATGGGTGTTTTTTTGTGTGTGTTATCCATCTGTTATGTCATCACAGAAACTATGGGATATTTTTGTTTGTATTGTTTGCTGTGGTGTTGGGGAATGAAACTGGTTTAGAGGAATATCCGTTCTTATTTGGTTAGAGACAAAGAGCCTGAACATTAAAACAAGGAGCACCACTTATTGAACACTTTGACCTTTAGACACACTGGATGAAAATTGTTATCTGCAAAAGATAAAGGTTTCTGTTGTATTACTCGTCATATTTCTATGATAATGATGTTTTTATATTGATCCATATGTTTTGTTTTGCAATTGCCCCTAACAGGACAGCACAGGCAGAGAGAAGACTATGGTACTGGTTGTGAATAACACATGCAGTAGCACTAGTAGGCAGTAAAAGTAATTGTAAATTTCTAGAAGAAGCCTACATATTGGATCCATTGTCTTTGGTACTGATGGATTCCTATTGATGTCTGCTAACCAAATATAGCAGTATTAATTGGTGGCAACATATATTAATAACAATATGGTAGCCTGTAATTCTTTCCATTATGGGTACACTTACGAGAGATTAAGTTTCCAATTCCGCATCACAAAATTTTATTCAACAATCTAGTTTGCCGTGACTGGGCGTGCCCTTCTTGCAGAGGGAGGGTTGATTGGGGGCACTGCTACCACCAGCCCTCGGCAAACATTGTCTTCACTTCGGTATGCATGGCAAGAGATAGCTGAAACTCGGGAGCACCAAATGGACTTAGGCCGTGAGCAAAGCTTTGTTTGTAGAGTTACAGTTCACATATGCAGAATGTTTTTGACAAAATTTTAGCCCTCTACAAGAATATTATCTTCATTTTGCCCCAGCTTAGTGTGTCCATACTGTGAAAATTAGTAAAGTAAAAATTACGGCCACACTGGCTAGGGAGAAATGGCGATTCGCAAAGCTCCTTACTAGAGAAATATAGCAGTTAATAGGGGATCTGGCGGTAGAGCCAAAAGGTTAGAAAGTTTTTAATTTTTTTTTTATATTCCCAGTTTCATCCAGCCATATGGTCCAAGGTAAATTTTTGCCTTTAAATGGTCAGAAACACAAAATTAAAGACATTCCTAATCAATGGCATTTCCTTTGTAAGTTGATAAATTTGTAATACTTTAGTATACATTTCCTCCAGGAAAAGCAAGGTTAATTTTTACGATGTGGATATTCTTGTTGAGAAAAAAATAATCGGTCATCAATACAAGATGTAATCAATGGACTAGAATGTTAACCCCATATATAATGAAAAAGTTCACAAAGTGCTGCTTACAAACTAAATCCACTTGGTTCGACTGAGTTCCAGAAAATATTTACAATCTTCCCTCCCCACACCCAGTCACGGCAACTTAGATTGTTGAATAAATTTTTCTAATGCGGCTTTGGAGACTTAGTCTCTGGTGAGTGTGTGCATACTGTAAAGAATCATCAAATCCAATAACTGCCATAAAGAGAGAGAGAGAGAGAGAGAGAGAGAGAGAGAGAGAGAGAGAGAGAGAGAGAGAGAGAGAGAGAGAGAGAGAGAGAGAGAGAGAGAGAGAAGAATGTCAGAAATGAAGAAAATGATGCGTGAAGACTAATCCACTTCGATTGGGTTGGATTCTGAGGCGGTCTGTGATAGGGATATATGGCGATAGGATGAGGATTAGGAAGGATTTTAGTTCTTACGGTGATGTTTGTGGATTCCATGAAGTTCCCTTAAGGTTGTTTGCTGGGGTAATAGAGGCTTATAGTCTGAGAGATGTGCAGTTACTTTCTTAAGAATTACTAATACTTGCACTTATTTTCTAACATGGTCATTTGTAAGAGACTTGTGTATATTAACCCATTGCTGATGGGTGGCATGTACGCACATGCCATGGCATGGCGGGACCATCTGCCGGGGGCACGTATGCACATGCCATAGAGTATGTATGGACATGCCATGAGTTTTTTTTTTTTTTTTTTTTTTTTTTTTACAATCACGGCAAAAGATGATTTTTTGCCAGTGAAAGTGTGATTAAGTCGGTTTTAACACTTTCTCATTTCAACTCCATGATGCCGCACACTGCTTATTTTTTTCAGACTATAGACCGAATAATGATCAACTATGGAGTCTATATAACAACAAAAATACCCTTCAGTCTCGATTTATCAGGAAGTTTGGCAAGTAGAGACTGTAAAAAATAATGAAAACTGAAAATACAATATATCTTCGTAGTATTACGAAGAAACGGCATGAGATGCTGGTATTTGGCATGAGTGGTCGCACATGCTAGGGCGACGATATAAGCCCCTGGCAGCAAGGCCCCGGCTTCTATGAATGCTACCCGTCAGTTATGGGTTAAACAATGAGAAATTGGAACAAAATTTAATAAGTACAGGTTTGGACGACTGAAAACTAAGAGCATTGCCAAAGGATTTTGGTTCATCCAGCAATCTTTATGGTAGTTTGAGCATTTTAGGATGATGATTGGTTTGAGTTGGGGACTTTATCTGACTGGTGCAGTCATAGTGTAAACTTCTACCAATTTAAAGCTATGCAACTTGAGACTGAGCGAGCTATGAGAGAGGGATACTTCATCTAAGTTAGGATGTCACTAGGCTCTCTCTTACTTGGATTTCACATTATCTAACCTTTTAGGATATCTCCTTCTTTCATTATCTATCAGGTCTAGTACTGTCACTATCTCAACTGACTTAAAGCACTGTAAATGCACACTTGGCATAATAAGAAAGCTATATCAATACCAAAGACAATGGATTTTAAGAAGTAAAGATATTCTATAAATTACTAACATAATCTTCCTAAGCTTGTCAATCTTCCTGGTGATTTATTGTTATATAGAAACCAGTCAAAATTCTAATCTTTCTGAACATATGGGATGGATGTTTGTTGGCCTTTGCAGGAGCACTAAGTGTAGATACCATTGTGTATTTCAGCAGATCATATTTTATTTCATAATTATTATTGCTAATATTATTGTTGTTATTTATTTTTATCATAATCATTATAATATCATGATTATTATTAGTTGTAGTAGTACTGGTATGGTAAAAGTTTACAACAAAACGACTGTCACTGGCAAGTCTCCAACTCGATCAAATGCACTTTCTTCTTTTTTTCTGTCTATCATACTTTCCCTAAGTCTTGTATTCAAAGTTATTTGAAATATGCTGTATCTAAGTCCTTCAGAACAGGAGCTCCGAGTGCAATACTGAACACACAAGGTGCACGTGGAGTCAGCTGCTCAAAGGAATAAATCATGAGCATGGTAATCATAAAATTATCCTGTCCTCTCTGCTCTTAGTCTGCATAAACCATTTTTTAGGTAATGAGGCTAAAAAGAGGTTTTTAAGCCCATTTATGAAGAGCTCTTTCTCTTCAGGAAAAGCAGCCAGGGCCAACCAAGTGCACAATTCTTTAAAGCAGGCATGACTGCAAATAAGATATTATCCCTGCATTAGAGGTGACATGATAATGCATCATCCAGTGTCTGCCATTGTGATAGGGTTAAAATACCTTTGTAAGTCTAATATGATACTAAATAGTGGCACACCGGCAGACATCACAGAGGCCTCTTTGCTTTGGTGCTTCGGCAAAGGCCAACAGATTTTCACTGCATTCTCTAACCAAGATGATATTTAGGGTACCACCTCATATGATAAATTAGAAGGGAGGTCTGCATGTTCTCTTGGCAGAACATTCAAAATGTTGACAGGCATGGAAGCCAAGGTGATTTACATGTGGGCCTGTGGCAAGTTATTAGGAACATTGATTAGAAAATTGTTCTAGATATCACAATATCTCTTCCAGTAAAGTCTATTGTCATAGCTAAAATGCTGACCCAGTACAAGCTAGGGTTATTGAATTCAAGGCAGTTAGGTGGTAAATTGAAAAACAAATAATCATTATATTATCAACCAAACCTTATTTTGAGAAACCAAGCCAATTCTCTTTAGTGAATTTCTATTATACAACCAAACTTATTAGTTGCCTACTATTGCCAGAAATTCTCTCCCACATGTGCAAGTTTCAAATATTTGTTTGCTTGTTAACAGCCATCCTTATGTTAACTGTATATTGCACTTGTATTCGCAATTTAGGAGGTATGAGTGAAAATTGTTGATTTTCTTCTTCTCCCTCCCTCCTGTTCTCTCTCTCTCTCCCTCCCTCCCTCCCTCCCTCCCCCCCTCCCTCCCTCCTTCCCCCCCTTCTTTTCTGTTTCACTCTCTCCCTCTTTCTCTTCTACCTCTCCCTTCTCTCTTTCTCCCTCTCCCTTCTCACTTCTCTCTCTCTCCCTTCTCCCTTCTCTCTCTCTTTTTCCTCTCTCTCTCTCTTTTCTCCCTCCTCCCTCTCTCTCTTTTCTCTCTCTCTCTTCTCTCTCTCTATCTTCTCTCTCTCTATCTTCTCTCTCTTCTCTCTCTCTCTTCTCTCTCTCTTTCTCTCTCTCTCTCTTTTTTTTCTCTCTCTCTCTCTCTCTCTCTCTCTCCTCTCTCTCTCTCTCTCTCCTCTCTCTCTCTCTCTCTCTCTCTCTCTCTCTCTCTCTCCCTCCCTCCCTCTCCCTCTCTCCCTATCTATCTATCTATCTTTCTACCTCATACACACAATCTTGCTCTCCTCTTCCCTCACCCCCCCCCCCAACCCTCACTCCCTGTGTCCCTTTCCTTCCCTCCCTCCCTCTGTATCTCTTACTATCTTACCCCCCCCCTCCCCATGTCCCTTTACTTACATCCTGCTGTCATATCTCATTCTCAGCTCAAGATTTCCTACAGGATGCAGACCCATGACACCTTTGGGTTGTTTATCCTGGCTTGTCTTTCACTCACCTTACTATTCGATCATTATGTATATATGCATTGCTCTTTCTCTTTCAGTTTTAGGCTTTGAATATTGTAGTCTTATGTCTTTCATTATCCTTTTTTGATTTGTTTATTAATGTTGATTGTGTTGGTCTATTGATATTGTCTTTATTTCTGGGTTTGGAGTTTTCTTTGGACAACTAAGTATTTAGGATCTTATTGTCTGCAAAAATAGTCTAGCTTATTTAGCTTATTACACTTATGTGTTGTTGGTCTTTTACAAGGCATACTTGAAGGTCTAAAATTTGTAAATCTAAAGATATATAGCAACATCTCAAGCACTGCACATCAACTGTTGTAGACATTAACCCAATGTCTGCAGGTTTATGTACTGTCCCCTTTAGATTTTTGTGAGCTTTGTTAGATGCAGATGGCTCTACGTGTGTTCAGCCACCAAGGAGTCTATTAGTTGGCCTTAGTGACCGATCCTGATTTCCCCATTCCTTAATTTGCGGGAAACTGTGTTTTTCTTTCTAATACTATTAATATTAACATTGTTGTCATTCTTATTGATATTATGATTATTGAATTGTTAAAATATTAATAACATCAAAGATAATGAAATAATAGATGTGAAGCTTTCAAAAAATCAAGGAAAGGGTAAACAGGTGATCTAGGTAAGACTAATAGCTGACTCCTTGGTGACTAAGCACTTGTAGAGCCATCTATGTTAATGTTGATGGACCGGGAGAATGTGAGTTTAGCGAGGTTCATTCTCACTATATTTTCGGTGTATAAAACTCGTGTATATATATATGGTATATGGATCGCACTTTGATTTGTTTCAATATCAACCCTAAAGTCTTTTAATGGGACAGTGAGCATAGACAAGTAGTACTTTGTATTACCTCGTAACCAATGGAGCTTTGTCCTCTGATTTGGCAGCTTCTCCTCCTGTTCAGTTCTCCTTCTAGAAAATTTATATTTACCACCAGATTTGGTATATTTATTCTTATAGCATTTTCTGATACTGATAACATGTATCTACTAGGATAATTGAGGTACATCATGAGTGAATTCTGTTAAGTTAGTATTACATATGTTTTAGGAGTATGTGAATGTCAACTATACTCTGTCCAGTCTCAGAGAGAGAGAGAGAGAGAGAGACTGAGACTGAGAATGGCAACTCACCTTGGAAGCTCGAGTATAAAATGGTTTAGAAGGCAGCAAATTAAAAGACAGCAGCAGCGTCAACAACAAAAGAAATATTATATATAGGATTTTTAAAAGATACAAAACAAATGTAAATGTAAATATTTGACAGCTGATAAATATTTAAAAAATAAAACCAGGTAAATCAAGTACTTCAGTCTTTTCTTCTCTGAAATTGAATACACTGTAGTAAAATCTTATTTTGAACTGACACCAGCAGAAGTAGAGAAGTAAATTATAAAAAGTGTTTAATCCCTAAAGGACATGTTTGATACATATATGCACAGTTGAGGATGTGGGGCAAACTTTACCAGTTTACCTACGGATATCTAGAATTTTTTTTCTCTCTCTCTCTCTCTCTCCCCACTTCTACTACTACTTCTTCTTCTTCTTCTTCTTCTTCTTCTTGTTCTTGTTCTTCTTCTTGTTCTTCTTCTTGTTCTTCTTCTTGTTCTTCTTCTCTTCTTCTTCTTCTTCTTCTTCTTCTTCTTCTTCTTCTTCTTCTTCTTCTTCTTCTTCTTCTTCTTTCTTTCTTTCTTTCTTTCTTTCTTTCTCTCTTTCTCTCTTTCTTTCTTTCTCTCTTTCTCTCTTTCTTTTGGTCTTTCGTTTAGTTCAAAGGTGTACCACATATGTGTCAGATTTTTAGACTATACTAGAGAGAGATGATACTTGAGAAGGAAGACATTGCCCCAGATAGTAAAAATTCTGTTGATGTTTTTGCATGATATTCATATAGCCCATCATGGATTTATTTATTTATATGTATATTTATTCATTCATTTATTTATTTATTTATTTATTTACTTATCTTTTTTCCTTGACTTATTTTGCTACTTCTTCCACAGCTTTGCCCCTTGGTGCCCTGCTTGCAAAGCCTTGAAGCCCATTTGGCAAGACTTTGCAACCTGGAGCGATGACTTGGGCATCTCCGTGGGACAGGTGGACGTCACAAACTCCCCAGGATTATCAGGTCGCTTCATGGTCACTGCATTGCCCACAATTTATCAGTGAGTGTGTTTTCCAGTTGCATTGCATGGATTTTGAACCTGCACTGTTAAAGTTGTTAGTCGTTTTCTCTTTCTTTCTTTCTTTCTTTCTTTCTTTCTTTCCTTTTATATATATATATATCTTCTTGTTAAGTTTTTCATTTATTTTCCTATTGAATTCATTACTTTTTGTAGAGAAAGCCTTGGTTTATACATCTTTTATGATTATTATTTTGAGAGATGAAAAAGATTACTATTCCTGTGTTTATTTGGTTGACTAGTTTAAGAAGTATTGTTATTGTAATTTCTCTCTCTCTCTCTCTCTCTCTCTCTCTCTCTCTCTCTCTCTCTCTCTCTCTCTCTCTCTCTCTCTCTCTCTCTCTCTCTCTCTCTGTTTGCCTTCATCTCCTCTCTCCTTCTCCCTTTCTTTTTTACACCCTCACTCTTCCTCTCCCCTCTCACCTCCTTCCATCTAACCTCTCTTCCTATATAAGATTTTCTTTCAACCTTTAGTCTTTTCATTCCGAGAGATGATTTTCAACCCTCAAACTTCCTTCAGCGTAAAGGATGGAAAGTTCCGACAGTACCGGGGATCTCGAGACAAGGATGAGTTCATGAGCTTTGTGGAGGAGCGGCGATGGCAGGAGGTGGAAGAGGTCCCTGCGTGGAAGTCGCCGGCTTCCTTCCAGATGTCGGTTGTTTCGCAGTTTTTCAAGGTAGGATGACACGAGTGTCTGAGGAATTTGAACGTTGGGCTCGGGTATTCGGTGAGGGGAATGGAACTTGAGTTTGGGATTGTTATTGGTGTAGCTATTGCAGTAGATGGTATGAGGAGGGGGGGGGGTCTGTGGGAAGTATGAGGAGAGTGAAGGAGAAGGAAATACATGAATAGGGTATAAGATACTAACTTGGCTGTTTTGGAGAGTAAACAAAATTATAAAGGTAACCATGACCAGTGGTAGGTAACCATTATTTATGATGAGTAAATGAAGTGAATGCAAAGATAGATGATGATAAAAGATTAAGGAAAATAAATTTGAAAGTAATTAGTCAGAATTTTAATTTTACATCGGTGACCTGCAGACATAGGCCACAAACCACATTAAATTTTTCTTTAATTTGCTGGAACATGACACTACAGTGGTCTTGAGTTTTTCAACTTTGCTGATTTGTTCATTACTGGGAGATTAATATGTTCTTTACAAACATGTTGAAAGATGTTGATGTATGCTTGTTTACAGAGTTGAAACTAACATATAGCACTCTTCTATATCAATATGTAGCTCAGTATGGGTGAGAATGAGATACATTTGATTGGTTGTTATTTTATTATTGCCAGAAAATTCTGACAGATTTAGTCAAAACCAGTCAAATGCATCTGTTGTGCTGTGAAGTATTCATCCTCATTCATATTTTTTCTATATTTGTTGCCAATTAACATTGTTCAACTTGGTATAGGCTTTATAAAAAAAATGTCAACCCCCAGATTGTCAGTATACTAATATTCCTGAATTAATGTTTGAACACAATCTTTGCTGTATAGAAATTATTTTTAATGAAGGCAAAGAGCATCAACTATTGGAAAATAAACACATGAACGCAGGTATGCACATAAAAAGAAAACACATATACACAACACAGTGTATATCTTCAAGATTACATACTATTCAATTACCCTTTTTTTTTTCTTTCTCTGATGAAGGTGAAAGTTAGGCAGGTGACCAGTTGGGTGAGTGAGAGGCATGGCAATAAATGTTTAGTAAATGTGTGGCACAATAGGTCCTTGAATATGGAACACCTCCTGTAGTTGCCTTACTTTTAAATGTGATTGTATTTTAGATGTTGCCTCTCCCTCACTTATATAAGTGTAATTAAAGCACAGCCTGATGTGTTTATTTATGATTTTATTATATATGTTGAAGTTTCAGTATCATTTTGGTTTAATTTCTAGCTAGGAGGGTAAATACGTCATCCTTTGTTTTTTATATTCCAATATATTCCACATAATTTCTCATTTTATCTTTTCTTTTCATTTAACATTAAAGGTCAATATTTTTATACATGAACCAAAATAATGTGCACAGATTAGATCCAAAGCAGAGGTACGCAAATATGTTCGAGTAAGAGATAAGTTTCTTAGAAGGAATCCAAGTACTACCTGGGCTGTATGAAAAAGTGGGGGGGGGGGGACTACTTTATTTCAGAAAATAAGAAAGGGTAATAGGATTATTTTGGTTGCTTTTGTTTTTCTTTTATTTATTATTTATTCTTTTTATTTTATTTATTTATTTATTTTTATTTTTTTTTCTTCTTTTTTTCTGAAATTCCTTTGTTCCAGGATATAGCTGTGAAAATTATATATATTCATAGTTTTATTGTGAAGCACCATCTCACAAATGCACAAAGAAAAACTCTTTGTGGGCATTTCACTGCTTCCTTTTATTTAACCACGATTGCACATTTTGTCACATAACATTAACTTGTTAATCCTGTCAACACACAGTTTTCCTTTGCAGGTAATTCACCATAAAGGAATTTTTTCTCTTCATAAGATAAAGAATGAAAGAAAGATATTTATTTGTTTATTTATTTATTTATTTTTATATTTATATATATATATATGTATATTATATAATATATAATATATAATATATAATATATAATATATAATATATAATATATATATATATAAAGTATATATATATATATATAAAATATATATATATATATATATATATATATATATATATATATATACATATATACATATATACATACATTCACATTCATGGCCATTAGAGTAGTTGGAATTGCAAAAAATAAAGAAATTAAAGTTTAGGTTAATAAAGAAAAAAGATTATTGGCAAGTGACCAAATTTCAATATCTGTTGGGGCCTCCTTTGGCTTTCAGGACTGCTTTGAGCCAGTTTGGAATGGAAAGAGCAAGGTTTTGTGGTATTTCTGGGTTCAGATTGACCCACACAAAGCAGATGGCTTTCTCTAACCTAGTGAGCGAGGACACATCTTGCCCGTGTAGCTGCCCTTTAACAATGCCCCAGAGGTTCTCGATGGAGTTGATGTCGGGGGAAATTACTAGGCCAGTCCTTGAAATGGTCTATACCATAAAGGTCTAGGTATTCATTAATCAATTTAGCTGTATGACAAGGGGCACCATCTTTATGATAAAATGTCTATTGACATTTCTCTAAATGATCAGTGAGCAGTACTATGTACTTCTCTTTGTTCATGGTTTGGGGAGGACAGTGCATTCTCCAACCCCATAGTATGTAAAACGGGCCCAAACTATCAAATACTGAGGGAGTTTTATTGTCCCTTCCACTAACTTTGGGTCCTTTGAGTTGGAACGTGATTTATGTCTTTTCACCTTCCCATAGCGACTACGGGGCCGCGGTGGCCGAATGGTTAGAGCGTCGGACTCAAGACTGGCACGACGGCAATCTGAGTTCGAGGGTTCGAGTCACCGACCGCCGCGTTGTTTCCCTTAGGCAAGGAACTTCACCTCGATTGCCTGCCTAGCCACTGGGGGACCAAGTCAGCCCAAGTCAGTGCCGGGTAAATAGAGATGGTGACTCGAAAAAAAAAAAAAAAAAAAAAAAAAAAAAAAAAAAAAAAAAAAAAACACCGGGCGGAAGGCAATGGCAAACCACCGCTCTAAATTGCCAAGAAAAATCATGGAAGCACATGATCGTCAAGGCCGCGGTGGTCGAATGGTTAGAGCGTCGGACTCAAGACTGTCCCGACGGCAATCTGAGTTCGAGAGTTCGAGTCACCGATCGCCGCGTTGTTCCCTTGGGCAAGGAACTTCAACCTCGATTGCCTACCTAGCCACTGGGTGGCCAAGCCAGCTCAAGTCAGTGCTGGTCCCAAGCCCGGATAAAATAAGAGAGAATGATTACCTAAAAAGGTAACACCGGCACTCTCCGTGGAAAGGAACTGGGGACCCTACCACGTACTCACTCCAAGAGCATCACAACATGAAAACTGCAATTGAGTATCATGCTGTGACCACGGCGGCTCAGACATGAACCTACCGTTAAATGATGATGATGATAGCGAGTACATGTCACATTGAATGTGTCTTCGTCTGACCACAAAACTGACCTCCAACTATCTACTGGCCTTTTAATATACTTCTTTGCAAAAGCATTCCTTCTCTTGCACTGAGGAATGCATAAAATGGTTTTGTGTCATTGCGTGTGTTCCAAATCTAGGTGTATTGTGTTGGCACTTTCACACAGTTTGCTCACTAACCTCACCTAATAATGGGGGTTAGATTCCTTGAAAAGCCTAGCAGTGAGTAGGCCTCTAGATCAAGCTCTCAGTACTGGGTGAGATTTTTCTGTGTTTACTAGGGCAAGGAGGAAGAGGAGGCAACTTCTCTCCCCTCTCTCAACAAAACTTTCGGATCTATCTATTGAACAGTCCTCTCACAAACACTGACAGCTTTAGCAATTTCTTTTGTTCATACATCGGCCTTGTGCAAACCAGTAATTTTATCTATTTTCTGGTCAGAGAGCAATTTGTTTTTCCCAATTTCTTACAATAATGCACAAACACCATGAAAATACAGATGGTGTGATGAGAAAATCCAAAAGGCATCAGTTACTGTATTTTAAATGCAACAATTTCAGGGAAATTTAGCAAAGATGCCAGACAGCACTGCCCGACTGTCCATCATTTGGACCTCGGTTTATGCATAGGCTACCGAACTTGGACAGTGGTGTAGTCAGCAACTATCTGTCTGACTGAGACTGTATATATGTACATGTGTATATGTGTGTGTATATATATATATATAAATATATATATATATTATATATATATATATATAATAATGATATATATATTAAAATATAATATAGTATATATTATATATAGTAATATATGATAATATATATTATATATATAATATATATATATCTATATATATATATAATTATACATATATTTTATATATATAATACTATATATATATAAATTATACAGACAATAAAAATAAAACAATATATATAAATACAATACATATACAAATATAACATATATATATATACATATATATATATATAATATTTTATATTATATATACTATATAAAATATATATATATATATTATATATATATATTTATTATAAAAATATATAATATATATATATATGTAAAATGTATTATGTTGTATATATATGTATATGTATAGTTGTGTATATATATGTATATGTATAGTTGTGTATATATATGTATATGTATAGTTGTGTATATATATGTATATGTATATGTGTATATATAGGGTTATGTATATGTGTATATATATGGTTATATATGTGTATATATAATATAATATACTATATATAAAATATATATAATATATATATATAATAATAATATTTTTATATATATACACTGTATGAATATATATTTTGTGAAAAAAAAGTCTAACCCCAGGTATTATTTCCTTTCTTGACAGTAGTATACAATTTGTTTACATTTTATATTTGATATGTCTATTGTTAATATTTTCAAGATGCAAATGCAAGATTTCATATCACACTGCCTTTTCTTGTAACTGCCAAACTTCTAAATCTAACTATAAGATTATTATAATACATTTTCTCATTTCGAATTTTTATAACAAAGTTGCGTACTGGTGTGTGTATGTACACTTCACATTCTAAAGCATCATACTTCTACTTTCAGCTCTCCATGGTTCTCCGAGGAGTTCATTCAGTCTTAGTGGAAGACTATGGACTCCCGACATGGGGGTCATACCTTGTCTTTGCCCTCGCCACCATTTTGGTTGGTGCTTTGCTTGGCTTGGTAAGTACAAGTGGAGATTGTGGTGATCATTTTTGTTACTACTATGTGAATCGTTGATATTTTTGTGGGTAATTTTCTTGGAGAGAAATATGTGAAAAGCACAAACTACTAAATGGTGCTTGCAGAACGTGTCCATTGTGAATAAATAATATTAATCATGTAATATCAAGGTAGTAATCAAAGCTGTGTAGCAAGTTCATTTTCTATTGCAATAGTTTTGGTAATCAATATTAATCCATCATTGATGGTATTAGAAATCTCATAGCTTCTCAGACTCTCAGTGATTTCTGGCAACTGTCCTGCTGCTGGGAGTGGTAGTCTGCTACATCCGCTGGATGTGCCATGCGTATAGCCATGCCCGGCAGATCAAGTGGTTTGTTATGACGGCTTTACACGTGACCCGGTAGTAACAGGATAGAATTCTTATTTTCTTATCTGTTTTCTGAAGAGTAATTTCATTATGTACATGTCCAATGTACTTTGAGTAGTACTTTTTCATATTTACATATAATTCATACATCAACTTTAACCTGTTACTACTGGGCCACGTTTATAACCATCATAACAAACTCGCTTGATCTGCGGGGTAAGGTTATATGCATAGTAATTAATAATCCATGATAACCATGTAAAAATAGATATGAATATTCTGTATCTTTATTATAATTTTTAAAGATCTTCATACTAAAGTGGGTTATCAGTGCCTTATTATTTTGCTATATTATGCCATGTTTTTGTATCAAGCCAGATGTTTGTTAAAAGTCTGTGTTGTGGAGAAATATTTCATACTGCATGGTAGATAAGCAATACAATGAAACCTTGGAAATAGAAGCATAGAGATAACACATATTGTGGACATGTACTTGAGGTATCATCAGTAACCATGGTAATCACTCCTGTGTCCTAAATGACAGATACAAAGATTTGATTTCATTATTTCTTTTTCTTTGATGATTCTCTATGTTAAAGCCTCTGTCGAAAGGATTAGTCTTAAGTCTAGTTATTGGCAAAAGATTATCATCAGATTAGGAAATACTTCTGGAACCTTATCTTGGAAAATACTAATAGATACTAATAAATGTGATCATAGTTGATTAGAAAAGTTAAACACACAATCTTGTCTCTTCTCTACAGATCCTGGTGTGTATCATCGATTTTGTGTTCCCTCCCAAGGCACCAGGCCCAGCTCCGGTTGTCACGTCAGCTGGTCTTAAAGCAGATGATGATGTAAGTGATGACTGTTCAAGATTTTGTAGCAGTGGCAAGATTAATGTTATTAGGATCAATAAGGGTACATGTGAAAGCTCCTATGAACATAAACGCAATAATGCATGCATAAAGATAGAAAGAAACACTGCCACAATAACTGAAAATGAATGTAATGTTTCAAATTGTCAAGAGTTCCTCATCAGACAAAGGAAAAAATGAAATTATTTCCAAAATTTTACATTTGTTTTCATTTGATATTATGGAACGGTTCCTTTTTTTATATAGCTCTCATATGTGGGCATCTTTGGACACAAGGTGTATTAGGCTTACCAGAAATATCTATAAAAGTTCTATCTTTTAATGTATCAGCATTTAGATGTCACATTGTTTCTATAGGCTTAATTATCACATTATTTACCCAAAGTTACTATATTATATTACCCAAATGCTTTTGTAGGGATTGGAAGTCCCAGCCTCTGGATATTAATTTGCCATTATTTATTACGTCATTCTTAGATATTATCATATGAAGGAAAATGGTCTAACCCAGATAAAACACACTTGTGTAAATATTTGAATTTTTTTTGAGGAATCTTCACACCTTCAGAAACTTTTTACCTTGATTTTCTTATAGGAGGAAGATTTAGTAGAAGATACTAAAGCAAAGAGTGAAGATGCTGAGGAGGAGTCACAAGGACAAGAAGAAAGTGATGATAAAGAGGAAAGAAAGAAAGCAGGTAGTGGAGATGAGAATGAAGATGTAGAAGAGGATGAGGATGAGGAGGGAGAGGAGGAACAGAAAGAGAAGGAGGAAGAAGAAAAGAAGGAAGAAGAGGAGGAGGAGGAGGAGGACTCTCAAGCTGAAGAAGACAAAGAATCAGGAAGCCCCAAAACCTCTCCAGAAGTGAGGCGGCGACGGCCAAGGAAAGCAGACTAGCTGACTAGGTCCTTTAGGTTAACCCCTTTATCCCCTTCTAAATGGGTCTTTAGTGGGACTCGCATTCTCTCGTCTCTCTTTCTCTCTCTCACTCTCTCTGGCTCTCTCTCTCTCTCTCTCTTTCCCTGCCGATGACTCGCAACCATGAGGCATTTGAAGCTAACTTTCAAGGGATGAGCCCATGACCACGGAACCTGCTTGACTGTTTAATGAGAGCAGCTGATGCTGGCAGAATTAACTTTATTTTCCTCCCTCCCTCATTATAAATGGCTTTTTATTCACATTTGCTGATGGGTGTTGACTCCATGGCATTTAAATTTTTGTCTTCTACTAATGCTGTTTTTATTTTTTTATTTGATTATTGTTTTTTATTTTTTTCTCTTGTATTTTAAGATTTTACCATGCATACATTTTGTCCATGAAGAATCCTTTGGTGTATAGATTTATGTATGTGCATTAGTATATCTTGTCTTGGTGCTCTTAGGTAGTCTTTGCATTCCCCTTCCCCCCCTCCTTGCCTCACCCACCCAGTCCCATTGCCCCCCCCCCTACCACCACACCTCCAAAATAGGACAAAACTTGTTAATACATGTTTAAGAATATTCCATATGAGTGGGCTTTCACATGATAGGTTTTTGGTGATAATAAAGTATATTTTCTTTTTTTCTCTTGTCTCCTCTTCTTGTTTTTTAACAGTTTTTGACATAGATTTCATAATGCTTCGTGCCAGTAACAATTGCCAAATATTACCCTATGCTTCAAATTCATAAGAACATCTAGGAATACTAATAATCATATTGCTGTTTACTGTTGACTTTGGTTTTTGCTGGTGTGAAATGGAGTCACTAATTGCAGCATTGAAAATAAGATGCTGATAAAGCTTAACCAGATTCTATAATTGATATTCTCTCTCTCACTTTCTTTCTTCCTCAGATTATTTAAAAGAATTTAGTGTTGACTTGATATTTTCTTTTGAAGTCCTTTAGTTTTCTCTCTCAACCCCTTCCCGACGGGTCACGTGTACAGGCGTCATAACATACTGCTTGGTCTGTGGAGTATGGCTGTACACACAGCAACGTGCCAGACCGCATGGAGCATGAAGTTCTACTATATGTAGCAGACTCAAGTGCCCAGCATCAGGACATTGCCAGAAATCACCAGAGTTTATGGCGCTCATAGATTTCTGATACCTGTCAGTGTTGGGCTCTGCCTGTCTGTCCATCTTTTATTCATGTGCAATGTTAATGTGAATACCTTTTTCCTATAAAAATCATCTTGCCACATGCATCAATCTGATATTGATTTTTTACAAACTGGTTAATTGTTGACATTCAGAAATGTTATCAAGTAGCCAGCTTAGGATGGTGCTCAGGGGAAGCACCTTGTCGGTGTTGGGATAGTGAAAGAAATGCACCAAGGTCTTTCTGTATGTATCGGCAAATGAGGTTGACTGTTCCACCCCAGATTTTTCTCTCTCTCTCTCTCTCTCTCTCTCTCTCTCTCTCTCTCTCTCTCTCTCTCTCTCTCTCTCTCTCTCTCTCTCTCTCTCTCTCTCTCTCTCTCTCTCTCTCTCTCTCTCTTTCTCTCCCCCCCCTTTTTTTCTTACTATTTTCTTTTTCTTCTTCCTTTTTTTTCTTTGTATTTCATTGTAATTTTCTTATTTTCTCTTCCATGCTTTAAGACAAACATCCTTAAGGTTGATGAGCTTGTTTATGTGGATGAGAATAACTAGGGTATTTCACCTAAGAGTAGAACTTCGTATAACATTTGCACTAATCCCTAGGTAAGCACACATCTCTCCTGGAACAAGCAAGTCGAACACTTAAAGTGTGAGTATCAAGTGTTCAGTTGATGTTTTACTCTGGAACTTTGTCTCAGCACTATTGCTGTGGAACACTTTTGCTTTCATTATATATTTTTTCACTTATATTAAGTTTTAAAGGCATGGAGAATGAAGGTATACACTATTGGTCATGCAGATTGCTCACTGGATGGAAGGTTGATATTGTGATAGCTGTTAATGATAATACAGTGATATCATGTAGTTTTGTAGACTCATCCAGCCAGTAAATTTAGAATGTTATCATTATTACTATTATCATCATTCTTTTTCTCCTCTATTACTCTGTATTAGTTACCTTTAGTCATAAGACAAACTTTGAACTTTCAAGTGAAAAAGAAAGAAAAGTCGAGTTGGTATTCTCATAACATCAACCATTTGATTCTGTAAAGAAGGTTGGGACGATATTTTCCTCAGTATTAATGTTACAGTGTCCTTGCAATTGTGATTGTTTATTTTTGTAAATCAGTTTCTCTTTTTTTAGATTATACAAAAAAAAATAAAATGAAAGTAGTAGAATTAGAGACTTGTGTTACTAAGATTTTTTTTTCTTCTTTCTCCCTTTCACTTCATAATCTCCTATTCCTCACCATTCTGTTTGTATAGTTGATCTATCTGATAGTTCTAGCATATCAGGATTAAAGAATTGGCCAATGTATGTGAATACTATCTCTTTTTTTTTGCCAGTACTTCTGTTAGATAAGGCTCTGGAAAAACTATGAAGATGGTAAAAAAATAAAAAAAAAGGTGATGATTAGAAATTTTGGAGTTTGTCTTATCAATATTTCAGATAATTTTTGTATGTCAGATTTGCAAACTTGTAGAAATACAGGGATGGGATTGTTTCTACTTCTGTATGAATTTGGGTGTGGTAAAGTTTATTTTTGTCAACAATCTCAGATTATGCCACATCTAGCATCAAAGTTGAGAATTGATTTCTATAGGTATTGTAACTATTATGATCACTGTTGCTGGCATTATTTTCAAAATTATTAAAATTATTATTATCATTATCATCATTATTATTATTATTAATGTATTTGTATTTCTAAGATTAGTGTATGTAATTAATTTGATATACACCATTACCTCATTTTGATTTTTTATTTCTAACTACTAACTGAAATATTTAAAAAAAAAGATTCTAACAGTAACATATTAACATTAAATCCAGTCTCTCCGACTTCCATATGGGCTGGATATTTTCCTTTTTCTTTTTTTTTTCTCCATAGAGCTTGGTTATGATTACAAATGTGATACAAATAGCATTATGAGAAAATCAAACACCTGGAAGATCATTTTGGTGCTGCAACTCTTCTTCCAGTATGCAGGGAAGGTAAAAGCAATAGGCTCTTCGACCTAATGAGCTAGCACTGCA
>NC_051392.1:40244161-40249161 GCF_015228065.2 Penaeus monodon
GCGACCGGCGTGCGTTGCGTGCGTGCGGCGTGTGTGTGTGTGTGTGTATGTATGTATGTATGTATGTATATATATATGTAAGTATGTATGTGCATGTGTGTATATGTTATGGGCCTTACACTTTTATAGAGAACTTGGATAAAAGATTTACATGTGACGTCCTTTCTTTGTCAATTTACATATGGTGTCCTTTCTTTGTCGAAACTACTGTATGATACAAAGACACAGGGAAAATTTCCAGAGAAAGCTGTGGCACATAATACTGAATGAGAAAAGTAAGTAGGCCTACATGAAAAGCTGAAGTTGGAGAAGGGAACTTACATAGATAAGATTAAGCCTACCAGATCATATAAGATAGTGAAGCATCCATGACGTGAAGCTGAAAACATCGATTTATCAGCCACTCTCACTCTCAATCTCACTGTCACTCACTTTCATTTCCTTTTCTGCTCACTTTCACTTGTGCTCTCTCTCTCTCTCTCTCTCTCTCTCTCTCTCTCTCTCTCTCTCTCTCTCTCTCCTCTCTCTCTCTCTCTCACTCCTCTCTCTTTCTCTCTCTCTCTCTCTCTCCTCCTCTCTCTTTCTCTCTCTCTCTTCTCTCTCTCTCACTCCACTCTCACTCTCCTTCCCCTCTTCTCCCTCTCCTCTCTCTCTTCCTCTTTCTCTTCTTCTCTCTCTCCTCTCTCTCTCTCTCTCTCTCTCTCTCTCTCTCTCTTCCCTCTCCCCTCTCTCCTCTTCCCTTTCCTTTCTTCTCTCTCCCCTCTCCTCTCTCCCTTTCTCTCTCTCCCTCTCCTCTCTCTCTCCTCTCTTCCTCTCTCTCTCTTCTCTTTCTCTCTTCTCTCTTCTCTCTCTCTTCTCCTCTCTCCCTCTCTCTTCTCCTCTCTCCCTCCCCCTCCTCTCTCCTCTCTCTCTCTCCTTCTCTCTCTCCTCTCTTCCTCTCTCCCTTCCTCTCTCTCCCTCCTCTCTCTCTCTCTCTCTCCTCTCTCTCTCTTCTCCTCTCACTTCTCTCCTCTCACCTCTCTCTCTCCTCTTATTCCCTCTCCCCCTCCTCTTCTCCTCTCTTTCCCTCTCCCCCTCTCTCTCCCCCTCCCTCCTTTCCTATTTCCCACCTTCTCTCTCTCATTCTCCCTCTCATTCCCCTCTCCCTCTCTCTCTCTCTCCTCTCTCTCTCTCTCTCTCTCTCTCTCTCTCTCTTCCTCTCTTCTCCTCCCTCCCTCCCTCCCGCCCTCCCTCCCTCCCTCCCTGCCCTCCTTCTCTTCTCCCTCCCTCTTCCCTCCCCCCCTCCGCCCTCCCTCCCTCATCCCTCCTCCCTCCCTCCCCCTCCCTCCTTCCTTCTCTTCTTCTCTCTCTCTTCTCTCTCTTTCTTTCTCTTTCTTTCTCTCTCTCTCTCTCTCTCTCTCTCTCTCTCTCTCTCTCGCTCTCTCTCTCTTCTCTCTCTCTCTCTCTCCTTCCTCTCTTCTCTCTCTATATTCTCTCACTTAAGAGAGAGAGACGGGGGAAAAGAAAGAAAGAGGGAGAGAGACTGAGGTGGGGGGGGGGAGAGGGGAAGGATAGTGAGAGAGGGGTTAGAATGAGAGGGGGAGCAACTGAAAGTGAGTTGAGTGAGTGAGTGAGTGAGTGAGTGAGTGAGTGAGTGAGTGAGTGAGTGAGTGAGTGAGTGAGTGAGTGAGTGAGTGAGCGAGCGAGCGAGTGAGTGAGCGAGTGAGAGTGCATATAGTGCCTGGGGAGGGAGATGGCCGAACAAGGAAGGCCAAGTGGAGACCATCCCCGCTCATAGAAGTAAATTGGCTTCCATTACCTACCGTGACGTCAGGGCACGTCCGCCAGCATGTCTAGGGCATCGCCTCCCTTCCCCTTTTGCTTTGGGGCAAAGGCCTTGTAGGGGGGGGGGTGAGTGGGAGTGGGAGATAGGGCGGCTAGAAGGGCAATGCATTCGTGTTTACCCTTGTCAGTTTCCTTCCGTAAGCCATGAACCCTTAGCAAGAGGAGTCAGCGAGGAGAGGGTGTCCCCCTGTTATGCACTCACCTGTCGTGCGTTCCGGCGTCTGTCATGCATGCCACGTGCCCTTTCGTCTCGTCTTCCGAACGCCGAGGCACCTCCTTCCATGGGAACTGCAAGGCTACTGACGGGCCAACGTTTGCTTGACCTCTTGATTGGATGCCTTTGTTTTTGCGTCCCCCACCCTCCCCCCTGATATTACTTTACCGCGGCGTGCCTGTTCTTCTTGCAGTGCGAAAGGGTGCGAGATGGTTTGGGGCGAGGGGGATCGAGGTGGGCATTGGCGGATCACGATGGTAGTTTTCAGGATTAGCTTTTCCTGCCCCCCCCCCTTTTCTTTCCTTCTCCCGCTCCTTCTCCCTCGTCCTCTCCCCTTTCCCCTTTTCTCTTCTAAAGGATTGCACGCCGCATGCTCTCTCTCTCTCTCTCTCTCTCTCTCTCTCCTCCTCCCTCCCTCCCTCCCCCTCCTCTCTCTCTCTCTCTCTCTCTCTCTCTCTCCTCTCTCTCTCCTCTCTCTCTCTCTCTCCTCTCTCTCTCTCTCTCTCTCCCTCTCCTCTCTCTCCTCTCTCTCTCTCTCTCTCCCTCTCTCTCTCCTCCTCTCCTCTCCTCCTCTCTCTCTCCTCTCTCTCCTCCTCTCTCCTCTCTCATTTTCTCTCTCTCTCTCTCTCCTCTCTCTCCCTTCCCTCTCTCTCTCTCTCTCACCTCTCTCAATTCTCCTCCCTCCCTCTCCCTACCTCCCTCTCTCCCTTCCTCTCTCTCTCTCTCTCTCTCTCTCTCTCTTGCTCCACCCTTCTTTCCCCAACACTCCCTGCCCACCGTGTACCCCCCCCCCCCATCATCACCTTTAATGTCCTCTACTCCCTCTCTCACTCCCAGCCTCCCAGGATCGTCCCCTGTCCATCTCTCTACCTGTTCTCTCCCTCCCTCCTCTTTCTCCTCCTTTCCCTTCTCCCTCCCTTTAATTCTCTTTCTCTCTCTCCCTCTCACCTCGTTCATCTTTACCTGTTGCGCCGTTGTATGCTTACACGAAATGTATCTCTTTGTGTGACCTGTTTCTCTCGTGCCCTTGTGCAATATGATAGTTGATGTATTGCAGGTTGCACAGAGGTTCGAGGGGGTGGGGGGAGGGGCTTGGGAAGAGAGGTGGGGGGGTGGGGGGTCGCCAGATCCTATGCTGGTCAAGGATTACGGCGCAGCAACATTTTTTCGTTTTTTTTATATATAAATTTTTCTATAATGTATTTGTTAATGTTTTTTTTTTCTTCTTGCATTTCTGTGGGTAGATGTTATTTTAAATCTGTTGTGTTACTGGTTTTGCAGCTATTTTTGTTATAGCTTTGTTATCAATATTGTTATTATGATCGTTTTTATGATGATGAGAATGAATATGATTACTGTTGTTTTTGTTGCTTTTGTTTCTGTAGTTATTATCATAATTATAATTATTATTTTATTTTATTGTTGTTAATTATTATCATTATTATTTTTGTTATTATTTTTTTATTATTATCATTATTATTACTATCATTATAGTTGTTATATTTTTTGTTTTTTATAATAATAATAATATATTTATTATTATTATTGTTATTTATTATTATTATTATTATTATTATTATTATTATTATTATTATTATTATTATTATTGTTATTGTTATTACTATTATTACTATTAATGATAATAATAGTAATAGAAAGAACAATAATAATAACATTAATTATTATTTTTGTTGTTGTTGTCATTGTCATTATTATTATTATCACTAGTTGTGTAAATATTATTATTATTATTATTATTATTATTATTATTATTATTATTATTTTGCCATAATTTTTATTTTTTATTCTTATTGTAAGTGTTATTGTTTTACTTTTAAGATTGTCAATATTATTTCTTGTCATTATTTTCAATATTATTGTTGTTATCCACGTATTTTTGCAATAATTGGCACCAAGTAAGGTTTTGGCTTACAGCTTTATACAGTTAGTGCCTACAATGTTGATATGTATGCAAGAAAATGTACGAATACACCGAAGGCCTTTTCGCTCTCCTGAAGGAAGCAACACAGTGAAAAGATCTTGCACGTGTGTACTGCTTGTGCTACACGGAAGCAGACGCAAGCAAGATATGTGAACAGACACACAATGGGAAACAGCATAGGCGTGGGAGGGGAAATTAATACAGATGTTTGTGGAGGTAGCGAGGGAAAAACAGTGGCGGATCCAGGCCTATGCATAGAGACAAGGGCAGGCTTAGGCTTGAGCACAGACACTGAGGCCGAGAGAGGGAGAGAGAGAGAGAGAGAGAGAGAGAGAGAGAGAGAGAGAGAGAGAGAGAGAGAGAGAGAGAGAGAGAGAGAGAGAGAGAGAGAGGAGGGGGGGGAGAGGGAGAGGGAGAGGGAGTGAGAGAGAGAGACGGAAAGCGAGGTGCAGAGCGAACGAAGAGGCAAGACAAAGACGAAATGGACAAAAACAGTAAAAAAAAAAAAAAAAAAAAAAAAACGGCTCACCTAGCAAACGAGAAGTTCTTCCGCCCCCCTCGGCCAGACGCGCAAAATCCCCCATCCCTCGACACCCCCACCCACCCTTCCCTCTCCCTCGACCCCCTCCCCCATCCCTCTCCCTCGACCCCCTCCCCCATTCCTCTCCCTCGACCCCCGCCCTTCCCCCATCCCGCGATCCTCCCCCCATCCCTCTCCCTCGACTCCCCCCGCCCATCCCTCTCCGTCGACCCCCCCCCCATCCCTCTCCCTCGCCCTTCCCCCCTCCCTCCCTCGACCCCCGCCCTCCCCCCTCCCGCGACCCCCGCCCTCGACCCCATGGCTAACAACAAGTGAGATAAACCAAACTCGGGGAGGTCAGCATTGACGTCACGCGCGGGTGCCCTGCGAGGGAGAAACGAGTTACTAGTAGCTAGTAGCCCGAGGGGGGAGGGGGAGGGGGCGGTGACAAGTGGAGGGGGATATGGGGGGAGGGAGGCGGTAGGGAGTAGGGGGAGATA
>NC_051392.1:40256661-40258388 GCF_015228065.2 Penaeus monodon
CTGATTTATTTGACGCTTTTATTCCGTTTTATTCCGTCGGGGTTGTCTTTTTTTTTTTTTTTTTTTTTTTTTTTTTTTTTTTTTTGAGCAGCGATCGAGTGATTTGTGGTAGTCGCTTGAGAAACACAAAAGAGCGCTACATTTTGAAAGCCTCGGGAGGAGGTTGCCGAGTACCAATTTTGTTGCCAAAATCGTCAGGACCTGGTTGGGGTTTAAAGATGGCCTATCGCACGTTGCGTAATGCGGAATTTTATCTATATCATTTATTTAGTTATTTAATTGTTTCTTTAATTATTTCTTTATATGTTTAATGTAAGTTCGGGCGGATGTGTGTAAACTGTTGTTATGGTGTTAATGACATTCTGAAGTTGCCCTCAACTCCCTCCCCTTCTGTCTTTGTACTTTTAGTTCATCTTTATTATCATCTCGATTTTCTTTTTTACTTTCTTCTTGTATCTTATCCCTCCTCCCGCCCTCTCCCCCTCTCTTCCGATTTTTCCCCCTCCCTCCCTCCCCTTCACCCCCCCTCCCCTCCCCTTCCCCCCCCTCCCCTTCCTACCTCTCCCCTCCCCTTCCCCTCCTCCCTCCCCTCCCCTTTCCGCACCTCCGCTGGGTGTCACGTGGACCGCCATGTGGAGAGGGTTGTCAGGTCTCGCCATTCAGATCATCCCTTGGCAACTTGGCGGGCCTGATAACGTCCCCCAGGATAAGAGGGGGGGGGGGATGAAAGCAAACAGGCGAGAGAGAGAGAGAGGGAGAAGAGGGAGAAGAGGAAGAGAGAGAGAGGAGTGAGGGAGGGAGGGAAGGAGTTCGGGATAGATAGGGAGGGAGAGAGAGGGAGGGAAGGAGGTAGGGAGGGAGGGAGAGAGAGGTAGAAAGGGAAGCAGAAAGAGAGAGAGGGTAGGGGGAAGGAGAGAGAGAGAGAGAGAAAGTGAGAGGCAAAGAGGGAAGGAGAGACAGAAACAGACAGACAGACAGAGCCAGAGACAGAGAGACAGAGACAAAATGCGAAGAGGCGGGAGGCGGGGTGGGGGAGGGGGGGAGGGGGGGGAATCATGCAGCATGAGGAGATGAAATATGAGTACAAGGATAATGATAGTACAAATTAAATGTCAACGGCATGTCGGCTCCTGTGACGAAATAGCATGACTAACGGCACATCAAAATTGAATAATGACAGACAGGAGGATACACTGATAAAAAAGAAGAAGGTATGCGATGAAAATAGATCGTCGAATACCATTGGCGTCGACACCACGAGTCAGAACTTGAAATGAAAATAAGGATAAGTGTCGAATAGAGAAAGTTAAGAATTGACAAGGAGACGGTGGTAGCACGAAATTATGACACCGAGGAGAGAGAGAGAGAGAGAGAGAGAGAGAGAGAGAGAGGAGAGGAGGAGGGAGGGGAGGAGGGGAGGAGGGAGGAGGGAAGAGGGAGGGAGTGAGGGAGGGAAGAGAAGGGAGAGATAGGGAGGAGTGGTGATTAAGGGATGAGAGAAGGGAGATAGGAGAGAGGAGCGTAGGATGGGGAAAGGATTAAGAAGAGGGAGAGGAGAGGAGACGAGAGAGAGAGAGAGAGAGAGGGAGGGAAGAAAACGGTGAATATCTCTATGCGTACTTTGATTAAACTCTCTCGACGAAGCAAGTGGATTTTTATCACTGATATGGGCGTAATGATAATGATTGATGAGGGTGGTGTCTTTATAATGGCGGGCCGTCGGGCGG
>NC_051392.1:40258488-40260988 GCF_015228065.2 Penaeus monodon
TCAACATCATCATAAATCATCATAAATAAAATCATCATAAAATCACCACCCATCATAAAATCACCCATCATCATCATCATCATCATCATCTCACCCCAATCATCTCATTCATCATCACCCCCCCCCCCAAAAAAAAATCAAATATATAAACACCCATAAATCACATCATCATCCTACATAAACATCATCAAAACATCATCAATCTCATCATCACCATCATCATCATCATCATAAAATCTCTCATCATCATCATCATCATCACCATCATCATCATCCCCCCACCCATCATCATACATCATCATCATCACATCATCATCATCTATCATCATCATCATCATCAACATCTCATAAACATCACATCATCATCATAAAATTTCTCATCATCATCCCCGGGTCGATCACCTAAACCCCACCATCCCACACCACATCATCATCACAGGCCACCCACGTCAGCTCTTTTTTGTTCATTGTCCTCACTGTTCGCATCACCTGGGGAGGGGAGGAGCACCGCGGAAAATTATTTTTTTTCCTCTCCCTCTCCGAAAGGTTTCCTCGCCTACTGACACATTCTCTGTCTCTGTCTGTCTTTCTCACACAGCCCTTCTCCCCTCCTCCTCTCTCTCTCTTTTCCTCTTCCTCTCTCTCTCTTTTCGTTCTCTCTTCTTTTCCCCTCCTCCCCTCTCTCTTCTCTCTCCCTCCCCCCTTTTCCCTCTCCCTCTCCCTCCCCTCCCCCCTTTTCCCCCCCCTCCACCCCTTTCCCACCCACCTCCCCCCCTTCCCCTTTCCTTCCCCCTTTCCCCTCCTTCCCTCCCTCCACCCCTTCCCCTCTCCCTCTCTCTCTCTCTCTCTCCCCTCTCTCTCCTCTCCCCTCTCTCTCCTCTCTCTCTCTCTCCTTTTCTCCCCTCCCCTCACTCTCCCTCCCCCCCTCTCCCCCTCCCTCTCCCTCTCCCCCCCCCCCCTCCCTCCACCCCCTCCCCCCCACTCTCACTCCTTCCCTCCTTCCCTCCTTCCCCCCTTTCCCTCCGTTTCTTTTCCCTCCACTCCCCCCCATCTCCCCTTTTCCCCCCTCTTATTTTCCTCTCCCCCCCCCTTCCCTTCTTTTCCCTTCCCTTTTTCCTTTCCTTTCTTTCTTCCCCTCTTCTCCCCTCTTCTCCCTTCTCTCTTCCCCTCATCTCCCCTGCCCTCCCTCTCCCCTTCCAACAAAAGGCTTTATAGAGGGTGAGAGACAGAGAGTAGAGAGGGTACATGGCCGGTATTAAAGTGGTTTCTACTGTCCCCGGAGTGGGGGGGCGGGTTGGGCGCGTCGTCTCTTTCAGGAGGTCAGAGGTCAGAGGTTAAAGGCACTCTGTCCTCGAACTACATTAGTGTGCCATTGGCGTGGAGAAGGCTTCGCAAAAAAAAAAAAAAAAAATATATATATATAAAAAAAAGAAAGATTAGTGAAAGTGTCAAAAGGCGATAAGAGATAGCGGGATTTTGCCCTTCGGGAAATACTAAGCACGTGGCGATGAGGAGGTAAGGCGACCTACTTCGTTTGCGAGGCTTTCCTGGGGTGGCCTGAGTGCCAAGAGGAAGGTCGGGTCCGTTGGTGAGGTTTTCCTGGGGGTGGGTTGAGTGCCACGAGGAAGGTCGGGTCTGTTTGTGAGGTTTTCCAGGGGTGGGTTGAGTTTCAAGAGGAAGGTCGGGTCTGTTTGTGAGGTTTTCCTGGGGGTGGGTTGAGTTTCGAGAGGAAGGTCGGGTCTTTTTGTGAGGTTTTCCAGGGGTGGGTTGAATACCAAGCGGGAGTTATAGTCCCTTTAATGAGGTTTTCCTGAGTGCTAAGATGAAGGTCGAGTCCGTTTGTGAGGTTTCCCTGGGGTTGGGTTGAGTGCCAAGATGAAGGTCGAGTGTTTTTGTGAGTTTTTCCTGGGAGTGGCCTGAGTGCCAAGAGGAAGCTCGATTTTTTTATTATGTTTTTATTATTATTTTATTATTATTATTTATTTATTTTTTTTTTTTTTATTTATTTATTTATTTATTTTTTTTTTTTGAGGGCGGATAGCGTTATTCCGCGTGCTGCGTCGGTCTGAGTGCCACACTATGGGTCATTGTCGCGGGGGATCTCGGCAACGCGTAGGAGAGCAGTGCCCCTTGAAGGTGAGAGTGTGAAGGTCTGGGCAGTCGTTCTCGGAGGTCAGGGCCACTTAAAGGCGCTCCTCCACGCGAGGGCCCAGGCCGCTTTAAGGTCTGTGCGGCTTCAGGGTCAGAGCCAGGTCGCTGCTCCCCGAGTTGGTGTCGACTGTTTCACGTCTTGGCTGCCGGCGGGTCCCTTTGTTTCGAGCAGCGATCGGTTTCGTTCTCCGCCTGTCACGCTCTTCCTTCCGTCTCCCTTTCTCCTTCTCTCTCTCTCCTCCTCTCTCTCTCCTCTCTCTCTCTCTCCTCTCTCTCTCTCTCTCTCTCTCTCTCTCTCTCTCTCTCTCTCTCTCTCTCTCTCTCTCTCTCTCTCTCTCTCTCTCTCTCT
>NC_051392.1:40268488-40270139 GCF_015228065.2 Penaeus monodon
CGATTCAGTACATACATGAAACTATCAGCTGTTTGGCCGTAGACTTTATCAACTTTTATTTATATCATTAGTTTTTGGTGTAGAATCGGTACGTGTCTGCATGCATACTTATCAACGTATTTATACCTGCAGTTGATGTATGTTTTATATCTTACGTGAAAAAATGCAGCCGTTTTTTTTGCCACTCTCGAAGCAGTTGCATGCAGGATTCAAGTCATCAAACCGGATTCTGAATAAAGTGGACTTTAAATTTTTAAACTAGGATGATGCGGTGATTCCTCGCACCTTTTTTTATGAATAAATAGATCTATTGCTTGCACGTACGCTGTTTTTTCCCTCTCTCTTCACACTGCAAACTGGTATTATTTATTATTATTGTAGTTTTTTTCTTTTCGTTTCGTATTATTCGTTAGTATAGATTATATATTTTCTCATTTTCTTCGCTCTACAGTGAGGATGTAACATTATTGCATATTTTTTCTCGTTTCATATTATTTGTTCCTGTGAATTATAGAATGAAGGCGATGCTTATTGTATCTTATCTTATTCCTTGACATGTTTTCTTACGTCTTATTGCATGCAGTTGTAAAAAAGTATATAGAAAGAATAATGTATATACTCTATATGGAATATACACGCGCGCGCGCGCGCGCGTGTGTGTGTGTGTGTGTGTGTGTGTCTGTGTGTGTCTGTGTGTGTCTGTGTGTGTAAATATTAAATGGTATAGTATAGTATATACATACATACATACATACATACATACATACATACATACATACATACATACATACATACATACATACATACATACATACATACATACATACATACATATATATATATATATATATATATATATATATATATATATATATATATATATATATATATATATGTAACACACACACACACACACACACACACACACACACCACACACACACACACACACACACACACACACACACACACACACACACACACACACACACACACACACACACACACACACACACACACTCGCTCTCTCTCACACACACACTCTCACACACACACTCACACACACACACACACTCTCACTCACTCACACACTCACAGACATACACACACACATTTATATATTTATATATTTATATGTATAATAGATAGATTGACGGTGATATTGATTGAGAAAATGTGTACGTACGATAGGCGCACCCAGCTGAACCTATGGCGTGCATAGAATCCGCCTCCGCTCTTGTTTGTTAACTCTTCACTTCAATAGCGAAGTTATTTATACTTGTTGACGCGTTCGGTTGTTCTTGTGTATTGTTCTTCGTCTATAAATGGAGTTGATTTTGATTAATTTTTTTTTATATGATCGAAAATAGGTGTTTATTTGTGACGTAAAAACATCATTACTTACTGAGGGGGAGAGGGAAGCGAGATAACTATTGGGATAAATATCGCTGTATTGGCTTAGAATGTGTTTATTTTCAGGGTTAAAGGGTGAAGGGAGGGAGGGACGTGTTGCCTGTTTTGTTATTTTTCGTGTTTTTTTTTTTCTTTCGTTCCTTCTACGTTTTGCGCTTTAGTTGTCTTTTTTTCTTGTCATGGGAATTTGATATTCATCTCGTTTTCTGGTACAGTCTTGTCCCCTCTTTCGTTTCTAT
>NC_051392.1:40270239-40275239 GCF_015228065.2 Penaeus monodon
GCAATTCAGGCGTTCATAACCCGAAAAGGGCAATCTTTTAAATTTTTCCCGCCGGGCCGTATCGAATTGCTGTTTGGGGGGGCCCCACCGTGACGGGGGAAGTGGGGGGATGGGCTGGGGGGAGGGAGGGGGAAAGAAGGGGGGAAACCCGGGAAAAAAAAGCCAAAGAAAAAGAAGGAAAAGGACAAGGAGGGGCCCGGAGGAGCCGGGAGAGAGCGGAGGGGGGGAGGACAGAAAAGGAAAAAAGGGAAAGAGAAGAGGATTTGGGGGGGCGGAGGAGGGCCGGGAGGGGGGGGGAGGGGGGTGGGGGAGGGAAGGGGGAAGGAGGGGAAGGAGGAGGGGAGGAAGGGGGGAGGGGGGGAGGGAGGAAGGAAGGGAAGGAGGAGGGGGAGGAGAAAAAAAGGGAAAAAAAGGAGAGGGGGAAGGAGGAGAAGAAGGAGAAAAAAAAGAAAAAAAGGGAAGGGGGGGGAAAAAAGGAAGGGGGGGAAGGAAGAAGAAAAAAGAAGAAGAGAAAGAAAAAAGGGGGAAGAGAAGGGAGGGGGAGGGGGGAGAGAAAGAAGGAGGAGAAGAAAGAAAAAAAAAAAGGGGAGGAAGGAAAAAAGGAAGGAAAAAAGGAAAGGAAGGGGAAGGGGGGGAGGGGAGGGGGGGGGAGGGAGGGGGGAGGGGGGAGGAGGGGGAAAAAGAAGAGGAAAAAGGAAAAGAAAAAAGGGAAAAAGAAGAAAAAAAAGAAAAAGGGAAAAGGAAGAAAAGGGAAGGGGGAAGAAAGAAAAAAAGGGGGGGGGAAAAAGGAAAGGAAAAGGGAAGAAAGAAAAAGGGAGAAAAAAAAAGAAAGAAGAAAAGAAAAGAAAAGGGGGGAAGGAAGGGGGGAGGGGGGGTGGGGAAAAAAAAAAATTTTAGTAAAAAAAAAGGAAAATGAAAAAAAGCTAGAAACAAAAGAGAAGCAAAATATTTTTTTTTAAAGTTTTGGTTTTAAAAATTCGTTTTAAAAAATTAAAAAATTTTTCTTATTTCTTATAGCATTAAAAAACGAGGAGGCTAAATATTATTTGGGTAAATTTTGGACCATTTGGCTTTTTAAATTTTTTTCATTTTCTTTTACCCAGGGGCGCCACCCCCCAAAAGGGGAAACGGAAGCGGGGGGTAAAATTTTGGGGAAAGTAAAACCAAAAATTGGCTGGCAATTCCCCTTTTGGGGCCCTCGCCATAGGGCCTTTCCCTGTTTTCCTTTTTGGGGGAATAAGCTTTTTATTCCCGAAATAGCATTCCCCTTTTTTCCCCCTTCAAAATAGCCTTTTTTTCCCTCTTTGCGAAATAGCATTTTCTTGCCGCTTCCTTCCTTGCAAAATAGCGATTTCCTGCTCTTCTATCCTTCAAATATAGCACTTTTTTTAACCTCTCTGCGAAATTGCATTTTCTAGCAGCTTCCCTCCTCGCAAAATAGCGCTTTCCTGCTTTTTTCCCTCCTTGCAAAATGCTTTTTGCCTCCCCCTTTGAAAAAAACGCTTTCGTTTTTTTTCCCCCCTTTGGAAAAAAATAGCTTTTTTTTTTTCCTTTTTTTTTTTTTTGGTGCCGCTTCCTTCCTTGCAAAAAATAGCGATTTCCTGCTCTTCAATCCTTCCAAAATAGCACTTTACTGCTTTTATTCTCGCAATATAGCACTTTCCTGCTCTTCCCTCCTTGCAAAATAGCGCTTTCCAGCTTTTTTCTTCGCAAAATGGGACTTTCCTGCGCTTCCCGCCTTGCAAAATCGCGCTTTCCATCCGCTTCCCTCCTTCCCTTCCATGTTTATCAATACCGAGCAGCCGTAACTTTATACTTGTACTTGTTTTTTGTGTTTAAAGGGGGAACCCCAAATTTAAGAGCGTTTCCCCATGGCCGTTTGGGTGAATTTCTGGATCGCGAAGCCGTCTGGTCGCGGACTGAAGGTCGGATTTTCGTGGATTATTTTCCTCTTCGGGTTTTTTTTTTTTTTTTTTTTTTTTTTTTTTTTTTTTTTTGGGGGGGGGGGGGGGTGGGGTGTGGGGTGTGTGTGTGTGTGTGTGTGTGTGTGTGGTGTGTGGTGTGTGGTGGGGTGTGTGTGTTGTGTGGTGTGTGTTTGTGTGGCCGCGGTGCGTGGGGGTTGGGCTTTTGTTAAGGAAGTACCAGAAAGAAAGAGGAGGTAAGGTAGAAAGAAGAATTGCAAGGGAAGAATAAGCCGTCCTTAGTTGACCCTGAAAAGCGACTCTGCATTATTAATTCCCCCAATCCGCATCGAACTCTGCACTTCAAGGAAATCCATGCAAGCAGGGGATGTGTTTTGGGCAGGCGCACGCAAAAAAAAAAAAAAACCTATCCGGGTTTTGGTACGATGGTACTTGGGTTTAATTTTTTTCTTTTTGTTTCTCTCTCCTCCCCCTTCTCCCCCTCTCCTCCCCTCTCCTCTTTCTCCTCTCCCCCTTTCCCCCCCCCTCCCTCTCCCCTTTCCCTTCCTCCTCCTCCCCTCCCTTCCTCTCCCCCTCCTTCCTCCTTCCCCTCCTCCCCCTCCCTTTTCCCCCCTCCTCCCCCCTCTCCCCTTTCCCCTCTTTCTTTTTCTCTCTTCTCTTCCTCCCTTTTTTTTCTCCGCCCTCCTCTTCCTTTTTTTTTTTCCCCTTTCCCTCCTTCCTCTCTTTCTTTTCTTCTCTCTTCTTTCTCTCTCTCTCTCTCTCCTCCTTTTCTCTCCTTTTCTTCTCTCTCTCTCTCTCCTCTTCCTCTTCTATCTCTCTCCTCTCTCCTCTCTCTCTCCTCTTCTCTCTCTCTCTCTCTCTCTCTCTCCCCTCCCCCTCCCTCCCCCCTTTTTTCTCTTTTTTTCCCTCTCTTCTCTCTCCTTCTTCTCTCTTTCTCTCCTCTCTCTCTCTCTCTTTTTCCCTCTCCCTTTTTCTCTCTCTCTCTCTTTTCCCCTCTCTCTCTCTCTCTCTCTCTCTCCCTCTCCTCCCCCTCTCTCCCTCCATCTTTTCCCCCCTCTCTCTTTTCTCTTCTCTCTCTCTCTCCCCCTCTCTCTTTTCCCCTCTTTTCTCTTCTCCCTCTTTTCTCTCTTCTCTCTCCTCCCCTTTCTCCTCCTCCTTTCCTTTTCCCCCTCCCCCCTCTTCCCCCGCCAAAAAGGGGTTTTGGGTTTTAATGAAGAAGGGTGGGCGTGGGGGGGTTGGTGCGGGGGTTTCTATCACGCGCTGTTGACGTCAGGCCCCTTCAAAAATTTTGGGACGTACGGGATGAGTATGAAATTGGGTTTTGGGTCCCTCCTTGCTTTCATTTCCCCAGTGCCATACCTGTCGTAATATCTATGTGTAAGTGCAGTATATGCATCTGCACGCACACAATTTTACGCGCACACACACGTAAACCCGCACATTGCGATTCATAAAATGAAAACAGGTGAGCAGAGAACTGCGCGTATTTACGGCTCGCAGTATCCCATGGGTTTTACGCTCCGGCACCCTTGGGGAGCCCTGGGTTTGCTCGTGCTCGTGGGTAGCCTTGTTTATGCGCGTGTGTGGTCGTGACTGAATAACGTGCTACAGGCTCGCCCCTCTCCCCTCCCTTCCACCCCTTCCTGTCATGCACGGGGTCAGCTTTGCCTGCATGATGGATGGGGCCTTTTCGCCCACATTACGAGTTCTCTTCTCCGCCGGCTGCGTTCTTCTTCGGATTGTTCTCCGCTGTTATGCAATCCTCATTCTTTTCTTTATCTTGCATCTTTTGTATTCTGTTTGCTTTTTGTTTCTGCCGTTGCTTGTTTTCCATCCTGCCATGCTTGGGGGCATGGGAGGATGGCAGCCAGAAGCAGGCATCCAGCAGGGCAGTCAGTGGCAGATACGAACAGATATCAACAAGGCAGTTAGAAGCGGATATCCAGCTGGGGAATTAGTAGCAGATATGACAGAAGCAGACATTCAGCAGGTCATTTTGTGAACAGACATTCAGCAAGGCAGTTAGGACAGACATTCAGCAGGGCAGAAGCAGACATCCAGCAGGGCATTTGTGACCAGACATTCAGCAGGGTTAGTTCGGGACAGAGATCCCACGGGACAGGGCAGGCCGGCAGGCAAAATCAAACACCCAGCAAGGCAGGGCAGGCTGGCAGGTTTTCAATTTGGAAGGGCGGGAGAGGGAGATGTGAGGAGAGGGGGGGGGGGGTATGCCGAGGTGGCCGAGTGGCGAAGCAAGCACACGCAGCGGAGGTAGTCATCAGCGACTGGTATTTCCCATCACCCCTTTTTCCCGTCCGGGGCAGGAGATAATGTGGGCATAAAGCGGCGATTGGTAATTTTTGACCCTCGTGGTAGATTTGGGCGTGAACCCCGCCGCATTTTTAAAAGAAGGAGGGGCCGGGGGGAGTGGGAACGGGGAGTGAGCGAGAGAGGGGAGGGGGAGAGGGAGGGGTAGAGGTGAAGGTAGAGGTAAAGGTAGAAGAGGAGGGACGAAGGGCTGTTACGTACTTTGCTTGCTTTTGATGCAGTGTAGTCGTTTGCCTGCCTAGCAACGATCACCAATCCATGTCGGAGACTTGTGCGCTCCTCCCTGCGGTTCGGCCGCCCTATGTGTGTGTGTGTGTGTGTGTGTGTGTGTGTGTGTGTGTGTGTGTGTGTGTGTGTGTGTGTGTGTGTGCGCGCGCGCGCGCGTGCGTACGTGCGTCTATGTCTGTCGTAATGTTTGTGCGTAGGATGGATGATGGAAATTCAAATTGAGTTTATCCTATTCAAATTCACTTTCATTTTGCATTGAAATTTCTTCTCTTATTTACTTTTCCATTTCTACCTTTTAACCAGGTATCTTTGCATTGTTCTGCAATGGCGGCGTGAAATTGAACCAATTAACCTCGTAATGATTGCAACAAGAAATGACTTGTGGATACGGGGACGAAGGCCGCGGGGGAGGGAAAGGGAGCGGAGAATGACGGACACCTGATAAAAGAGAAGATTAATGAGAAATGATGGAGGGCAGGGGAGGAAGGCAATGTTGGGAGGAAAGGGAGAGGGAGAGAAAGA
>NC_051392.1:40292739-40296841 GCF_015228065.2 Penaeus monodon
GGCAGGAAGGCAGGCAGACATCAGGCAGCAGGCAGGCAGGCAGGCATGCAGACAGACAGACGACAGGCAGGGCCGCAGGCAGGTAGGCAGTGCAGAGCAGACAGACAGACAGACAGAGCAAGAGCGACAGATAGTCGACGAGACCGACAGGCAGGCACAGAGGCAGGCAACAGGCCGGCAGGCAGATTACAGACAGAAGACAGCAGACGGAAGGCAGGCAGGCATGCAGAGCAGGCAGGCGACAGACGGACGACATGCAGCAGGCAGGCAAGGCACTTAGGGCAGGCAGGCAGGCAGGCAGTCAAGACGACAGACAGACAGACAGGCAGACAGACAGACAAGCAGACAGACAGGCATGCAGGGGCAGACAGGCATGCAGGCGGGCAGACAGACAGACAGAACATACAGGCAGAAGGCAGGCATGCAAGGCAGTCGGCGGCAAGCAGGCGCAGACGACCTACAGACAGACAGACCAGACAGACAGACAGAGCAGGCAAGGCAGGCAGGCAGACGCTAGACAGACAGACAGGCAAGGCCGACCGGCAGCAGGCAGGCAGGCAGGCAGACAGACAGAACCGACAGGCCAGGCAGGCAGGCAGGCATCCGCAGGCAGAAGGCACGGCATACAGACAGGCAGGCAGGCAGGCAGGCAGGCAGGCAGGCAGGCGAAGCATGCAGGCAGTGCAGGCAGGCAGGCAGGCAGGCAGCGCAGGCAGACAGTTACAGAAGACAGAACAATAACGGCAGCAGGCAGGCAAGCAGGCAGACAGACAGACTAACAGACAGATAAACAGATTGACAAATAGACAAACAGATATACAGAGAGAGAAAGTATGAGGTAGTTTGGGTGGGTATGCTGCCATGGGGGGGGGGGAATACAGAGAGAAATCAGGAGAGAGAAAAAAAGGGGGGGAGGAGGGAGGGAGGAATACAGAGAGAAATCAGGAGAGAGAAAAAAATGGGGGGGGAGGGAGGAATACAGAGAGAAATCGGGAGAGAAAAAAAAAGGGGGGGGGGGGAGGAATACAGACAGAAATCGGTAGAGAAAAAAAAAGGTGGGGGGGGGGGGGAATACAGAGAGAAATCGGGAGAGAAAAAAAAAGTGGGGGGGGGGGGTGAGTTAACTTTTATGGGGATCGCACCATGAAGGGGAATGAGGATGGTCGGTGATGCGAGGAGAGAATGAAATCGATGAGCAGTTTAGTCGGCGCGGAGGGATGCGGGAAGGATGGAGGATTTTAGGCAGATTGGCAATAGATATTTATATACTTTTTTCTCTATCGCTCTGTCTCTTTCTGTCTGGATGTCTGGATGTCTGGATGTGTGGATGTAGCTCTCGCTCTTCCTTTCTCTTTCTCTCTCTGTCTGTCTGTGTGTTTATAACTCTCTGTCTCTCTCTCTCTCTCTCTCTCTCTCTCTCTCTCTCTCTCTCTCTCTCTCTCTCCTCTCTCTCCTCCGTCTCTCTCTCTCTCTTTTTTGTGTATATGTCATTCATTCTCATTTCCTTTTTCCATGTCTGCTTTTCCATTCCCTCCCTCCCCACCCTCCTCACCCTCCTCTTCCCTCCCTCCCTCCCTCCCTCCCTCCCTCCCTCCCTCCCTCCCATCTTTCCTTCCCTCCCTCCCTCCCTTCCTCCCTTCCTCCCGCTTTATTCGCTAACTTACTTAGTCTCACAAACTCCATCCTGCAAGAGACACGTGCCTGCCTGTTGACACTCTGTTGAACCGACACAGCGACGGACGCCTCCCCCCCCCCCCCCCGACGCTCGGCTGCCTCGGCGATGCCTCGGTTCGATTCCGCGATTGCTCTCTCGGGAGATTTGATTTGGATGCTGGATTGAGCTGTGCAATGTCTATAAATACAAATACATACATATATATATATATATGTAATGTCTTTTGTATTTATAGACCTTTGCCCAGCTCAATCCATCATCCCGCCAAACCAATCTCCCGAAGAGAGCAATGCGGAATCGAACGAGGCATCGCCGAGGCCAGCCGAGCCTCGGGGGGGGAGGGGGAGGCGTCCGTACGCTGTGTCGTTTCAAACAGAGTGTCAACAGGCGGCGGACGTGTCTCTTGCGGATGGGAGTTTGTGAAGCTAAGTAGTAGACGAATAAAGCGGGAGAAGGGAGGAAGGGATGAGGGAGGGAAGGAAAGATGGAGGAGGGAGGGATGGAAAGATGGGAAGTAGGGAGGTCGGGGGGAGGTAGGGAGGAAGGAGGGAGGGAGGGGAAGGAAAGATGGGAATGAGGGAGGGAGGGCGGGATGGAGGCGTGAGGAGGGAAGAGGAGGGTGAGGAGGGTGGGGAGGGAGGGAATGGAAAAGCAGACATGGAAAAAGGAAATGAGAATGAATGACATATACACAAAAAAGAGAGAGAGAGAGCAGAGGAGAGTGAGAGATGCAGACAAAGAGAGAGGAGAGAGTAGAGAGAGCAGAGATATGAGGAGAGGAGAGAGAGAAGTTTAAACACACAGACAGACAGGAGAGAAAGAGAACGGAAGAGGCGAGACACATTCCACACATCCACACATCCCGAACCGAAAGAGACAGAGCGATAGATAAACATAAGTATATACTATCTATTGCCTACTCTGCCTAAGGACATCCTCCATCCTTCCCGCATCCCTCCGCGCCAGACTACCTTGCTCCATCGATTTCTTTCTCTCCTCCACACCGACCATACCTATTTCCCACTTCATGGTGCGATCCCCCCTATAAAGTTAACCTCCACGCCCCAAATCACCCCCCCCCCCACTTTTTTTTTCTCTCCCGATTTCTGTCTGTATTCCTCCCCCCCCCCCCATTTTTTTTTTTCTCCTCTCTCCTCAGATTTCCTCTGTATTCCTCCCCCTCCCCCCCCCCAGTTTTTTCCTCCTCTCCTGATTTCTCTCTGTAATTCCACCCTCCCCCCTCCCCCCCCCATTTTTTTTTTTCTCTTCCGCCCTATTCAGCTCTGTATTCCTCCCCCCCCACATTTTTGTTTTTCTTTCTCCCGATTATTCTCCCCTCTGTTACTTTCCTCCTCCCGCCCCCCTCCCTTTTTTCTCCAATCTCCTGATTTTCTCTCTGTCTGTCGTCCATCCTCCCTCCTCCCCCCCCCCTTTTTTTTTTTTTTTCCCCCCCCTTCCACCCCCTTTCCCCCCTAAAAATTTTTTTAAAAAAAACCTTTTCTATGCAATTGATTTATACTGTCATGTCCTGTCTTCCATCCTGCCTGCCCTTCCTTCCTGCTTTTCTGTCTTCTGTCTCACCTGCATTGCCTGCCTCCTTCTTCCTGGCTGCCCTCTCCTGCCTCCTGCTCTCCTCTGCTGCCTGCTTCTTCTGTCTCCTTCTCTGCCTGCTCTCCTCCCCTCCTCTCGCTGCCCTCCATGCCTTCTGCTGCCTCCTCTCTGCTTTCCTGTCTCTCCTCCTCTCCCTGCCTGCCTCCTGCTCTGCCTTTCTGTCTGCTGCCTGCCTGCTGCCTGCCTGCCTTGCTGCTGCCTGCCTTCCTGCCTGTCTTTCCTGCCTGCCTGCCTGCCTCTCTCTCTGCCTCCTGCCTTCTCCTGCTCTTCTGCCTGCCTCCTGCTCTGCCTGCCTGCCTTGTCCGCCCTGCTGCTCTGCCTCTCCTGTTCCTGCCTGCCTCTTCTGCACTGCTCCTGCTGCCGGTCTGCCTGCTGCTGCCTGCCTGCCTGCTGCCTGCTTTGCTGCTTCCTGCCTGCCTGCGCTGCTGCCTGCCTGCCTGCTGCCTCGCCTGCTTGCTGTCCATCGCTCCTGCTCTGCTGCTGCCTGCTTCCTGTCCTCTCCTCCTTCCTCCGCCTGCCTGCCCCTCTGCCTGCCAGCCTGCCCCTGCCTGCCTCCTGCCCTCCTCCCTTGCCCTCCTCTCCCTCTCCCTGCCCTCTGCTCTGCCTAATCCCCCCCCCCCCCCCCCCCCCCCCCCCCCCCCCCCCCCCCCCCCCCCGGGGGGGGGGGGGGGGGGGGGGGGGGGGGGGGGGGGGGGGGGGGGGGGGGGGGGGGGGGGGGGGGGGGGGGGGGGGGGGGGGGGGGGGGGGGGGGGGGGGGGGGGGGGGGGGGGGGGAGAATTGGGGGGTTTTTGATTTTTTGGGGGGAAAAAGGGGGGG
>NC_051392.1:40304441-40309441 GCF_015228065.2 Penaeus monodon
ACGCTCTAACCATTCGGCCACCGCGGCCCCAAATTTTGAACAGCCATTCATTCCACTGCAGGACATAGGCCTCTCTCAGTTCACTACTGAGAGGTTATATGGCAGTGTCACCAAGGGTCATAGTGAAAGTCAAAACAGGACCTTAAAATTCCCATTACATCCTCTGAATAGATATTTAATTATATTTTCTTTTCCAGGTGAGTCAGAGCGGGTAGTCGCGGGTGGCGGTGGCGGTCTGGACGAGGGAAGTAAGTTTATGCTACTGTTATGCTGTTAGAAATGCTGCTAGTGAGTGAGTGAGTTATTTCGTTTGTTAGTGGCGGGAGGTTTGGAGTTTAGTGGGCCTTTGGCGAAAGGTCAGGGTCACGGGAGGTCAGACGTCGCCTTTTGGTTCTCGGATTTTCTTTTTTTTTTCAACCTAAAAGGGTTGGTTAAAAGGGTCGGGGTTTAGTACTTAAAAATATATATCTCTTGGCCTTCATCTACATATATTTGTCAATCTGTTTCTCGGTCTGTATTTGTAGTTACTTATTTCGCTCTATTTCTCTCTCTCTCCCCTCTCTTTCTTTCTTTCCGTCTTCCTGTGAACTGGTCGAAATGAAGAGATATTAAATGAAAAAAAGGAGAAACCCAGTGATTTGCGTTAACTGAGCGAGGGAAATGGCGTTCAAAGGGGGCGCGCCCACAGGGTCTGAAGGGGCGGAGGCGAGGGCGGGTTCCAGGCCTTGCGTTGAAGCCGCTCTTACCTCTCCCTCCAAGGCCTTCGGAGGATGGGGTGGGGGGAGCCGCCCGGAGCCGACGGCCTTGTCAGAGGGGTTAGAGGGAAAAGGCATTGGCTCGTAGAGGAGAGAGGGGGCGAGGAATGGAGATAAGGAGTTGTGTTCAAGGGGGAGGGAGTAGGAAGTTTATAGATTATATATATATATATATATATATATATATATATATATATATATATATATATATATATATATATATATACATATATATATATATATATATATATATCTTCTTTTTAACGGTAGGTTCATGTCTGAGCCGCCGTGGTCACAGCATGATACTTAATTGTAGTTTTCATGTTGTGATGCTCTTGGAGTGAGTACGCGGTAGGGTCCCCAGTTCCTTTCCACGGAGAGTGCCGTTGTTCCCTTTTAGGTAATCATTCTCTCTATTTTATCCGGGCTTGGGACCAGCACTTGACTTGGGCTGGCTTGGCCACCCAGTGGCTAGGCAGGCAATCGAGGTGAAGTTCCTTGCCCAAGGGAAACAACGCGCCGGCCGGTGACTCGAACCCTCGAACTCAGATTGCCGTCGTGACAGTATTGAGTCCGACGCTCTAACCATTCGGCCACCGCGGCCCCTATATATATATATATATATATATATATATATATATATATATATATATATATATATATATATGTATGTATGTATGTATGTATGTATGTATGTATGTATGTATGTATGTATATATATATATATATATATATATATATATATATATATATTTATATGTATACATACATACATACATACATACATACATACATACATACATACATACATACATACATACATACATACATACATACATCCATACATCCATACATACATCCATACACACACACACACACACACACACACACACACACACACACACACACACACACACACACACACACACACACACACACACACACACACAATAATAATAATAATAAAGATAGAAATAAGAATAAACATACAAATACATTCATATGTCAGAGAAAGTACGTAACCCACGTCGCCGGGGAGGACTTGTACCTTTAAGCCTTGCCCAGCGTGATTTTAGTTTATTAAATATGTTTACATATGAGTAGACTAGCATTAGAAAACCTTTCTTTCACGAATACTGAAGGAAATAGGAAATTAGATGAGGTCACTTAGGCCTGCTGACTGACTCGTCGGTGGCTGAACACTTTTCACAAAGCAAAACTGCAGGTGGGCATTGCATGTTCCAGGCGGCGGTGGGTTTAAGACCAGGCATCTAGACCGAGGGAAATGCAAGACGGAGTTGAAGCTTCGATATCTCAAAATCTCTGACGGAGTTGAAGATTTCTTGATTTCTCTCTCTCTCTCTCATTCTCTCGCTTTCTCTTTCTTTCTTTCTTCTCTCTCTCTCTCTCTCTCTCTCTCTCTCTCTCTCTCTCTCTCTCTCTCTCTCTCTCTCTCTCTCTCTCTCTCTCTCTCTCTCTCTCTCTCTCTCTCCCTTTCTCTCGACGCGAAATGGTTATTTCTCATGCCTCGAGGTCAAAAAACTCTTCCTGTCCCCGTAGTTGTGTTTGCTTTGTGTGTTAATGACGCGCTGAACAACGGAGCCTTATATGAACATTTAGGATAGTCTTAATGAAATTAATCAGTTGATATGTCAACATTCTTGTTGTCGGTGAGATTTCACTAAATGTGTGAAAAAATGAGCGCATTAGACATATCAGTATCTTGGCATACAAGATTGGATTTTTTTCCAGTAATCTTCCCCCGAGAGAGAGAGAGAGAGAGAGAGAGAGAGAGAGAGAGAGAGAGAGAGAGAGAGAGAGAGAGAGAGAGAGAGATTTTTTCACACTATCAAACAAGACGCGCCGGGTCGCCTCCTTGCTCCTCTTTTCCATCCGGCCAGATACAAGTTTTCCGAGACCAGCCGTGTGTGAGAGGATTCGGACCGGGTTCGTAAACAGGAAGCTAAAAGTACTCGTTAAAAGGGAAAACGTCGACGATAAAAGATAAACCACACATTTGAAATGCGAGACAGTACGAGACAGTATCGTCAAATTTAACCGGACGGTAACTTCTCGCTTCGATGCTGTTACTCTGTTGCAACAACGGTCTATAGGACTTGATTCCAGCAATATCCACCCCCCCAAAAAAAAAAAGAAATCCAAAGAAAAGTATAAAGCAAAAAATATACATTGTTCACTTCCCATATGAAAGGATGATGTGTATATACTGTGGTTGCTGTGGTTGTATATAGCATATCGATTGTGAAATAAAACCGCCCGGTCTGTGAGGATAGTGTATATGAGAAAAAAAATGTGTTGTTTATGTATAACAGCTAGAATTGTAGAATTGTAGAAGTAGAATTTGTAGAATTGTTAGAATTAGAATTTACTTATATCCTGTTAGAGTTGATTGGGAACAGAGGTATACCTTAGGAATTTTACTATTTGGTATTGTTTGGTTTGAAATACGTAGAAAAAGTTGATTATTACCGAAGTGGATACAAGAGAGGAACCTTAAAATTGTCGAGCGTCGTTATCACCTAAAAAAAGAAAGAAAGAAAGAAAGAAAGAAAGAAAGAAAGAAAGAAAAAAAAAAGAAAAAAAAATATATATATAATAATGATAATGATAATAATCCAGTGCAGCTCCGGACTTGCATCACATCGATTCCCGTTCGGCCGGAAATGGCAGTGATTGATCCCTTTGCATTGTTACGGCTGCCGTGACGGAAGCTGCCAAGTGTCACGAAATCAGTGAGGAGAGAAATCAAGGGAGACACGGATGAAAATGGAAAGAGGAGGAGAGCGGGTGAATGGAGACACTGCGTCGGGGTAATGGTTGGGTGGGGAAAGCAGTAGATTAAGCCGTTGATTAAGCCATTGCCACCGGGAGCGCGTTATGTGCGGTGTAGTTTTGTTTTGTGAAATACATGCATATATGTATACACATACATATATACACGGGTTTGCACACGCGCACGCACACGCATACCCACGCGCACACGCACACGCAGAATGCCAAGGTGCTGCCAAGGAGTTTGGGCAGAGTGAATAGCGACCGCCGATTGGTCAGAGAGCAGACCCTAAGTGTATGGGGTACAAAGGGTTATACAGTAACACGTACACCCATACCATTCAGTTGTACAATAAAGCCCAGTTTAGCTTTATCATTTCCCTATTCCATGATCCAGGCTCAAGGGAAGCCCATTCGATCCACTTTCGATAATCTGGCCTTGTATCAGGGAGAAAATTCGGTCCATCCGTCAGCTGTCATCGCATCCTTATGCAGCGGTTATGGTACGGAAGGGTCAGTTGGAGTAGGTCCAGCTTCTGGTGGCGTTTTTGCCCCTTTTCCCGGTTTTGTTTTTAATGATTTTTTTTTCAGTCTTTTGTCTTTCGTCGTACCGGGCTTTGAGCACAAAGTGTGTCATTTATTATCATTATTATTATTATTATTAATATTGTTATTATTATTATTATTATTATTATTATCATTATTATTATTATTATTATATATATATATATATATATATATATATATATATATATATATATATATTTTATTTGAGAGAGAGAGAGAAGAGAGAGAGAGAGAGAGAGAGAGAGAGAGAGAGAGAGAGAGAGAGAGAGAAGAGATAGATATGCATATACATATATGTTGATCGTGACGAATTTGTTGGTCACGGGCTTCGTAATTAAGTAATGAAGGTTTTGCACTGTTAGAAGCCCTAGCTGTTTGATGGCGGAGGAAAAAAAGAAGAGGAGGAGAAGGAGAAGGAGGAGGAGGAGGAGGAGGAGGAGGAGAAGGAGAAGGAGAAGGAGAAGGAGAGAAGGAGAAGGAGAAGGAGGGAAGAGGGAAGAGGAGGAGGAGGAAAGAGGAAAGAGGAGGAGGAGAAGGAGGAGGAAGAGGAAGAGAAGAAGGAGGAGGAGGAGAAAAAGAAGGAGGAGGAGAAAAAGAAGGAGGAGGAGAAGTAGAAGAAGAAGGAGAAGGAGAAGAAGAAGAAGAAGAAGGAATGGAAGAAGGGATATGGGAGGTTTGTGTTTCTTCGATGGAAGGGGGGGGGGGTTCAGGGGTGAATGAACTCGTCTTTCTTCGTCGATGTTTGGCAGGAAATGTGTCCAGGGATCGTCGAAGCCCTGAGGGAGGTGTGATGGAGGGGGGGGGGTGGAGGGCAAGATGAGGTCGATGAAGGAGTCTTTTGAATGTTTTTTTTTTTTTTTTTTTTTTTTTTTTTTTGGGGGGGGG
>NC_051392.1:40314441-40329441 GCF_015228065.2 Penaeus monodon
AAATATTTTATGATCTGGTCGAAGTCAAGAAGACTTCATTATCCTTTGATTTGTAATAGATGTCACTAAACATGGAGTACAATGGGCAATAAACTACGGTTCGTGTAGACTATGTATATCCTCAATAATTGTGTAAGTGGTGAAATGTTTGGTTGATTTTGACGTGCCTCCTCCACAAATATATATATATATATATATATATTATATCTATAATATATAAATATATATATATTATATATATTATATACCTGATATATGTATATTAAATTTTCATATATATCCTATACTCCCACACACGAACAAAGAATGAACCCAAAACATAAAACAGTCAAACCCTTCTATATAATTATCCGATCCATCGCCCCCCGGGCCGGGCTTTTAAACGCGGGGAAGCGCCATCCATTCCATCTGACCGATGCCCGACGGGCCCAAAACCCAGGGCCCCGAGAGCAGCGTCGGCGCCTCGCCTGCATCGGCCGGGCTCCTGCTGCTCTGCCATCGCCGGCCGGGTTTCGCTGCGGGTGCGATTTGAGGGTGAAAGGGGAAAGGGGGGGGGAGGGAGGCAAAGGGGGGGGGTGGGGGAGGGGGGGGGTGGAGGGAGGGGGAGGGAAGGGAGGGGGAAGGGGAGGGGGGGGAGGGAGAGGAAAAAAGGGAAAAAAGAAAAAAGGAAAAGAGAGAGAAAAAAAAAGAAAAAGGAGAGGGAAAAGAAAAGAACCCAGAGGGGAGGGAAGGGTGGTGAAGGGAGGGGCGCGGGTGGGGAGAGGGAGGGGAGGGGGGAGAGGGAGAGTGCGATTTTGGGGAGAGAGAGAGAGAGGAGGAGAGGAGGAGAGGAATGAGGGGAAAAGGAGAGGAGAGGAGAGAACGAAAGAGAGAGAAGAGACAGACAGCAGACAGAGAGAGAGGGGAAGAGAGAGGGGGAAAAAGAGAGAGAGAGAGGAAAAGGGGGAGAAGGGTATGTTTTATGCTATGGGGGTGTTTTATGTATTGGGAGTTTTTGTTGGGGAAAAGGGATAAACCGAGGTCTCCATCTTTCTCTCTCCCTCTTCCCCCCCCTCTTTTCTTCTCTCTCCCCCTTTTCTCTCTTTTCTCTCCTCTCTCTCTCTCTCTCTCTCTCTCCCCTCTCCTCTCTCCATTTTCTCTCTCTCTCTCTTCATTCTCTCTCCCCCTCTCTCTTTTCCTCTCTCCCTCCCCCTCCTTCTCTCTTTTCCCTCCCCCTCCCCCCTCTCACCGTCCCCCCTCCCCCTCCCTCCCCCTCCCCCCCCTCCCCCTCCCCCCCCCCCTCCCCCCTCCCTCCCCCTTCCCCCTTTTCCCCCCCCCCTCTCCTTCCCCCCCTCTCCCTCCCTCCCCCCCCTCCCCCCCCCCTCCCCCCTTTTCCCTCCCCTCCCCTCTCCCTCCCCCCCACGCCGGGCCTGTGACATCACGAGCGCGGACCAGTTTCCGCGCAAAAAAGTAAACGCCGTCAAACCGGGCCCCCCCAACGATGGCGCCCGGCCCCCCCGGGAAAAACCGGGCCCCGGCTGGGGCGGGGCTAATCGGATCCCGAACCCCCCCGTGCGGGGCCTTTTCCTTGCGCCGACAGTTTTTAATTTCTGCGGGTTGGGGAAAGAGGGCCCCCCTCGGGGGGGGGGGGGGCTCCGGGCGCTGGCGGGCCCCCTCCTCTTTTCCTTCCCTTTTTCCCCCCTTTCTTTTCTTTTTTTTTTCTTTCTTTCTTTCTTTTTTTTTTTTCTTTTTTTCCGCTTTCTTTCTTTTTTTTTTCTTTTTTTCTTTCTCTCTTTTTTCCTCTTTTTTCTTCTTTTTCCCCCTTTCTTTTTCCCCTCTTCCCCCCCTTTCTTTTTTTTTTCTTTTTTCTTTCTTTCTCTTTCTTTTCCCCCTTTTTTTCTTTTTCTCTCCCCTCTCTCCTTTTCCTCGGCTCCTCGTCTCCCTCCCTTCTCTCTTTTTCTCTCCTCCCCCTATCCTCCTCCCTCTCTCTCTCATCTCTCTCCCCCTTTTTCTCCTCTCTCTCTCTCCCCCTTTTCCTCTCTCTCTTTCTCTTCTCTCTTTCCCCCTTTTACAATCTTTTCCTCTCTTCCTTTCTCTCTCCTCTCTCCCCCTCCCCTCTCCTCTCTCTCCCCCCCTCTCTCTCTCCTCTCCTCCTTCTCTCCTCCCCTCTCTTCTCTCTCCCCCTTCTCGCCCCCCTCCCTTTTCTCTCTCTTTCTCTCTCTCTCTCGTCTCTCCCCTTTTCCATCTCTCTTTGTCTCTTCTCTCGGGTCCCTCTTCCCCTTCTCTCTTCCCCCCTCTCCCCTCCCCCTCTCCCCTTTTTCCCCTTCTTTCTCCCTCTTTCTTTCTCTTTTTCTCTCTCCCCCCTTATTCTCTTCCCCCCCTTCTCTCTCTCCCCCCTTTTTCTCCCCCTCTCTCTCCCCCGTCTCTTTTTTCTCTCTCTTTCTCTCTCCTCTCCTTTTTCTCTCTCTCTTTCTTTTTTTCCCCCTCCCCCTCGGGCTCTCCCTCCCTCTTTTTTCTCTCCTCTTTTTCCCCCTCTCTCCCTCCCCATCCTCCCCCTCTCTCTCTTTTCTCCTTTCCCTCTCTTCCCCCATTCCCCCCTCTTTTCCCCCCTCCCCCTCCTTTTCCCCTTTCTCTCCTCCCCTTTTTCTCCCCTTCTCTCTTCTTTTCCCTCTCTCTCTCTTTTCTCCCTCTCTTTTTCTTTCTCTCTTTCCCCCTCTCTCTCTTTTCCCCTCTTTCTTTTCTCTCTCCCCCCTCCCCTCCCTTTTCCCCCCCTCTCCGTCCCTCTCTCTCTCCCCCCTCTCTCCTCCTCCCCCTCTCCCCGTTTTTCCCCTCTCTCCTCTCTCTCCTTTTCTCTCTCTTTTTTCCCTCTCTTTACCCTCTTCCCCTTTCTCTCTCTCCTTTTCCTCTCCCTTCCTCCCTTTCCTCCCCCTTTTCTCTCCTTTTTTCTTCTCTCTTTTCTTTCCCCCTTCCTTTTTTCCTCTCACCCCCTTTCCCGCCCTCTCCCCTCCCTCCCGGTCCCCCTCTCCTTTTTTCCTCTCCATTTTTCCTTTCCCCTCTTTTTTCCCCCCCTCTCTCTCTCTCTCTCTTTCCCCATCCTCTTTTTTCCCCTCTCCTCCCTCTCTCTCAAACTCTTTCTCCCTTCCTCTTCTCTCCCCCCTCCTCTTTTTCTCCCCTCTCTCCTTTCTCTCTCTCCCCTTTCTCTTTTCTCTTTTCCCTTTTTCCCTCTTTCCTCCTTTTCTCTCTCTCTTTCTCTCTCCTTTTCCCCTCTCTCTCTTTCCCCTTTTCTTTTCTCTCTCTCTCCTCTCGTCTTTTTCCTTTTTTTCGTTTTCCTTTTTTTCCTCTCTCTCTTCCTCTTTTTCTCTCTCTTTTTTTCTCTCTCCCCTCTTTCCCCTTTCCCCCCCCCTCTCTCTCCCTCCCCTCTCCCCTCCTTTTCTTCCCTCTTTCTCCTTTTCCCCCTCTCCCCCTTTTTCTCCCTGTCCCCTTTCTTTTCTCCTCCCTTTTCTCTCTCTCCCCCCCCCCTTCCCCCTTTTTCTCTCTCTCCCTCTCTCTTTTCCTCCCCCCCTTTTTCCCCTCCCTCTCTTTCCTCTCCTTTCTCTCTCCCCTCCCTCTTTCTCTTTTCTCTTTTTCTCCCCCCTTCCCCCCTTTTCCCCCTCATTTTCCCCCTTCTCTCTCCTCCCCCTCTTTTTTCCCCTTTTTCCCCCCTCTCTCTCTCCTTTTTTCTTTTCTCTCCTTTCTCCCTTTTCGCCCCTCTCCTCTCCCCTCCTCTCTCTCTCTCTCCCCTCCTTTTCTCTCCCTCCCCCTTTTTCCCCTCCCCTCTCCCCTTTTTCTCCCCTCTCCTTTTTCCCTCCCCTCTTTCTCTCTTGTTTTTCTCTTTTTCTTTTCTCCCCTCTCCCCTCTCCTCGTTTTTTCCCCTCTCCCTCTCCCCCTCCGTCTCCTTCTCTCCCCCTCCCCTCCCCCCGTCCCCCCTCGCTCTCTCCCCTCCCCTCCCTCTCTCCCCCTCTCTTTTCTCCCCCCCAAAACTCTCTCCTCTCTTTCCTCTTCTTTTTTTCTCCCCTCTCTTCCTTTTTCCCCCCTCTCTCCCTCTCTCTCTCTCCTTCCTTTTTCTCTCTCCCCCTCCTCCCTCTCTCTTTTTTTTTCTCTCTCCTTTTTTTTTCCTCTCTCTTTTTTTCTCTCCTTTTTCCTTTTCTCTCCCCTCTCTCTCTCCTTTTATTCCTTTCCCTCTCTCTTTTCTCCTCTCTCTCTCCTCTCTCCTCTCTCCCCCCTCCCCCCTCCCCTTCCCCCCCTCTCTCCCCTTTTTTTTCTCTCTCCCCCTCTTTTTTCTCTCTCTCTCCCCTTTTCTCCTCTCTTTGGTCATCCCCTTTTTTTTCCCCTTCCCCTCCTCTCTCTCCCCCCTCTTCCTTTTTCCCCCTCCCCCTTTTCTCTCCTCTCTTTTCATCTTTTCTCTCTCTCTATTTTCCCCTTTTCTCCCCTCTCCCCCCCCCCCTCCCCCCCCTCCCCCGTCTCTCTCCCCTCAAATTTCCCCCTCTCTCTTTCTTTCTATTTTCTCTCCTTTTTTTCCCCTTTCTTTTTTCTTTTTTTTCTCTCTCCCCCTCCTCCTTTTTTTCTCTCCCTCCTCTCTCCTCCCCTCTCTCTTCCCCTTTTTCTTCCCCTCTCTCTCTCTCTTTCTTTTCCCCTTCCCTCCCTCTCTCTCTCTCTTTTCTCTCTCCTTTTCCCTCTCTTTTCTTTCGTTCTCTTTCCCTCTTTCCCCCTCCCCCCTCCCCTCTCTCTCTCTCTTTTCCCCTCCCTTCTCCTCCCCTTTTTCTCTCGGGCTCTCATTCCCCCGTTTTTCTCTACCTTCCCCTCCCTTCCCCTCCCTCCTCTCTTTCTCTCCCGGGCTCTCTCTCCCCTCTTTCTCTCTTTTTCTCCCTTTCCTCTTTTTTCCCCTCCTCTCTCCCCTTTTTTCTCTCTCTTTTTTCCCCTCTCTCCTCTTTTTTTCCTCTTTTTTTCTTTTTTTCTTTTTTTTCTTTCTTTCTCTCTTTCTTCCCCCCCCTCTCTCCTCCCCTTTTCTTTCTCTCTTTCCTCTTTCTCTCCCTCGTTTTTTTTTTTTCTCTTTCTTTGTTCTTTTCTTTTTTCTCTTTTTTTTTCTTTTTTTCTTTTATTTTTTGTTTTTTTTTTTTTTTTTTTTTTTTTTTTTTAAATTTTTTTTTTTCCTTTCTTTAATTTTTTTTATCTTTTTCTTATTTTTTTTTATTTTGTATATTTTATTATATAATATAAAATATATAAATATAAAAATTTTAATATATATATTATAAATATTTTATATTAAAATTTTTTTATATATTTTTTTTTTTTTTTTTTTTAGGGATATTTTTTATTTTTATTTATTATTGTTTTTTATATTAATTTATATATATAAAATTTTAATATATTATAATTTTTTTATTTATATTTTGTAAAATTTTATTATAAAATTTTATTATATATTTTTATAAATTTTTATTTTTTTATACTCTATTAAAATTTATTTTTTATTTTCTAATATATATTTTCTTTTATGATATTTATAATTTTCTTTATCTATATTATATATATATTTTAAAATTTATATTTTTATATATATAACCCCCAAAAGTTTGTTTTCTGTTATTTTTTAAAATATTTTCTTCTTATCTCTTTTTTAAATTTTATATATTTTCTATTTCTTTCCTATTTTACATCCTTTTTATCTATTTTTTATGTAATTATATCTTTTAAAATTTTATATTTTTCTTTTTCTTTCTCTCTTAAAATTTTGTATTTATTTAAATTTTAATATATCTTTTTATCTATATTATAATTTTTTTGTCAAAATAAACCAATTTTTTCTATTTTTATTTTTTAAACATTTTTTATACTATTATATATATTTTTTCTTCTTTTTATTATACTTTAATTTCAATTATTATCTTCTCTTTTATATATTATTTTTATATATTTTTATTTTTTTTCCCATATTTTTTTTACCATTTTTTCCATATTTTTTAATCCCTCCTTTTTAACCATTAACTCCAACTTTACACCAATCCTGGGGTCCGAGTGGGTTGAATTACCGGCTGGCGGGGTTGGTTTCCATTGGGCGGGGGCCCCCCTTCAAGGGTCCCATTGCCTACCAGCCCTGGGTGGCCAAAACAAACCCAAAACAGTGCTTTGGTTTCCCCAAACCCGGATGAATAGAGAGAATGATTACCTAAAAGGTAAAACCGGGTTTTCCCCCCCGTGGAAAGGAAAGGGGACCCCCACCACTACCCCACTCCAAGAGCATCCCAAAAATGAAAGTAAAATAAAGTATCATGCCCGTGCCCAAAGGTCCCTCAAACATGACCTATCGAAAAAAAAAAAATATAATATATTTATACGATATTGTGTTATTAAAAATAATATACTTTGTATTTAAAATTAATATAATAAAAAAAACCCCCCCCACACACACACACCCCAAAACAAACCAAAAAAACACACACACACACACACACACACAACACACACCCCCACCCCACACACCACCAAAACCCCACACACACCCCACACACACACACGCACTATATTTTATATATAATATATATATATTATATTATATAATTTATATTTGGGTGTGTGTGTGTGTGTGGTTTTGTGTGTGTGGTTTGTGTGTGTGGGGTGGGTGTGTGGTGTATGTGTATGTGTATATGTATGTGTGCATTTATGTATATATATAAACGAGTTGACATGTCTCGCGCTGGAAGAGCAGGTGACGCCGGCTTCGAGGGCGAAAAAAGGGAAAGGGTTAAAGGTTTTGGGGTAGCAGGAAGAAGGGTAAAGTTGCTGCTTTTTGATTTGTCTCCCTTAAATTAAAGGGGCAAATAGCAGAATGTAATTTAAAATTTTAAAAGGCTTTAAAAAAGAATAGTTCATGTTGGACGAATCACTGATGGCTGCAATCCACACCCGGCAGAGGATGGAAAGGGAGATTGCGCAGATAGGTTTTGCAGAGAGGCAGACAGACAGACAAACCCAACAGCCCAAAGGGCCCTGGGTCAGGCAGGTAACCAAAAAGGGGAAACGGACAAGCAGGGGAATCACCAATAAAAAGAAACGACAAAAGGGGAGATCCACTTTAAAAACCCTTATGGGGGGGACCCTGCGAGATTTAATCAAATGGCATTAAAATAGATCATTAGACAGTAATTGAATTCTGGAATGTTTCGCCAGTGTAGAGGGGGTATCTGTATATGCTAATGAAGTTTTATTTTTTTCTCTCTCTTTTTTTCCCACCCCATAACTTCCCTTTGTATCATGTTAGACTGTGATATATATATATATATATATATATATATATATATATATATATATATATATATATATATATATATATAGTAAAGGGAGTCTAATGATATAAGATACGGATATAATGATGATAATAAAACATCCATAATTATAATAACAAAGATAATAATAAATGTGGGAGAAGGGTGATGGATATAAGGAAAAAGAACAGGAATAATAAATATGATGCTTACGGTGATAATGAGAGGAGTGGCGATGGCAGTTGTAGTGATAAAAGGAAATAAAAGGAACGAATTATAAATGGTCTGATTGTAGGGTCCTAAAGGTCGGTCTTGTACATTAAATGCTCAAGGTGACCTGTATATATTTTTTATTGCTTTTTAGTCGGTACTTTTCAGACTTTTTTAGTTTGCACGCATTTGTTGTTATTATTATTATTGATGTGATTTATTATTGTTATTATTATTATTATTATTATTATTATTATTATTATTATTGTTGTTGTTGTTATTATTATTGTTATTATTACTGTTGTTGTTGTTATTATTATTATTATTATTATTATTGTTGTTGTTGTTGTTATTATTGTTATTATTATTATTGTTATTATTATTATTGTTGTTATTATTATTATTATAATTATTATGAACTTACTGTTATTATTAGTTGTTGTAATCTATTGATAGTATTGTTATTTCTTTTACTGCTTTTTTTTGTTTGTTTATTTATTCCATTGTGTTACCTAGTGGCATCTTTTACGTTGAAATAGATCATAGAGATTATTATATATTTCAACTTGTACCTAACATGCTGATAATGAGGTTTACGTACTCCCTCTCTTTCCCTCTTTCTGTCGCCTTTTCCTCCTTTCTTTCTATGCCCCCCCTCCCTCCCCCTTTCTCTCTCTCTCTCTCTCTCTCTCTCTCTCTCTCCCCTTCTCTCTCTCTCTCTCCTTCTCTTTCTCGATTTCTCTCTCTCTTCTCTTTCTTTCTTTTCTTTTTCTCTCTCTCTCCTCCCTCCTCCCTCTCCTCTCCCTCTCCCTCTCCCTCTCCTTCCCTCTCTCTCTCTCTCTCTCTCTCTCTCTCTCTCTCTCTCTCTCTATCTATCTATCTATCTCTCACTCTCTCTCTCTCTCTCTCTCTCTCTCTCTTCTCTCTCTCTCTCTCTTTTCTCTCTCTCTCTCTTCTCTCTCTCTCCTCTCTCTCTCTCTCTCCCTCCCTCCCTGATGGAAATATAGATGGCCTCCGTGGGGTCCTTATTATCATATTGTAGATTCCCGCCAGCTGAGGCGCCCGATCCATAGTTAGGAAATGGGAACACATTATAGCGCTGAACAGAGATAGGGGGTTATTTATTAACTTGCTTTTAATGAACAAGAACTGCGAGCAAGGGGGGGGGGGAGATAAATTTGCTTTATTACTTGTGGTTCTCTCTCTCTCTCTCTCTCTCTCTCTCTCTCTCTCTCTCTCTCTCTCTCTCTCTCTCTCTCTCTCTCTCTCTCTCTCTCTCTCTCTCTCTCAAGGGGAGGGGTAGATGCAGAACGAGGGGAAAGGGAGGGAGAGGGTGGGAGGGAAGGAGGGAGGGAGGGAGGGAAAGCTTAAAAGACTTAAAGAAAGAGGTATGGGGGAAGAGAAAGAGTGAGGAAAGTGGGAGAAAGTCCGGGAGTGGACTGGGAGTGGGAGAGGGAGAAGGAGAGGAGTGAAGTGAAGGAGGAGAGAAGGGAGAGTGGGATAGAGAATAGTAGAGGTAGAGGAAGGAGCGAGAGAGAGAGAGAGAGAGAGAGAGAGAGAGAGAGAGAGAGAGAGAGAGAGAGAGAGAGAGAGAGAGAGAGATGGAGAGCGAGCGATAGTTGCATGACTTGTTAAGCAAACTGACCTTACGAGGGTTTCCGACTTCCCCTGCGTCGAGATTTTCGCCAAGGAGGAGGAGCGAGGGTTTTCGGGTCTGTCTTGATGGCCGTCATGCATGAAGACCAAAGCAAGGAAGTATGCAATGAAGCTAAGCGGCTCCTGCCTGTGAGTGCAGAAGATGCAAAGCCCGTCATTTATTTTCCAATGCTTGTCGGTGCTCGCAAGGGAGGAAATAGCTTCTTGTTATCCCAGCGAGGGAGGGAGGAGGAGGAGGAGGAGGAGGAGGAGGAGGAGGAGGAGGAGGAGGAGGAGGAGGAGGAAGAAGAAGAAGAAGAAGAAGAAGAAGAAGAAGAAGAAGAAGAAGAAGAAGAAGAAGAAGAAGAAAAGAAGAAGAAAAGAAGAAGAAGGGGGGTTAGAACAAGATGGTGACGTCACTCCTGCATTCGTCACAACAATCAGCTGTTTCTCCAGACTCACGAACTTGTGTTGCGTCATCCTTCCTCCTCGGGGCCCGGCCGGGGTGGAGGGAGGGCGGGGCCAGGAGGGAAAAGGGGAAGAGGATCAGGAGGTAGTGGGTGGGAAGAAGATGGAAGAGAAGGAGAGTAAGAATTATTTTTTTTAAAGAAGACGGAGAGGAAGAAAATGGAAAAAATATATATAAGGTTCAAGACTCAGAATTGAAACGAAAACAAAGGAAAATAAAAAAAGTTTACATGAACTTTGTAAAAGGAAAACTTCCGCGTGTGCTGAAACGACAATATATCTTTCTAACAAGCAAACTATGATTCTAATGAGTGCTTTTATCCTCGTTTTGCAGGTGAGTGGGACCAGGTAACACGTCGGAATGGGCGGCGCTGGGTGAGTTTTTTTCAAGTTCTTGTTTAGTCACTCTTTTTTTAATGTGATCATTATTTTTTTTTTATTTACTTATGTATTAGGTGTTTTTGTGCGTGTGTGTGACTAATTTATTTGTTTGTTAGTGTGTTGGATTTTTTTTTTGGGTGGGGGGTTTTGATGGTTATTGGCGTTGTTTTCGTTATTCTTTTTCTTCTTTCTCCTCTTTTACCTTTTTACTTTTTTTATTTATCTATTTATTTGTTTTTTTTCTTGCTGCTGTTCCTGATGTTTTCTTATTGTCATTAATGTTAGAGTTTCTATTAACTATTGCTGTTCTTATGATTGTCATCGTCGTCATCCGTCGTCGTCTTTTCGTCTTTTATCATCGTCATCATCGTCATCATCGTCATTATCATCATCATAATGTCATAATCGTCAATCATCAATTTCAGGAACATCATCAGTCGCAGTAATCATTGTCATCCTCATCAAACATCATCATCATCAGTCATATTCATCATCACCATCATCATTATCATAGTAATAGCGTTAGTCCACATCTAGCCTTGAAATGGGCGTGCACGGGAAGAAACGGAAGGAGGAGAAAACGAGTAAGGGAGGAGGAGGAGGAGAAGGAGAAGGAGGAAGGAGGAGGAAGGAGGAGAGGAGGAGGAGGGAGGAGGAGAGGGAGGGAGGAGGGAGGAGGAGGAGGAGGAGGAGAGGAGGAGGAGAAGGAGAAGGAGGAGGAGAAGGAGAAGAAAGGACCGGGTTGATGGGGGGAGGGGGAGGGGAGGGGGTTGTGGAGAAAGTTGGGGATAGGTGAGACTAAAACACCTTGGTTGGTGGTGTGTCTGATTTGGGGAGGAGGGTGGTGGTGGTGAGGAGGAGGAGGAGGAGGAGGAGGAGGAGGAGGAGGAGGAGGAGGATGAGGAGGAGGAGGGAGAGGAGGAGGATGGAGGAGGAGGATGGTGATGATGATGATGATGATGATGATGATGATGGTGATGATGATGGTGATGATGATGATGGTGATGGTGATGATGATGGGGGTGGGATGAGTGTCATGATTTGTGGAGGAGGGTGGTGGTGGTGGTGAGAATTTTGGTGATGGTGGAGGAGGTGGAGAAAGTTGATGGTGATGGTGGAGGAGGAGGAGGAGGAAAAGGATGTAGTGGTGGTGATGATGAGGACGGTGAAGATGATCATGATGATATTATTGTTTTGTTAGCGCTGTAAGACCCACGGCCTCTGAAACAGACGAAGGAAAATGAGGAAAAACGAAAGAGAGCGTGAAGGAGAATTAAAAGTTGAGAAGGGAGGGCGAGAAGGCGAGAGAAGATGGGAGACAAGGGGAAAGACGGCTGAGGGTGAAGTCATCGGAGATAAAGATGGAGATGTTATGCATGGCTCACCTTTTCTCCGCCTGTCCTGTCGTTAGTATGACTGACGGCGTCGCACAGGCACGCAGCTCGCCCCCTCCCTCCCCCTCTCGCTCTTCCTCTCCCTCCCCTTCTCCCTCCCCCTATCCCTCCCCCTCTCCCTCTCCCTATCCCTCCCCCTCCCCCTCTCCCTCCCCTTCTCCCTCTCCCTCCCCCTCCCATTCTCCTTCCCCCTCTCCCTCCCCCTCCCCTCTCCCTCTCCCTCTCCCTCTCCCCCTCCCCCTCCCCTCTCCACCTGTCGGTCGTATCATTGTGGCTCTTCTTCTCGCTTGCTATACCTAAGTTTCCCCCCCCCCCACAAGCCTGTCCTTTTCCTCCTTTTTCCCTTCTTACCCCTCCTTTGCTTCTCCTTCGCTTCTCCTTCGCTTCTCCTTCGCTTCTCTCCTTCGCTTCTCCTTCGCTTCTTCTCCTTCCCTTCTCCTTCGCATGTCTGTGGATCTCCCTTCCATAGGTGGGGCTGGCCGCGCGGGGTCGTGAACAGCATTGGATTCTCCTAAGCTTTGCGATGGCGTTCGTTGCCGAGCTCCAGCAAGGGGCGCCATCCAGGGACGTCGTCAGGGAACAGGAGCGACGCCAGACGGACGACGTCGGATGCAGGAGCCACGTTCAGGGGTTTCGACTCTGCCCATGCCTTTGGGCGGACGCGTCTCTTCTTATTTTCCTAGTTTTTTTTTTTTCTCTCTCTTTCTCTCTTTCCCTCTCTCTCTCTCTCTCTCTCTCTCTCTCTCTCTCTCTCTCTCTCTTTCTCTCTCTCTCTCTCTCTCTCTCTCTCTCTCTCTCTCTTTCTCTCCTCTCTCTCCTCTCTCTCTCTCTTTCTCTCTCTCTTTCTCCTTCTCTTCCTCTCTCTCTCCCTCCTTCTCTCCCTCCCTTTATCCCTCCCTCCATCCCTCCTTCCTTCCTCCCTCCCTCCCTCCCTCCCTTCCCCTCCTTCCTTCCCTCCTTCCCCTCCTTCCCTCCCTCCCTCCCTCCCTCCCTCCCTCCCCCTCCTCTCCCGGCCCCTCGCTCCTTCTGGCAATTATGAGCTGAACAATTTGGCGCTGCATTTGAGATATGCCTCTGATTATGCCTTTATTAGATTGCTTGGCTGTCACTTGCAAACTCTTTTAGATATATTGTGTCAGATCTTGTGCGTGTGTGAATGCTTGGCTATCCACCTTTTTTTTTTTTTTTTCTTTCTTTCTTTTGTTTTTTATGCGAAAACGTATCTGAAATGAGGCGTTAAAGAAGAGACCTGGACACACTAATTCGACGTCGATGGGTGTTGTTCTTGTATTTAAAATGATAATAGGAAGGGCTTTACTTCTGTTTTTCTTTTTAATATTCTGTCATAGAAGTGTTTTAGTTTTTATTTTGTTTCTTTATATTATGTCTTGGAACTGAATGCGATTTTTTTATATAAATACTTTGAGATTATAAATGTGTATAAGACTTATTTTTTTCTGTCAAAGAAGGAGGCGTCGATAAAAAAAATGTGATATAGGCTTAGCGGGCAAAGTTGAATCAGCGCACGCATTACGTACGTGGATGCAGGCACGTCCCAGGCGCTTAGAAACGCACACGCGCACGAACATACGCCTTCGCACACGTATACCGGAGTGTGTGTGTGTGTGTGTACGCACATGGACTCGCCGATGCGTACACGTGACACGCTCACACAGGTCGCTCGACAGACGAGGATCCGTCGCCCGACCAGGCCGTGCTTGGGAAGGGCGAGAGGCAGCAGCGCCAGGCGAGCTCGGGGACACCCATGGCCTCGGACGCGGCCAGCTACGTGCGCCCCGGTGTCTGCTGTACGCGCACAGGGCCAGGAGGCTTCGGCTGGGGAGTAGGACGTGTCCTCGCCTGTAGGCCTGGCTGTGATTAGGAATATATAATTTTTTTTCTGGCTAGGTGTTAGGAGGGTCTGGTTTATGTGTTTTTTATTATGGTTATTTAGTTTATTTATTTATTTTTTTCTTCGTCGATGCTTCGGTGTGACGGATCATCGGGGCGGCGTTTTCTCCTCCCAGGTATGCCCGTAATCACCACACAGTCGGCTATTTCAGACAACTGGAATGCGTCGTTAATTAGAGCCTCCGGGTCTCTGTTTGGTCATGTGATGCCGGGGAGGACGCGCCTTGTGTTGAAACGTTTAAATCTTCCTTTTGAGTCTAATTTGCGTGGAGAGGCATTGACGACGGCGTGGTTGCTGGCGTATTTGCATTTCGTTGACAAGATAGTGAAACGCTTGTTGCCTGCGGACGCTGCGAGCCAGACGCACCGTGCCGCCGTGCATGAAGCTGTGGAGGGGCGGATCGGCAGCCACGCACGCCCTCAAAAGCACGCCCTTGAGCGCTACTGCTCGCTCCTTGGCGAGCAAATCAGCGGGCCGTTTTCTCGGGGCACTTTGGGGAGTATTTTCGGAATGGCTTGAGATTCGTTCGAAGAACTTTCGGTCTCGAGAGGAGGGTTGAGGTGGGGAGATGGGTAGGAAGAGGAAACGAAAAGGAGATGGAGAGGGAGAAGGGGAACGGGAAGGGGAAGGGGAAGGAGCGAGAGATAGAAAGAGAGAGAAACAGAGTGAGAAAAGAGGGCGAAAGAGAGCGAGAGATAGAAAGAGAGAGAAACAGAACATACAGAGACAGACCGCGAGCGCGAGAGGAGAGCAAACGAACGCTAGAAGAGGGAGAATAGAAGAGAGAGGTGAGCTGAGAGGCTTTGGAAGACGTCTTGAGGTAAGTGAGCGTCGATTCGGGTTACAGCATTCCCCTTGCGCAGAGGTTCCTTCGGCGCTCACCCTTTACTTGGTGATTACTGCCGCGTCGTGGTGACGTCACCGGCCGCCCGCCCCGGGATTGGCGATGCAAGAGTACTCGCCGGGCTGTTACGGCCCTCGTTCTCGCCGCCGACTCGCTTTCCAGCTTTTAGCCTGTCCATTCGCCGTTTCGTGTCTGGGGTTCGTTTGCCTCATTTCGTGGCTTCGATTTCCTCATTGGCGGGCATTTGTTTCGAGATAGCCAGGCACTTGTAAAGAGGAGGGAGAAGAAGAAACATGTGGGTAGGGCCGCGGTCTGTGCCCTAGGAGGCGGGGCCAGCCAGTGGTCAGCCAATTGCCATGCAAGACCTGGGTAGGAAATAGCCAATAGCGTGGCAGTGTTGCTGTTCTGAACCGCTCTCTCGCTCATTAATCAGAAAACAACATCAGTTGAACTGTTTAGTTTGAGAATCATCAGTAGAGGCGGCAGTCGTTGTGGGATTGGAATTGGTCCGTGTGGGAAGGATAAGACACTCCCCCGGCGGAGAATCCCCCCACTCCTGCCTTCTCCCCCACAACCCGCTAGGCCCTTCCCTCCTCCCCCCCCCTTCGCAGCAGTGCCTGAGTGGTGCCCTCGCCCCCTCCTCCTCCAACTCCTCCTCCTCCTCCTCCTCTCGCACACTGGCTCACTGTCCCTCCGCGACCAGGGTTTACGCACCAGTAGACCTGGCAACCCCCACGTGGAGGTTTCGCGCGCTGGTCAGCCAGTCGTCCTCGAGGCTTGGCTCTCAGCAGCACCACCTGTGTTCCAGTGGCTCTCCAACACGACGACCCCCTAAAGGACTCCGTTCTCCTCCTCTTCGGCCCCCTGAATAAG
>NC_051392.1:40346941-40351941 GCF_015228065.2 Penaeus monodon
TCTCTCTGCATTGCATTTTCCGGCTCTTTGCTCATTTATCCGTTTCTGTGTCATCCCTCTCCGCTTTTCTCGCCTTCCGGGGAGAGTTGACATCTGCCTCGATCTCAGGCCGGACTTCGGTTCCCTCCGGTGGAAGGAGAGTCACATCGGGGCGAGGGGGAGGCTTTCGGGAGCCGTGCGTCACTCGCCCTCGGGAGGGTTGAGTGAACTCCGTCGGGTTTCACGCCTGCGCCTCTTCCTATTCTTCTTGCCTACTTTCTCTTGTGTGTTTCTCCTTCGTTCTCTTTCTTACTCTGTCTTTGTGTCTCACCTCTTACTCGCGTTCTATCTGCCGCTGTCACTCTCTTTCTGCCTCTTTAACACACTCTCTCTCTGCTTCTGTCTCACTTTCTCTTTCTCTTTCTTTGCCTCTCCCCGTATCTTCCTCTCTCTTCCCTTTCTGCTTCTTTCGTTCTTCCTTCTCCCCCCCCCCAACCATTATTTTTTTTAATTTCCTCTCTTCCTTCCTCCTTTCCCTTGCATCCCTCCTCCGCCCTTTTCCTTTTCCTTTTCCCTTTTTTTTTTGCCTGGCGAGTGACAAACGGGCCTCATCCAGGTGGTCATCAGCGCTGCTCAGCCGGTCAGCTGGTCCGTAGCCGCCTGAAAGTTACGTAGGAGAGTTACATAACAATCCTGGTCGTTAATTGAAACCCATCAGGCGAGATCAAGATAGGAAGAACCCGGACCAGAAGGGTACGAGGGCGAGGTGGAGGTGGAGGAGAGGGAGACAAGGGAAGGGGCGAAGGCGGTTCGAGGCGAACTAGAAGGCTGTGCTTCCTGTGCAACTGTTTTTTTCTCTCTCGCTTTCTCTGTGTGTCTCTCTTTTTCTCTGTGTCGCTCTCTTTCTGTGTGTGTGTCTCTCTATGTCTCTCTCTGTGTGTGTATCTCTCTATGTCTCTCTCTCTCTCTCTCTCTCTCTCTCTCTCTCTCTCTCTCTCTCTCTCTCTTCTCTCTCTCTCTCTCTCTCTCTCTCTCTCTCTGCTTCCCTTTCTTCTTCTTCTTCCTCTTTTTCTTTCTTTTCTCCTCTCTTTCCTTCCTACTCCCATTGTCTCATGTCTTCATCTTTCCTCCTGCTTCTTCCTCCTTTCTTGTCTTCTCTTTCTCCTCTCTCTCTCTCTCCTCTTTCTCCTCCTCCTCTCTCTCTTCCCTTGTCTCTCCTTCTTCCCTCTCCTATGCTTTCCCTTTCCCCTCCGCTACTCTCTTCTCCTTTCCTCTCCTCTCCTCTACTCTCTTCTCCTTTCCTCTCCTCTCCTCTCCTCGCTTCCATCCTCCCCCCTTCTCTCTCCTTCCATCTTCGCTCTCGCTTCCCCTCCTCCTTTTCCTCTCCTTTCCTCCTCGAACGTGTACTCGCGCGGAAACGATGGGACTTAATTAATTTGACTCTGGATAAATGTTAGCGTTAATCCCCCCTCCCCCTCCCCCTCCCCCCCTCCGCCGGCGCCTTGGATAAGCAGTGTTCAGATGAGGCAAGGAGTCGAGGGGGGGGGGGGGGTTAGTAGCGGGAAGGAGACAAACACCGATTGTTAATAGTCCCAAAGCCCATATCGAAGGAGGAGGAGGAGGAGGAGGAGAGGAGGAGGAGAGAGGGAGAGAGGAGGCGGAGAGAGGAGAAAGAGAAAAGGAAAGGAGAGAAGAGAGAGAAGAAGGAGAGAAGGACAGGAAGAAGAAGAAGAAGAAAAAGACAGAAGAAAGAAAGGAGAATAGAAGAACGAGAGAGAAGAAGAAGAAGAAGAAAAGAAGAGAAGAAGAAAGAAGAAGAAGAAGAAGAAGAAGAAGAAGGAGTGTCGGATACAGACGACTGAGCTGGGAATGTATTTAGGGCGGAGGAGAAGGGAGATAAAAGATGGGAGAAATGAAGACGGACGAAGGAGGCGAGGGAGGAGTAAATGGATGAGATGAGGAGGACTGCAAAGGAGGAAGAGGAAGGAGAGGATGCGAAGAAGGAAAAAAGGATAAGGGCGAAATCACAGGAAGGAACATACGAGGGGAATACGAAGAAGGGTGAGAAAGGGAATTCGAAAAGCTCAGAAATCTAAGCTTTTGCGCTTGTCCTTGTCACCCAATGAATAGCAAGAGATTCATAAGGACCAGATGATGTCATGGATGGCGGCGGTGGCGGCAGTAGCCTATTGGTGGCAGCCGCGGCGTTGGCAGCTAGTAACAAAGAAATCGATTATTAGCTGATGGAGGGATGATGCAAGATGCTGGTCGAGGAGCCTCCGTGAGGTATGACTCGGGCCGTGCATGCTGGCCGCTCTCGGGGGGGCTGCGGGGCGGGGCGGGGGAGGGGGGAGGGGAGGCGGAGCTTATGGTTGTGGTCATGGTTATGGTTGGGGTTATGGTTGTGTGGTTTTGTTTGGTTGGGTGGGGTTAGAGTAGAATGGATTATGTTTGGGTAAGGTTGGTTGGGAATGAGATCAAGTTAGGGTGATAGACTAAGTTTGAAAGACCTGCTTTGGCGCCGACTGTTTTTAATGTTTACTTTACTGATTTCTCAGCCTTCGCATCCTCAGAATTGGGCTGTTAACCAGTGAAAAGCAGACATGAAAGTCTTTTACAAGCATACTTTTAGTCCTCCGTAGCAGATTCCACCAACATTCGAGGGGTTAAATCTGTACGGAAAGTAAATACAGGCAAACGCTACTCCCCCACCAGCGCCGTCTAAGATAAGAAAGGAGAAAGGTTAAAGGAAGGAGAAAGAAAGAAAGAATAAGAATAAAGAATGAATAAATAAAGAATAAGAAAGGAGACAGGGGTTAAAGTGAAGATTTTTTTTTTTTTCATGGACGATTCCCCAATAAAACCGGAAGAATTATTGATGGGGCTGTAACGCCTTCCTTTCGTCTGTGGTTTTCTCTCAGTGGCTGCGAAGGTAAATTGTCGTCTCAGATAAAATAGGAAGAATGAAGGAAAGGAAGGAAGGAGGGAGGGGAGGAAGGAAGGAAGGAAGGAGGGAGGGAGGGAGGGAGGGAGGGAGGAAGGAAGGAGGGAGGGAGGGAGGGAGGGAGGGAAGGAAGGAAGGAAGGAAGGAAGGAAGGAGGGAGGGAAGGAAGGAAGGAAGGAAGGTAGGAAGGAAGGAGGGAGGGGAGGGGAGGAAGGAAGGAAGGAAGGAAGGAAGGAAGGAAGGAAGGAAGGAAGGAAGGAAGGAGGGAGGGAGGGAGGGAGGGGAGGGAGTAAGGAAGGAGGCGAGGAAGGAAGGAAAAAAGCCTTGAAGCAAGCAGATTAAGAAATATGTATCTTGTAACGTCGTGATATTGATTTAAAAAAATCTGTCGAACACAGTAGACATGGTAAGTGGTGAGAAATTTATTTAAGAAGATTAAATAAAAAGTATAACCCAAATCCGACGTACAGAAAGAAGATGGGGGAATTACATCAAACTAAGATCAAGAAATGTTGAAAGAATAGCTAATCTTTACAAGTGGAAAATTACATAATCTGCAGTATTTTCAGGCAGCCAATGTTCCACAAAATTTGGGTTCGTCGGTACTGGATTACAAGATGAGCTGCGGTTGTTGATAACGGGAGAGCTGTGTGTTATTGTTATGTTATTTGATAACGGGAGAGCTATGTGTTGTTGTTATTATTTGATAACGGGAGAGCTGTGTGTTATTGTCATGTTGTTATTATTTTTTTCTAATTGGACACCCATAAAGAATCCATGCATTCTCTGCCTAGTTGGTTCAGGACCAAATTACCTTTTGTTTATTCACTGATGTATCTATTTTCATTTTTATTATTTCTGTTGTTGTTATTGATTTGTTTTGAGTGTGAATTGTCATTGGAATTGGAGAATAGACTCGTTTGTGCATAATTGAACGATGGGGAGGAGAAAGGAGCTAGAGACAGAATCACAATCAGGACAGACAAGACAGACAGACAGGACAGACAGAGGTAAGAAAGACAGGACACAGACAGACGCAGATAAGCAAGACACGCGGACACAGAAAGATAGAAATAAGAACGAAACAGACAGAGATGAGAAAGACACAAGGACACAGAAAGACAGAGATGAGAAAGACAAAACGATACAGACAGACAGACCCAGACAGACACACAGACAGACCGACCGACCGACACTCCGCTGCGGACGATGGGACTGGCGAGAAAAAGGATCCGTTGCGTCAGCCTCGAAACATGCGGATGGCGCTGACGGCGGCGGCGGCGGCGGCGTTGGGGCGAGAGTTGTCGAATCCGAAGGCAATTGGAGCGCCGACGAGAGTTGCTGGCTTGGGATTGGGGCGAAGGGGGAGGGGGCAAGGGGGGTTAAAGGCGGTGAAGGGTTGTATTTTTTTATTTATTTATTTATTTTTTCGTGTGTGCGTGTATGTGTGTGTATGTGTGTGTGTGTGTGTTGTTGATGTTGTTATTGTTGTTGTTGGTGGTGGTGGTGGTGGTAGTTGTGTTGATTGTTGCTGATAATGTTCTTGTTCTTGATTTGGGTAGGGGGATTGTATAAGTGATGTTGTAAATATCTTCGTCGTTGTTGTTATCGGAATTGGAGTGAGAATGAGAGAAAGAGAAAAGGAAAGAGAAGAGAAGAGAAGAGAGAGTGAAAGTGAATGAGTGAGTGAGTTCCAGTTTCGCACATTGAACTCCTACCTGTCTGCTTATTATTGCAAACGTTTTTTTCTCCCAAGAAATGCAGTTATCCTTCCCTGGTATTTCATTCGTTGATTAATTCTTTGCTGCATCATGGCTGCCATCTGATTCATCTTCTGCAGCAGCGAGGTCTACCAGATTCCCTTGCAATAGAAGGTGAAGATGATTGTGAAAGTGATGGTACTGGCGCTGTAGTAGGTACTGAAGTAGGCAGTGGATCTGAAACTGGCACTGGCACTGGAGCTCGTACAGGAGTTGGCACTAAAGGCGGAGGGCGCAGTTGTATAGTCAGATCATTAATGTTAAGTTGCAGGTTTTTCTAGCTATTAAAGCGAGGAATGATGTACAGAAGAAAAAAT
>NC_051392.1:40359441-40361941 GCF_015228065.2 Penaeus monodon
TAAGGAATTGTATTATTTAGATTATTCGTTCGATGATAAGGATATGATTGATTTATTTGTTAATTTTTTTTTTAATGGTACAGTACTGTTTTATTATTTTCATTTTTTATGGTTTTATGAGAAACCCCTTTTGTCCTGGCCCGTATGAGGAGTGGAATCAGAATGTGGATGGTTTTTGTGAGTTTCATTGTGTGTGTGTGTTTGTTTGTACGTTTGTTTGTTTCTTACAGTATCAGTTTCTGTGTTTCAGACCCAAAGTAGCAGTTAACTGCAACGTGTCTGGGTACAAAAAATGGGGTTGGGTGAAGAGCAGGATAGGGCGGGAGAGGTAGGGGGGGGGCACTAGGGTATTATGTAACTTGCCTGTGGTTTTGTGGGCTAATGTAGAGACAAAGAAATATTGGGTTTCTCTGTTTTAATTGTGGGTTGTAATGACGTGTCTGTCACCTCGTTTTGTTGATGCATTTGGCAGATTGATAAAGTATTAAAATCACGATTATCATTGTCCATTAATATTTAAAAAAAAAGTATATTTGTTATCAGTATTTTATCTATGACTTTCCCTATTGTTATTACCATTATCATCATCATTTCAAAAAATATATGTTGGCAAAGCCTCCTCCTCTTTTCATGGCCTTGTCCAATCGTAATCGATCGAAAAATGTTTTTTTATGGGAAGTTAAAAAAGTATGGTGTTGCTGAGGGAGTGAAAAATATGGTGCTGAGGGGAGTCTGACAGCACGCCAGTCCCGCTCCTTGTTAGTGGTACAATTTCGAGGAATTCCCTTCAGTTGCTCACAAAGGGTACGGTTGTGCACGAAAGGCTGTTAAGGAAGATGGTGAGGGGAGGTTAGGAGAAGGAAGGGATCCTGTCCTTCATAATCTCTTAAAGGAACGTTCGTGCTTTGCTTAAAGGTCATTGCATGTCTTGTCTGTTGTTCTACGTCTTTTTGTTTATCAGGTTTTCTATCCCTTCCTCCTCCCCGCTACCTTGCCTCTCCTCCTCCTCCTACTTTTATCTCGCTTTCTCATCTTTTCCCTTCTTTCCCTTTCAAAAGCTTTCAGCTGCGTCACGGACTGTAATAAGACTCTCCCTCGGAAATATTGAGTACTAAGTAATGTACAAACCTGAAGCGAGCGGGTCGTTGCATAGCACTGCATGACGGGAGAAACTTTCGTTATTGTTTTGTTGTTGTTATGAGAGCCTGTCGAATGCACTCGTATGGCATTCGGGCAAAGCTAGCTAAGTCATTTTGCCCCCCCCCCCTCACTTTGATTTTGAAACCACAGGGATGCGTACCCGTTCATGCCCTGTTATTGGTGACAAGAATGGCAAGAGGGGGGAGGGGGGAGGCAGGTTGGTGATCCTTTTGTCCGAATAAGGAGGTGCGCTGTGTCGGGTAGGTGTACAATCACGGTCAAAACTGTTGTCGGACGTGCTTCGAATTCCGTCTCGAACGCCCGGATAATGTGACCCCTGCTGAGACCTTCGAAGTTTCATTCACACCACGTTACTTTTCCTTCCATAATCAGATTAGGAGAAGAATCTGTTTTGGTGGGGATTTTGTAAAAGTTGTCGGAAGTTGGGGTTTATTCGTTACTTGTGTATGTCGGCTTGGAAAAAAAAGTTGGAGTCTCGCAGTCTGCCAATTCCGAACTTTTGAGTCGTTTTCGTGCGTGCGTTCAGGATTTGAGTTGTGAGATTCGTGTTTCGTTGCAGTAGGTAACTCGATTGTCGGGAATGTGGGATGTCTTAGTGAAATGCAGAAAAAAACTGTTATAACTGAGAATTGGGAACCACATTACTTGTTTCATTGGTGAAACAGAAGTTAACTTAAACACATGGACATATACGTACATATACGACCCACCCCCCCAAAGTAGGAAATAAATATCTATATTTCTGAATGACTTGATAGTTCATTCGCAACTAAAGAAAATGCCCGACTGACTGTATAATATTTATACAGAATAATATGTAAATATATGTATATATGAATAAATGCATAGATAAATATTCATATAGAAATATATACATATCTAAGTATATACGTATAGATAGATTCACACACACACACACACACACACACACACACACACACACACACACACACACACACACACACACACACACACACACACACACACACACACACACACACACAATAGATAGATATAGATAATAGATAATAGATAGATAGATAGATTATAGATAGATAGATAGATATGATATAGATAGATAGATAGATGATAGATATAAGAGAGAGAGAGACGAGAGATGAAAATCCAAGTGCTGAATGGCCAAAAAGGGAAAACTGAGACGCGTTTGAGATGGCCAAAAAGGTCGAACCCAACCGTGAGCGAAGGTCCCTTGCCGACGTGCGGCGCTCACGTGTCGTCTGACGCGTCTGTCGCTGGACCGGAACTGGACAGGGCGGTCCTTGTGGCGGAAGGGCTCGCGGGAATGCTCTCGGGCGAACCGCGGCGATTTCGGCTCCGC
>NC_051392.1:40370321-40377821 GCF_015228065.2 Penaeus monodon
TTGGAAGTGCTGTGGCGCGCCGCCCGAGTCGTCAGTTTTACCCGGGTTAGCAGCTTGGAGGGCCACGTCTCCTCGCCGGAGGTCTTTGCGTTGTGCGTTTGCCTCGGCTCACCTGGGGCGGGTGTGCGAGGGGGGAGGGGGGAGTGTGCGGTGTGGGGGTTTGTGACGGGGAAGACGAGGGGAAGGAGTGGGGAGGCAGTACCACCCCCCTCCTCTCTCTCTCTTTCTCTCTCTCTCTCTCTCTCCCTGCGCTGGAGGGGGGAGGGGGTGTAAGGGGTCAGGGGGGGAGGGGAAGGGGTAGTGAGGTGTTGCGGATCGGATAGATGGAGAAGCCATACTGGCGTAGCACCCCCCTCCTCCTCCACCCCCACAACCATCCCCTTCACCCCCGCACCCCCCACCCCCTAATCCGGTGCCCATCTAGGGGAGGGGGAGGAGAGAGGGGAGGGGGAGAACCAGACCCTGCTCGTGGCAAGTGTTGGCAGATGCTAGATATTGCTTGATTGTGCTTTTAACTCGGAAGCACGGTCGACACTCGTGGGAGGGGGGGAATTACCGTAGCTAGTGTCGGTCGGCCCTTGGAAGTGTACTAACCAGGGGACCGCGTGTGGTTGTTATTAGCCGCCACAAGTGTTCTGCGAGCTATTAGTGCGTGAGAGATCCGCTAGAGTGCACTGATTCCCTGAAATATCGGGTTATTTTCCTTGTTTTTCAGAGTCAAGCGAGCAATTATCGTAGTTGGTAACTTTCATTGAACTTTCACATTCGTACAACAGCAAGTTTCGTTTGTCAGTGACCAGTGATAAAGACTGCTATCGGAAAAAGATATAGAAAAGTGATATAATTAGATATATATTCATATATATATCTGGCGCAGTGGTTGGGAGAAAGAGGCGCTACATGTGACTGGGAAGAGTATGTGCTTAAGGACTAATTTTGAAGCTGTTGGCAGGGGAGCTCGACCCTACAAACGAGCCAACGCAAACTCCGCTAAGGCACAGAAGTAAGTTGCTTTCGACTTTGGGTAGTTTTCGCTCTGAATTAACCTCTCCATAAACCCGTCCTGTTGGGCTGACCTTCATCTAAGGGTAAACCTGTCCCCTCGCTTGGGTAAATGTGCCCTTCCTGCTTGGACAAATCTATCTCTCCTCGAGAGTAATTGTTTGCCAGGAGCTCGAAATACACTCATTCATTCTCGGCTGTGAATTGACGCATGTGCAAAATGAGGTTTCTTGTTTCAGAAGAATTCATTTATTCTCCGGGCCTAATGGTTGTGAAATATTTCTAACTGTTATTAGCTCTGTGCGCCTTTGTGTGGTGTTTATGTTTACTACCCAAGTATCCGACGCATGCATAGTGTCGGAATTCGTCCTGCGATGCCTTTTTATCCACCCATGCGTAAAGTACTGAAGATATTTTGAGGAAATAAGGACGAGATCAGTCTGGCCTTACCGCGGAAGAATGGGAAGGCGGACACCGTTTTCTTTCACGCTGGCATTCGACGAAATGGCGGACGCTCGCAGCTTTGTCCGTGCCATGAGGAGGAGATGGTGGGTGACCTATATTCGGGGAGGGTCGTATCTGCAAGCCGAATTATGCAAATATAAAAAAGAGGGAGGGAGGAGGGGAGCAGTTTAGCGGCGTGGTAGAATGAGGAGAAGATTCCAGAAGGGTGGGGTAGGCTGGAGGTGTGGGGGTGTGGAGTGGAGGGAGAGACGGGGGTGAGAGGATGACGCAAGAGTTGAGATCCCCCCCTTCCCCCCTCCCCCTCCCAAGCACGCCGCCGAGCAACCAGGGCATCTACATTGCCCCGTTGCCACCTGATAATGAATAGTGTAATGTATGTGATATAACACCTGGATATATTTTCGTAGGGCAAGGCAAAAGTTTCGAGAACAGAGGATGGATGGGGATAGAGGGGAGGAGGGGGAGACGGTTGTTTGTAAAGGGGTGGGTGAAAGGGTGGGTTGGTAGGTGGGGGGGGGGGGGTTGCTTGCATGTGGAAGAGAGTTGAATTTCTGAGAAAAAGATTGAGTGGCTTGTGAGTGAATCCCCTCTCCCCCTTGCCCCCCCTCACCCTCACCCCTCCTACCTCCCTGCTCCCTGCCGTAGGATTAACCCGGACTGCAGAACTCTCTCCCTCTCTCCCTCCCACCCACCTCCCTCTTTCCTCCCTCCCTCCCTCCCTCCCTCCCTCCCTCCCCAGCCCGCGTGCGTAAGGGAATGACGCAGGTTTCTATTACGCAAATGGAGGCCCGAAAGCATAGGGGGATCCTGCCGGGCTGGTCGCTAAAGGGTGAGCTTTGGCAGGAACACGAAACTCCTTTTAAACCAGAACGAGTTTTTTTCTGTTTACCTTTTCGTCTTCTGTCTGGAATGCATGGCGGTTGCTGTAGTTGCAATCACGGCCTAAGTTATTATTGATTTCGCTACTGTTTTTATTATCTGTTTGTTATATTATTGTTTTATTTCTAGTTTTGTGTGTATTGCTCCTGTGGTTATTTTATGGCAGCTACTGCTGATGCTCCTGGGCCTGTTGTTGTTGTTCGCTGTTGTTATTGTTGTTGTTGTTGTTGTTGTTCTTCTTCTTCTTTTTCGCCGTCGTCGTCTTCTTATACATGTTCGTCTTTGTCGTCTTCACTAATACTACTACAACAGCAACTGCTGCTGCTCCTGGGCCTTGTTGTTGTTCATCATCATCATCATCTTCTTCGCCGTTGTCGTCTTCATATTCTTCTTCGTCATCTTCACAACTACTACTGCAACCAAAATCCATTAGGATTATTGTTACTGCTATTGTTGTTGACGTTGCTGCAGTGTTAGTAAATAGTGATCGTGAACAATGATATGTTGAAGATCATTCGATTTTTGTAATGTTACTGCAGTTTAATTTTATATGATAATTATTATGATCATCATCATCATTATTATTATCATCATCGTTATTAGTATTATCAGATATCATTATCATTATCATCATTACCCATCGTATTATTTTTATTGATAATTCTACTATGATTGTTATTACTCTCTCTCTCTCTCTCTCTCTCTCTCTCTCTCTCTCTCTCTCTCTCTCTCTCTCTCTCTCTCTCTCTCTCTATGGATTAAGGATTATCCATCTTTGAGAAGAGCTAAAGTGTGGTACCAAGGCACCTACAGTGCTTATGGCGAATTAGATCTAGGCACTCCACAAGGGGGAGTATTGTCCCCTACACTGTTTAATATACTTATGCATTCTCTTTGCAAACTCAACGATGAGTTAGGAAACCTATGCATGCAGCATCACATCATATGCTGATGACATTCTTATTCAGGTATTTGATAGGGGGGATTACATTCTACGGAGGTTTAGCAAAAAGTGTGCTTCCCTCGGACTCATAATCAACCCAATCAAAACTAAGTATATTTCGGGATCTCGTAAACTACCTTACATTCCAAGGTCAGGAGGACAAACTATTGCAAGAACTGACACCTATAAATATCTTGGTGTTATGGTGACTGCTCCCCACCTCATGCCCCGCAGCTCTCGCTTTACCAAGGATATTGTTCAAAACATCAAGGAACGTTGCCTTGAGCGTTTAAAACCATTGCAGTACACAAGTAACAGATATATAGGTGCCTCCCTGAGAGTCTTAAGGTTGATGTATATCTCCCTTGTTAGGCCCATTACTTACTCTGTTGCACAAAAACTGCATCCTATCGATCAAATAGTACTGTTCACAGATTAGCATTTGTTGATTATATTAACTTTATTATAGACACTGGTCTTGTCTTTGACATGATTAGTGATATAAAAGTTTTTTTTACCAGCCAAATGATATTTTTATGCAGTGATAATAGCACAGCCCCTCAGGCATGTATATAACAATAATGTTGGACTAATAGCCCTCTTCATGAATAGAAGCACAGCCAGTTGGATAGATACTTTGGTATCTTGGCCTGGCTTTTTGCAGGGCATGTACACTATTCTGTAAATAAAGGTCATCAAATCATCTCTCTCTCTCTCTCTCTCTCTCTCTCTCTCTCTCTCTCTCTCTCTCTCTTCTCTCTCTCCCTCTCCCTCTCCCTCTCCCTCTCCCTCTCCCTCTCCCTCTCCCTCTCTCTCTCAGGGGATGATAAACCTTTCAAAAAAGCCCCGACAACGCCAAGCTCAATAGAGTAACCTTTATTCGACGTCAGCCAGTTTGTTCGTTGGTTCGTTATTTCGTTGGTTCGTCGTTGTTATTAAGCCAGTGGGAGTTTCGTCTGAGGCTTTCTTGCACACTGCCTGGGACCTCATCTCGGATTTTGAGGTCATTCCCTCCCTGGGCGTGCGTATTCATGTGGTATGATTTTTTTTTTTTTTTTTTTTTTTTTTTTTTTTTTTTTTTTTTGGGGGGGGGGGGGGGCGTCGGCACTAGGGAATGGGTCTGTTTAAGAGTGGATGCCGGTATAGGAAGGTTTTTCTTTCTTGTGATGGATCTTTCTGTCTGTCTTTTATTATTATTATTATTATTATTATTATTATTATATTATTATTATAATTATTATTATTATTGTTATTATTATTATTCTTTCTCGCTTTTTTGCCTCCTTTCGCTCTCTCTCGCTTTCTCGCCTTTATTTTCTCTCTATGTCTCGCACTTTCTCCTCTCTTCCTGTATCTTTCTCTTTCTTTTTCTCTTTTCTTCTCCTGCACCCTCTCACTCTCCCTTCCCTCCTTCCTCTCCTCCTCCTCCTCCTCCTCCTCCTCCTCCTCCTCCTCCTCCTCATCCTCATCCTCCTCCTCCTCCTCCTACCCGCCCTCTATCCCACCCTACCTCCCACCCTCTTCTATACCAGCTGTCAATGAAGTTAGTAGGCCCTGGCACACCTCATGCCCCCCCCCCCCCCCATGAGGTTGCCAGGGACAGGGACGTAACCGAAGCCTGAGAGAAGGATGGAGTGGGGGGTGGTGGAGAGAGGGAGGGAGGGAAGGAAGGAGGGAGGGAGGGAAGGAAGGAGGGAGGGAGGAGGGAGGGAGGGAGGAAGGGAGGAGGGAGGGACTGAGGCGAATGAGCGAGTGAATTTAATTTTGCGTTGAAGCGGGGCGTGGGAATGCGTTTAGGTGTGGCGGCCAAATTCACTCTCGCTCAGGGTTTTCGTGGGGGAACGGTCAGGCGAGAGGGTTTGGTGGTTAGTGGGTCGGTGGGGGTGGGAGGGGGGTCGGTCGGTGCGAAGGTATTAGTATTGTTGTTGTTGTAGTTGTTTTATTGTTATTATTGTTAATTTTATAATTGTTATTATTATCATTGTTATTGTTATTATTATTGATTTTATTCCTGTTGTTATACTATAGTAGTGATAATTAGTAATAGGAGTATCAATAGCAGCAGATGTAATGGTAATAGTAGTGCTATTTTCATTATTATTACTGTCATTAATAGTATATATTACTACTTTGAATTCTAGTTTTGTTACTGTTATTTTTCTTCTTAGTGTTATTATTATTATTGATATTGATGATATTGAATAATATAATAATATGATAATAGTATTATTATTATTATTAGTATTCGTATTAGTATTAGTATTAGGATTATTGATATTGTTATTTTTAATAATATTATTGATATTATCATTATTGGTATTGTCGTTATTATTATTATCATTATTATTATTATTATTATTAGTAGTAGTAGTAGTAGTAGTTGTAGTAGTAGTAGTTGTTGTGTTATTGTTAGTAGTATATATTGGGTCTGTTTTTATCATCATCGTCATATTTTATAATTTTATTATTAATATTAATATGAATATCTCCACTCTGTTTCTCTCGAATGCCAACGGCTTTCGAATGGTTCTAGAAACCTATGTGGCATTCACGCTTTCCCAGAATCATGCTAATCGCGACTTGAAGCTGATTTAACATGAATACAACATAATATATGTGGACACCAATTTTTCTAGGAACGAACGGTGCTGTTACAAGGGAGAAGGCATCTTCTGGTCTTGTTTATTTGATGGGTAGGCCTATAGAGAGAAGGGATGAGATGATTTGGTGGTTAGACGTAAGAGGTGGGTGAGGTGGGGTGGGGTTGTTGACGTAAAATGGGGTTTTGCTGTGGTTGTTGAGGTACACCGGTTGTTTGTGGTGTAGTGTTTTTGTTGTTGGTCGCAGTTTGGTGGCGTGTTCAGCAGGCAACCTCGAGCGGCGATGAGATAAGCGCAGTCGCCTCTTCCCGTCGGACGAGATAATGTGCTTGTGACGCAGTGGCGGTGCCTCTCCTGAGACGTGGTTGGGGAGGCTCTGGGCGGGGTGGATGTATCTTTTCTGAAAACTTATGTACGCACGCACACTCACACTCGCACACGCACACGCACACACACAAGGATTTGGAGTTATAACGAGTATGTAATATATATAACGACTCTTGACTTTGTGTATGATTATTTCACTCTTACTAGTATGTGTGTGAGTGAATTCTTGCGCGCGTGCTTACCTGTCCCATCTGTGTCTGTTTGTGTAAGTCGGTTTATTTGTAGGCTGTGTGTTTTAATCCTGTTTTTTAGTTGAGTGTCGAAACCGTAGTTCTTACAACACGAGGCCTTTCGTTGAAACCGGAAACAGGCTGTGTAATGTTGCCAGACGTGCGAGTGGTACGTCCGACCTGCCCTTCGAATGCCTCTGTCTGGTTGCCTTTGTGTCTGGTACATGAAAAGCACACTACCCGATTTTCCGGCATCCTCGGTTCCGGATTATCGGATGATCCGGCTGGCCACGCAATACTCCCTCGTTATCCCCAGTTTTATCCGTCTCCCTTATGTCAGAAGCACCTTGGACTGACGCTGACTCTGAATGTGGTCCTACGCCACTGACGGTTACGTTGTCCGGAAGCCATAGCTAAGGGGAGACGTTAGAAAAATGCTAAATAGGCGTGTTACAAAATCGATGGCTTTGCCCCAGCCACTGCAGCTTAAACCAAGGCTGTTCTACAGAATAAGATTCTACGGCATATATTTATAGTATGTGTTGTGAATATTGATTCTTATTGTTGTTGTTGTTGTTGTTAAGAATAATGTTATACAGTCTCTTCTTGCCCTATTTGGTCGTATTCATTTTATTAGAATCATTTAGTTACTTTTCTAATGTTCTTGTCTTCGAAATGCAAATGAGTTTTATCGGAATTTTTAATTGCTTCTCTGTAAGGAATTATTTGAAAATGGACTGCAGATTTTGTGTCCGAAGATACGTAAGAGACAAAAAGAATTTATTATTCTTCAGGATTTTTTATTTAATTTAATTTATTATTATTATTATTATTATTATTATTATTATTATTATTATTATTGTTATTGTTATTGTTATTATTATTATTATTATTTACGTGGAGTAAGAAGAGAGATTTAGAAATACTCCCAAAGTCATGCAGTATAAAGAAGTAAAGTGCACATCATTGCATTAACGTCATACTTTCGGATTTGTTGAATGGTTTTGAAATGCAAGGTGGAATAAACTCGGAATGGCAACAGTAATAGTAAACG
>NC_051392.1:40382821-40402821 GCF_015228065.2 Penaeus monodon
TTTATCTCTTCCTTTTTCATCTATTGTCTCTCTTTGTATATTTTTTATTTTGTTTTATTTATTTTACTTTATTGTCTTTCTCTGCTTCCTGTCGTTCGTTGTCATTTTCCAGTTTTTGTTTCTTCTGTTTACTGTTTTTCCCCTCATACGTCTTCTTTTCCTGTCTTATTTTTGTTTTCTTCCCATCTCACGTTTTTTTCTGTTTTTCTTCTTGTTCGTCTTTTGTTTTGCGTTTTTATTGTTGTTGCGTTTGATGTTGTAATTAATGGTAAATGTAGTTGCATTCTTCATACGGTTTTTCTTGTTCTTTTTATTTTTATTATTGCCCACCCTCTCCTCCTTCCGCCATCTTCTTTTCTCCTGCACTTCTCTTCCTCCCACGCTCCTCCTCTCCCCCCCGTCCTCCTCCTCCTCCTCCTCCTCCTCCTCCTCCTCCTCCTCCTCCTCCTCCTCCTCCTCCTCGTCCTCCTCGACCTCCTCCTCCTCCTCCTCCTCCTCCTCCTCCTCCTCCTCCTCCTCCTCCCCCCCCCCTCTCCCCCTCCCTCCCTCCCTCCCACCCCCCCACATTACCTCCTAAAGGGCCTTTAAATCCCCTCCCTCCCTCGCTCCCTCCCTCGCTCCCTCCCTCGCATTGTCTTTCTCGGCGCGCGTTCCTCCGTCGGCGTCTCTCTCCTTCCGCTTTGAGTTGTATTCAATGCTTTTAGGTCGACGTTGATATGCAATATCTGCGTCACTTTCGTCTTATTGTAACGCATGTTCAGTTTTCCTTTTTTTTATTTCTTCTCTCTTATTCTCGGTCTCTTTTTTTCTTTCTTTTTCTTTCTCTCTCTCTCTCTCATTCTTTCTTTCTTGCTTGCTTTCTCTGTTTCCGCCTTTCAGTCTTTCTTTCTCTCCCTTTCTCTCTCCCTTTCTCTCTCTCTCTCTCTCTCTCTCTCTCTCTCTCTCTCTCTCTCTCTCTCTCTCTCTCTCTCTCTCTCTCTCTCTCTCTCTCTCTCTCTCTCTCTCTCTCTCTCTCTCTCTCTCTTTGCGGCCGTGATAGGCGCGATATAGGCTTTCATGTTAATGTGTTTGTGTTGTGTGTTTGTTTTTGATGTTTATATCGTGTGTTTGCGTTCGGTGCGATGTCGGCGTTTGTGTTGTATGTGTTGTGTGTTTGTTTTTCGTGTTTGTGTTTGTCTCGGGTATTTGTTTTTGTGTTTTATTTGCTTTTGTGTCCCCGTGCCTCGTCAAGGGCGCTTGCTAGATTATACTGTGGACCTACGTGCGTGCCTGCGTGTATGCAGCGTATGCGTATGCTTGCTTGCTTGCATGCATTATGCTGTGTGCGTCTCGGTGTGTTATTAATAGCTGTATATGCACAAAGGTGTAAGTGGTTGTAAGAGCGTCTTATTTGCCTGCATGTCCGTGCACACGTGGCAGCGGTCGTAAAAGGGTCGAGACTCCTGCCGGGGTCGAGCAGGACGAGCTACGTTGCCGGGGGCACGTCACTCGTCGTCGGCGCGAGATCAGGATTGCATGGAACGCCGCCAGTGCCAGCCAGACGGAGAGAGGCTTGGACGGCCATTAGCTAAATGATCGAGGTGGCGTGCCTACGCGGCGAGGAGGGGGGGAGGGGAGGGGAAAGGGAGGGAGGGAGGAAGGAAGGGGATGAGAAAGAGAAAAAAAGGGAGGTGCAGAAAAAGGGAGGAGGGGGGGTAGTTATGGAAAGCAGGCGGGGAAGAGAGAGAAGAAAGAAAGAAAGAAAGAAAGAAAAAAAAGAAAGAAAGAAAGAAAAGGGGAGCAGGAACCAAAAGAATGTGAAGGAGAGTACAAATGAGATGGGAGATGAGAGAGGGAGAAGAAAGGGACAGAGAAAGCAAGAGATAGACGAAATGTAAACAAGGAATGGAGTAGGGGAGGTGGAGAAAGGTAAGACGAACGAATAAGGAAGTGAAGAGGAATAAAGAGTGAGCGAAGAGAGAGAAGAACGTAAAAATAACCCACGGAAAGGACAGCGAAAGGGAAAAAGAGAAAGAACACTCGCATTCACACTGTGTCATGTTCTCGTCGGCGGCGTGGGGGGAAATCGGCGCTGGGGGGGTGGGGGTGGGGGTGTGTGTGGGGTGTGTGGGGGGGGGGGGTGGAGAAGGCTTTTCGAGCGGCCGACATTAAATTCCTGGCGCGGCGTTGGTCGAGCCTTGAGGGCCAAGGTGGAGGCCCGGCGCTGTTTTCAAGCGGCGTCCTTAATTAGTTCCCGAATCTGATATTAGTTTTCTTGGGCGGGGGGAGGGAGGGGGAGAGAGGGGGGAGGGGAGGGGAGGGGGTGGGAGATATTTTGCGGCGGCTTGCTTGATCTGATGTTATTTGATTTTAGTGATTTATTTTTGATTATCTATTTATTTTTTTTTTATTTATTATTGTTTTATTTATTATTATTTTTTATTTATTTTTTGTTTAAAGTTTGGGCGCTCGAGTCTGTCTCTTGGGTTGTAGTTTACCGGTGTTTCGATGTGCGGAGGAGAACAGTCGGGTGGCTCGCTTTTGACAGTTGAGTCTTCCTCTACTTCTTTTTCTCCTTCTTTCTTCTTCTTCTTCTTCTTCTTTTTTCTTCTTCTTTAACTCGCTGCCATTTCACTCACTCCTTCACTCCCTCGTCTTTATCTCATTCTCCCTCTCCTATCTTCTTGCTGTCTGATCTCTCGCTCTCTACCTCCTCCCTCCCTCCCTCCCTCCATTTCTCCCTCCCTCCATCTCTCCCTCCCTCCATCTTCCCCCACTCCTCTTCCTCTCTCTCTCTCTCTCTCTCTCTCTCTCTTTCTCTCTGTTTTCTCTCTCTCTTTCTCCTCCTCTCCTTTCTCTCTCTCTTTTCTCTCTCTCTCATCTCTCTGCCTCTCTCTCTCTCTCTCTCTCTCCTTCTCTCTTTTTCTCTCTCTCTTTGTCTCTCTTCTTCTCTCTCTCCCTCTCCTCCTCTCTCTCTCTCTCCTCTCTCCTCTCCCTCCTCTCCCTCTCTCATCTCTCTCTTCTCTCCTCTTCTTTCCCTTTTCGTTTCAACCTCTTTGCCTCTCTTTCTCCCCCTCCCCCTCGGCCTTCTTCTCCCCTCTCCCCCTCTCTCCTCTCCCCCCATTCTCTCTCTCTCTTCTCTCCTCCCTTCCCTCCCCCCTCTCCCCTCTCCTCTCCCCTCTCACCTCCCTCTCTCGTCTTGTTCAGTCGTGCCCCCCTTGCTGCGTTCCCGGTTCCGCGATCGTCTCGGTTTGTATTTATGCTCTCGGTCCCATCCGGATTGAATTCGCTTTTGGCATTTCGTGTTTGCTCGTGGTGTGATTTCTCTCTCTAAGTGGTCTTTCTCCCGGATTTCTCCTTTTCGTTCATTCGTCTCTCGTTTTTTTTCTCTTTCTTTGGTATTCTTGTCGTTGCTTTTGTATAGTGGCTTGAGGTGACATACGGTGATTGTGCTGTGCTGGTCGATAGTATGACCGTACTTCTGATGGTGATGATCTATCATGAAATTCTTTATTAAAAGGGCTTATTTACTTGCTGTTTATTGTTAGTAACGGGAAAGAATCATCGTGCTGTAGTAACGCGGGGCGTCAAGCGTCGCGATATCTGATCTCGCTGTCGTATTAGGATCATGAATCCTAATATTATGGCGTGATATACATCAATGCCTTGTTGTCTGTGTCTTCTTTTTCTTTTCTTTTCCACTTTTCCTCGTTTTTTCCCCCCTTACCCTCCCCCCCTTAACTCCTCCCCCTTAACCTCCCTTCCCTCCCCCTTAACCCCTCCCCCCTCCCCTCTCCCCCTTAACCCCCTAGGACTCGAGGTGCTTGGGATGACGAGCAGGTGCGTGGCGCCCGCTTGGCATGCGGTCCCCGGCGGCGCGAATCGAAGGGCGCGGGTCGGTAATGAGCTCGGGCGATCCGGATTGAAATTCGCTTTTGGGCGGATTTTGCTGTTGTTTATGGGTGGCGGTGGATTTGTGGATTAAGTGGGTGATTTCATGTGGGGATTTTGGTTTCGGTTGGGATTCGGTCTCTCGGGTTTTTGTTGGTGTTGTTTTGGGGGTGATTGGTGGTGATTGGCGATGGTGATAGTGGTGGTGAAGGTGACAGTAAGGGGGATGATGATGGTGGTGGTGGTTGATAGTGATGACCGCAATTTTGATGGTGATGATTATAAGAAATTTTATTAAAATGAGGAGGTTATGTTATCGTTGCTGTTTATGTATAAGTAAGGAAAGAAAAAGAGAAGTAAGAATAAGATAAGCTGATAAGGATGAAGACGGACGAAGGCAGATAAAGAAACGAAGAACGAGCGATACGAAGGGAAGACAGTCGGCATGAAATCGATAAAAGAGAAATCAATGAAATCAGTAAATAGGAGGAGGAAAGGAAAGATGAATAAATGAGACAAAGAAGGCGAGATGAAGACACGGGGCGTTCGTTAAGGCGAATCTTGTCGATTAGAATTCATTGCTTGTTGTATTAGCGTCCATAGTGGCGTCCATTTTTATTCTTGATGAACAGCGTGATTAAGTCAAATGCCGAGCAATTAAGCATGGAGATGTTACGCCAGGCTGCTGAATTAAAGAGAAGTTTGTGTTTGAGGGTCCGTTCGTTTGTGTGCTTGTGTGTGTACGTGTATGTGTGCTTGTGTGTGTATGTGCGCGTGTGCGTGTGCTTGTGCTTGCGCGTGTATGTGTACGTATGCGTGTGTGTGTGTGCGTGTGCTTGTGTGTGTATACGTGCGTTTTTGCGTGTGTGTGTACGTGTATGTGTGCTTGTGTTTGTGCTTGTGTGTATGTCTACGTGTGCTTGTGCTTGCGCGTGTATGTGTACGTATGCTTGTGTGTGTGTGTGTATGCTTGTGTGTGTATACGTGTGTGTATGTGTGTTTGTGCGCGCGCGAGTGAGTGCACTTTACATGTTGGGGGGGGGGGGTTGCAATGCCAAGGGTACGCTTAGGTACAGGTTGCGAATGTGCAGCGGTACTATTCTGGGTTATCGCTTGGCTGCCTGCGCCCTGGCGACGCGCAACCTGAAGGGCGGGTCGCGATTGGCGTGTGGAGGGGAGTGTCATCTCGGGAGAGGGGGGGGGGGGGGAGGCCGGAAAAGGTTGTGTCCTCTATTCTTGCTTTTCTCTTGTTCTCTTTTTTTCTCTTCTTCTTTCTTTTCTCTTGTTCTCTTCGCCCCTTTTAATCTATTTAATCAATTCTCTCGCCCTTCTGTCTCTTCTCTTCCCCCTTCTCTTTCTTTTCATGTACCCCTGTTACTTTTTTACTCTCTTCCTCCTCCCTCCATCTCTCTTCCCTTTCCCACTCTTTCTGTCTTCTCCTTTCCCGTCCCTTCCCCTTCTTCCTATGATCCCTCTTCCCCATTCCACTATTTGGCTTCCATTCCCTCCCCTACTCCCTTCCTCTCCCTCCTCCCTCCCTATCCCATTCTTTCCCCCCATTCCCCTTCCTCTTCCTCTCCCTGCTCATCCCCTGTTCCCTCCCCCTCCCTCCCTCCCTCCCTCCCTATGTTCCCCCTCCCTCTTCCCTATCCTCCTCCTCCCTCTCCCTCTTCCCTATCCTCCCTCCCCTCCCCTCCTCTCCTCTCCCCTCTCCCGTCCCTCCTTGCCTTCCCCTTCCCCCCCCCCCCCCTCCATTGTATTCAGAGGGCAGCCTCAAGGTGCGCGTGCATGCGAGCGAGTGGGTCCCCGCGCTGCCGCTGCGTCGAGGTCAGGAAGCGGGAGTGGTGGGTCTGCTTGTACTCGCGCGACCTTTGCGATGCGCCCTGTTACCCCGCTGCTCGACTCCGCTGGGCCGTCCCTCCGTGCTTGTGGTGGCTGTGGTCGTCTTCGTTTCTTTGTGGTGGCGCCGCTTGTCGTCTTTGCCAGCCTCGGCGAATGCTGCTGTCGCCTCCACTTCTGCACATCTACGTGTACTACTTCCTACACCTTCATTTTTTTTAAAATTACATCTACTTCCATCTCTGTCTCCCATCTCCATCTCCCTCCATCTCCACCTCTACCTCCACCTCCACCTCTACTTTACCTCTACCTCCACTTCCACCTCCACCTTCACTCTCATTTCCACCTCCACCTCCACCTGTAGCACCACCACCAAACCCACCTCCATCCTCCCCTCCCTCAACCACCACCGCAACGAACCACCATCTACCTGTACCTGTACCTCTACCCCTCGAACCTCCCTCAACGCACATACACACATGCATTCTCACACATCACCCCCACCCCACCCCCACCCCCATGCCCTCTTTGGGTGTTCCGTACGCCCTTCGGATTCCCAGCCCAGGCAAGAGAAGGCAAGGTAGGGCTCCGCTGTGACAAGACAAAGGGTGCGTGACGGGGACTAGTGGCCGGTGCGATATTGCGTCGGGTGCGGGCGCCGCGCGGGTGTGTTTGTGTCGGGAGGGGAATGGACGGAGTGGGTGGGTGGGTTGGTGGGTGGGTGGGAAATGATGTGAGTGGGTGGGTGGATGTATGGGTGGGTGAGTGGGAGTGGGTTGTGGTGGGTGAGAGAGTGTGTTGTGGGTGAGTTATGATGTGAGTGGGTAAGTGAGTGGGTGGGTGGGTGAGGGAGTGGGTTGTGGGTGGGTTATGATGTGAGTAGGCGAGGGAGTGGGTGGATGGGTGTTTGGGTGGGCGAGCAGGTGAGTGTGGATAGGTGCGTGAATGAGTGAGTGGGTGGTGAGGGATTGATTGGGTGGGTTAGCCAGTGAGTGAGTGGAGTGAGAGAAAGAGTGAGAATGAATGAGGTGGGGTGAGTGAGTTTGTATGTGCTAATGAGAAAGAGTGAGCGAGTGAGCATCATCTTGAGCGAGAGGGAGGGAGAAGAGAAGAGAAAAGAAGAGAAGAGAGAAGGGAAGAGAGGAGAGGAGAAAGAGCGAGTCCCTGACGCAAGGGACGGGTCAGGCGCGGCCGCTGACCCATGTAGCAATTACACTCAATCTGTCCCTGGCGTCGTCAGGCCACGGCGCGGCGCTCTCTCTCCTCTCCCTGTTTGGATGTTGCACAGACGAGCTGCCAGAGGATGCTTTTAGGGTCTCAGAATGGACGTGCAATCTGGGCTGAATCTTTGTCAAGGAGATGAAGTCAGTATTGGATTTATCTCGGTCGTTGTCTCGCTGTCGTTCGTCCGAGTTTTGTGTCGTGGTGTCCCCGTGGAGGCGCTCTCCCCCCGGACGTCTTGGCGCCGAGGCCGTCTGGCGCTTGCCTTGAGGTGGTTCTCCGTCCTCCTCCTCCTCCTCCTCCTTTTCCTCATTCGGGTGTAAATAATCAGTCAAATCTCTTTCGCCTCACGGGTCTGTTTTACCTTTCGTTACGTTATTTGGATCTTGCTTTCCCTTCCTCTCCTGGCATCATATTTTTTTTTTTGTTTCACCGTTGCGACTTTGTGGGTAAATCGTGTTGAATTAGGCTACAGTGTAAAGGAACTGCATCTGCGAAACACCCAGGGCAGTGTGAGCGAGTACGTGAGGCGAGCGTGGCCGGCCCCTGCGCATTCCCGTCAAGGTGAGACCGTGGGCTTCACCTGGGCATCACCTGATTCACGAAACCAATTTACGAGACTCTTTGGTGCGTCCTCTGGGCCAGAAGAGGCTGGGGAAGGGGGAGGGAGCTAAAGAGGGGGAGGGGAGGAGAAGAGAGGAGGGGTGACGGAGAGGGGGTGGGGGAGGGGAGGAGAAGAGAGGAGGGGTGACGGAGAGGGGGTGGGGGAAGGGAAAGGAAGGGGAAGGTGGGGTAGCAACTACGTGCCACTTGGCTTAGGAGAAGCTGTGTGAGGAGTGACGTCCGCTGCCCGAACACCCTCGCAGGAGAATTGGAAACGTCTTGTGTCTTAATTGTTTATTTGATCACGAGATATAAGGTGTAATGTATGTAAAGCACAAGCAATCACAAGCATACGCGTAGCTCTTCTCCATACGTACACAGAGGGCGTTATAAATCTTGGCCCACGGGATGTTTGTTATGGCAGCTGGCAGTGCCCATCGAGGGCCTCCATGACTGCCGGCCTTGTACTGCGTGTCAAACGGGCGGGGCTCAAGAGTAGCAACCGCTCACCCTTAAGTGAGAGCGACACCCTTCGCAAGTGTGAGTACTTTCGTTCAGTGGGGCTACTTCACTGTGGTGCTTCCGGGATTCCGTTCCTTGCGAGTGTGTGGACGCGTGTGATTGGCATGTTAAATGAATCGTTCGCTCGCGCACACACGCACGCACTTACATGCACACACGCACTTACATGCACACACGCACTTACATGCACACACGCACTTACTTACATACACACACGCACTTACATGCACACACGCACTTACATGCACACACGCACTTACATGCACACACGCACTTACATGCACAAACGCATTTACATACACACACTCACTTACATACGCACACTCTCTCTCTCTCTCTCTCTCTCTCTCTCTCTCTCTCTCTCTCTCTCTCTCTCTCTCTCTCTCTCTCTCTCTCTATATATATATATATATATATATATATATATATATATATATATATATATATTATACATACTTTCTCTTTACATAATAGCATCACCCCCACCCATATGGCAGTAGTGGTTGCATAATATGGACATCTAGCGCCCCCACACCCCGTCCGTTCGCCCCCTCCCTATCTCCCTATGTATCCCTAGTCATCCTCTTCCCTTGCCCTTCCCTCTTGCCCCTCCCCCCTCCCCCTCCCCCTCCCCTCCCCTTCCCCTTCCCCTTCCCATCTTCGCCCTCGTTATTTATTCCTCTTGTCTTCTCTTCCTCTTCCCAACTCCCGCCTATCCCATCCGTTTTCTCTCTCTTCCCCCCTTTGCTCCAGTTGTTCTTCCTACCTCCACCTTCCTGGTCCTCCTTCCCTTCCCCTCCCTTTCGCCTTTCTTCCCTTATCTTCCCACCCCTCCTCCCCCTCCTCCTCCTCCTCCCTCCACCTTTTGCGGGAACTAATGAGGCTTTTATGTGGTCGTCATGCGGTTGGCCCGGCCGCCAGCTGGCTCCGGCGTCGCCCCTTCCCCAAATACCCCTCGCTGGGGAGGAGGAGAGGTGGGGGAGGGCGTGGGGGTGGATGAGTCGATAGACAGGTGACCAAGGGGGAGGGGGAGGGGGTAGGCGGCTGCAGGGAGGAAAGGGGAGGGGTGTTGTAAGCGCCCTTCGCTTGGCAAGGGTCGTAGTACTGCCCTGTGAGGAGGCTTTAATATGCCTCCCGTCTTGTTTTGGTGAGGCGTGAACCCCGCTCGCTGGCCAGTGCGGGTTGAAGCGGGTTTGTTTTCGCGCCGCATTTTATGGGGGTCGTGTCAGTGACCTTTATTCCATGTGGAGGGGGTCTGTGGTTCAAAGTGTGGATGACCAGCGCGAGAATGTAGGCAGCGCTACACGCAGACCCCGTACACACGCACTCCTGTAGAAACACATGCGCGTAATATCTCTTATTTAAGGTTACAAAAGCATGAGGCTTATTGTTTGAGTTCAACGGCATTGTCTTGTCATGCTCCTTCTCTCTCTCGCCATCTCTCTCCCTTCTTTCTTCCATCCCTCCTCTGCATCCACATTTTCCCCCTCCCATCTCCCTCCCTTCGAAGTTGCACGGAGTGAGGAGGAGGACCGCCCCCCTCACTCCACCACGTGGCTGGGAGGGGGGGGGGAAGGGGGATAAACAATCTAGCGCGTGATTCTGACGGGTGGGAGGAGGGAGAGGGGGTGTTGGCACTGAGAGAGGGAATTCGCGAATCAAACACGAAACGTTGACGGCGTGTGAATTCGACGTGCTCCCATACTCGAGGAAGAGCTGGAGGGGAAGGGGGCGGTGGCTGCCAGGTGGGAGGGGGGAGATGCAAACAAGACGACGTGCCAGATAAGGTGGTCACGAGTGCCTGGAGGCTGAGAGGATGCAGTGTCCCCTCTGGCGGTAACCTGTACCCTAGTAACCCTTTCGCCCCTCCCCCCCTTCATCCTCCCCCCTCCCCTTCCGCCCTTCCCCTCCCCCTTCCCCTACGTCCTGGCACATGCTTGGCGGTTTGTGTTCATGGGTTGAACAGCGGCCGCGCCAGTACTCCGCCGCTCACCTCGCCACATAGCACGGCCTTACCGCGCCCTCGCCCTGACCTTCCACCCAGATATTCCCTGCTGCTCCTGACGAAGGTCAAGGTGAAGTGAGGCGGTTTCGTGGCTGTGCTGTGCTGGCTTTCGGACTGCATTCCCCGCGACCCCCGCCCCGTGGCACCAGCGCCGGCTGACCTGTGACGCATGTGCCTTCGTGTGTTCCTTGTGGATGTTTGTTCTCTCAGCTTATCATGGGCCGGGCGTGACTCCGCGCGTGCTTGTACTTGTGTGCTCGCAATAGTCAGTTTGTGCAATATCGTTACTGTGAGAAGCGAGCGTAGAACTGGCCTTCGTTTTCTCCTGGCTTGTGTTCCCGTGAGCGTGTCATGGGTCCGGGCAAAGACGCCGGCTACAAGGTGTTCTTTGCGATCGACTGGAGTCAGGCTTTCATCCAGATCCTGGAGATGACCTGGTACTGCTGCGACAAACTCTGGACTTTGTTCACCCGCCACCACCGGCTCATGGGTTGCGCGTGAACGGCCGTGGTGTAGATTCGTTGAACACTGAGGAAGGGGGCTGTCTTTAGGAATCCCAGCGTTCCTCCTTCCTCCCCCCTTTCCCTCTCGTGTCCATGACGGCACGAAGTCAGGGCTTCGTTTGCTCCGTCGCCTCTGGAAGTGAAAGGTGTTGAAAGGGCGCTTCTTCAGCCGCTGGTCAGAGAAACAGCAGAGGAAATATCAAGAGGATAATGAAATGAGGAAATACCTACTTGTGTCGCACTTTTATGTTGGAAACCTGATGAAATTTCATTTGAGGATGCTTATGTTATTCACTTGAGGATAAGTGTTTGTTGAGGAGTAGAACTAGACTATTGCTTATTATTAAAGATCGTGGATCTCACTGACTATATTCAGCCAGTGAAATCATCCCATCGCTGTTATTTCGATACGAATTCCAGAAGATAAAACTCCCAGAACGAGTAAAGGAGGAAAGGGGAACATTTCGCTTTCTAGAACATCCTAACTTTGCAAGGAATTATCAAAGACATCAAAAATGTTGAAAAACTTGACCCTTGGGGGATGCAGAAATACCTTCGCTCGCCTGCACCCAAGGAACACCCTTGACGTCGCGCCGCCTTTGTGGAGGCCGCCCTTCTCCTGGATTGGCAGCAGGAGGAACAGGTACTAGCCACGGGGATCCTCGGAGACGATTTGGCGCTCCTGACGAGGAAGTCCCGCGGGGAAGACTGACGGCGAGTGGCTGGGAGTGGGCGCCGGCGCTGGCTGGGGGCGCGTGCCAGCTCCGAACTGTTTTTTTTCTCTCTCTCTCTCTCTTTTCCCTTTATGTTTGTTGAAATAAATTCTGCTTGCAGATTTTGATCTCGTGTATTTTGAGATGTTTTCTCTCTTTCGAAGGCAGTAGTAGGCCAAGTTCAGGGCCATTTCGCCATGTGAGGTTGGTATGGGGAGAGAGAGAGAGAGAGAGAGAGAGAGAGAGAGAGAGAGAGAGAGAGAGAGAGAGAGGGAGAGAGAGAGAGAGAGAGAAGAGGGCAAGTAAACCAAAGCAAAGCCACATTTAGTTCGACCAACCCTTCGTGTCAGTGATTCCAGCGTTTTAGGAGCGACCCCCCCCTTTTTAACATTTCGTACACTGTGGCCAAATGCCTTCGGAGTTAGAATAATGGAGCGGAGAGATCAGTTTTGGATACTCTCGTTATCTAAAATGATTGATCATGCGAACGGCTCGGGAGGTATAAACGCTCTTTGAAATGCTCGATATTTTCCAGCCTTTGGAACGTAAATATTTTATTGTTTAGATTTATGGCATTAACATTCCTTTGTCTGATCCTTTGTTTATCTTTCTTTCTTTATTTTTTTATTCTTTTTTTGTATGATGTGTTGCTGTGAACTCTTTTGTCTTCTCTGTATATACTTTTTCTTCTTTATTTGAGCTATGAATTCATGATCTGCCTTTGTTCATGGATGTCATTATTACCTCATCGCAATTTCAGCTGCAAACTCATTGTCTTGCTGTCTGTTTAATTTATTCGTATTTATTCATCGTTCCATGCTTTCTATTCTTCTTCTTCTTCTTCTTCTTCTTCTTCTTCTTCTTCTTCTTCTTCTTCTTCTTCTTCTTCTTCTTCTTCTTCCTTCTTCTCCTTCTTCTTCTTCCTCTTCTTCTTCTTCTACTACTACTACTACTACTTATTATTATTATTATTATTATTATTATTATTATTATTATTATTATTATTAATTTTCTTCTTTGCTCTTCATCATCACCACCACGCGTTTCGTTCATTCGCAGTTGCTGACAGTCGCTCCCTTGCCTATCCATCTGTACGCTTTAACCGATCGGCCCTTTCTCTCCCACCTGTTTAAGGCCCATATCGTGTTCCAGCAGTTTATTCCCCGCAATTGACGCCCCCTTTTCTCCCCTCCCCCCCAGGAACAGCGAGAAGCGGAAGGAGAAGTCTCGCGACGCGGCAAGATGTCGGCGAGGCAAGGAGAGCGAGATCTTCACGGAGCTGGCCAACGCCCTGCCCTTGCCGGCGCAGACGGTGTCGCAGCTGGACAAGGCGTCTGTCATGCGGCTCACCATCGCCTACCTGAAGACAAGGGCGCTGTGCCAGGCCGGTGAGTGCCATTTTTTTTTTCGTGTACCTGGGGGAAGGGGGAAGGAAGGGATAGGGGTAGGGTGGGATGGGAGGGGTGGGGAGGGAAAGGATGGGGGTGGGGTGGGGGTGGGTTGGGGAGGTGAGGGGAGGGATGGTGTCGGGTGGGGTGGGTAGGGGAGGGGAAGAGATGGGAGGGGTGGGAAGGGGAGGGGACGGGGGCGGATAGTTGAGTTATTGGAAAGCTCGAGAAGATGAGGAGAATCATGCTGAGGGGAAAGGGAAAGAGAAAAAGAGCGAGGAAAAAGAAGGGAGGAGAATAAACGTTCGCGCACACAAAGCAGTCTTCCTCTGGCCCCAGCGTGCCGGGTTGAGGGCGAGACCAGGGCGCAGGTCGGCAAAGTCCCGTAGGCCTAAGGGAAAGGAAAGGCCCCGATATGATCGCTCGGGGAATGGCAGCAGGAACGCGGCAAGAAATGCACGTCGGGTTTGAGTGTCCTAAGTTAAGCGGGTGAAATTTGTCACCTTAAGTTCAGCTCTGTTCACTTCGACTAACTTAGGAAGCAACGTTCACTTCAAATAACTTGGAAAACAACGTTCACTTTGAATATCTTAGAAAGCAACGTTCACTTCGAATAACTTGGAAAACAACGTTCACTTCGAATAACTTAGCAAGCAACGTTCACTTCGAATAACTTAGCAAGCAACGTTCACTTCGAATAACTTAGCAAACAACGTTCACTTCGAATAACTTAGCAAGCAACGTTCACTTCGAATAACTTAGCAGCACGTTCACTTCGTATAACTTATAAAGCAACGTTCACTTCGAATAACTTAGCAAGCAACGGTCACTTCGAATAACTTAACAAGCAACGTTCACTTCGAATAACTTAAGCACGTTCACTTCAATAACTTAGCAAGCACGTTTCACTTTCAAATAACTTAGCAAGCAACGTTCACTTCGAATAACTTATAAAGCAACGTTCACTTCGAATAACTTAGCAGCAACGTTCACTCGATACTTAGAGCACGTTCACTTCGATACTTATAAAGCAACGTTCACTTCGAATAACTTAGAAGGCAACGTTCACTTCGAATAACTTAGAAAGCGACGTTCACTTCGAATAACTTAGAAAACAAAACTTTCCCAAATCGAGTTCTTACTTTGCCATCTGAGTAATTCTTGTCTTCGTCGTCATCATCATCATCATCATCGCTCTCTGCTTCATCATTATTATTACTGTCACTTGGATTGTTCACTGTACTTGTTTCGCTCTGCTTGGTGAACACGCGAGGGGTGGAGCCGGATAGAAAATCATTTTATATTTTATTTTTCATTAAGACTTGTTACTATTGTTGTTGTTGTTGTTGGTATTATTATTATTATTATTATTATTATTATTGTTATTACTATTATTGTTATTACTATTATTATTATTATTATTATTATTATTATTATTATTATTATTTTGTTGTTGTTTTATTTATTATTATTTATTATTATTATTATTATTATTATTATTATTATTATTATTATTATTATTATTATTATTATTATTATTATTACTACTACTATTTATCGGTTCTTAATTTGATTATCCCATGGCTCGCGTAGCTTTTGAAATGAGATTCACGAGGTAAGGCGTCGGCAGATCGAGTGTGGTGCAGGTATTGAGACGTATTATAGGTCTCAGGTGATGTGTTATCGGAGGAAGGTAAATACAGGCAATGACTTGGGTGTTTCTTTATCTGAGATAACAAGTAGCTGCTGTTCTGTGGACGACTGTGTGGTTGGGGCACTTTTCTTCGTCTTCTTGTTCTTGTTCTTCTTCTTCTTCTTCTGCTTTCTTCTTGTTCTTGTTCTTCTTCTTCCTCTTCTTCTTTTCTTCTTTTCTTCTTCTTCTTCTCTTTCTTATTCTTATTCTTATTCTTCTTCTTTTCTTTTTTTCTTTTTTTTTTCTTTTTCTTTTTCTTTTTCTTTTTCTTTTTCTTTTCTTCTTCTTCTTCTTCTTCTTCTTCTTCGAGAGAGAGAGAGAGAGAGAGAGAGAGAGAGAGAGGAGAGAGAGAGAGAGAGAGCGAGAGAGCGAGAGAGAGAGAGAGAGCGAGAGAGGAGAGAGAGAGAGAGCGAGAGAGAGAGAGAGAGCGAGAAGGAGAGAGAGAGAGAGCGAGAGAGGCGAGAGAGAGAGGCGAGAGAGGAGAGAGAGGAGCGAGAGAAAAAAGGAGAGCGAGAAAGAGGAGAGAGAGAAGAGAAGAGAGAGAGAGAGAGAGAGAGAGATAAAAGAGAGAGAGAGGGAGACAGACAGACAGACAGACAGACAGACACACACACAGACAGACAACAGACAGACACACAGACAGTCAGACAGACAGACAGACAGACAGACAGACAGACAGACAGAGGATTGAAGGACAGAAATAGAGGAAGAGGCGATTGGGAGGAGAGAAAGAGAAGGGCGTGGTGCAGGGAAGGGAATGAAGGAAAGGAATAAGGAGAGACGGGATGCGAAGAGGGTTGAAAGAGAAGGGCGACTGGAAGGGGAGAAAGTGGAGGGAGATAATGATAGGAGGAGAAGGAAGGAGTGATTGAAGGACAGAGCAAGAGAGAGAGAAAAGTTGCAAATGTTGAACCAATGGTGAAAGGAGGCCGAGATTCCTTACACCCCCCCCCCTAAGGAGTGAGCTGCCTTAATCCGTCTTGCCTTCATCCCTTGCTTGCACGCAGGAACATGGGCTTGATATCAGGGTTTGATTTAAAATTTGCTTCAACAAGGGTAGGCACGGGATTTTTTTTTTTTTTTTTTTTTTTTTTTTTTTTTTTTTTTTTTTTTTTTTTTTTGCGAGGGAAAGACTTTCCTTTTAGCTCATATAAACATGCGTGCGGTGCCGGAAAGTTATATGCATTTTTGTTTTTGATATTTTCTCAACTTTGGGAATATTTGGATTCTAGAGCAAACCAAAATGTATATACAAATATACTAGAGATGAGATGAGAGACGAGAGAGAAAAGAGAGAGAGGAGGAAAGAGAGAGAGGAGAGGAAAGAGAAGAGGAGAGGAAATGGAAAAGAGAGAACGAACGAGAAAATAAGTGAACAATGCCAATTCGCCAGACATATTTTAGTAGACATGTGTGGAAACCGGAGGCCAGGCAACTCCAACGCTTCAGTGCTTGATAAGAGCCAATGGCAGTAGGAAATGCTTCTCGTTTTTACTCTGTATTATATTTAAAGCAGATTCTCAGGATAAAGCAGATTCTCAGGATAAAGCAGATTCTCAGGATAAAGCAGATTCTCAGGATAAAGCAGATTCTCAGGATAAAGCAGATTCTCAGGATAAAGCAGATTCTCAGGATAAAGCAGATTCTCAGGATAAAGCAGATTCTCAGGATAAAGCAATTTCAGGATAAAGCAATTTCAGGAAAAAGCGATTCCGGGAAAAAGGTTTCTCGGGGATAAAGCGATTCTCAGGATAAGCAGATTTCGGGAAAAAGCAGTTTCTCAGGATAAAGCAGATTCTCAGGATAAAGCAGATTTCAGGGATGCTCCACATGTCACGTCTGATGGTCAGCCAGCACGTGTAAAACTGACATTCACCTGACATGATTATTTTCTTTATTTAGCGGCTATAAAATCTTGCCTGCTCTACTACTGCGTTCGAAGTTGCTTTCCAAGGGGGGGACGGGGAATTTTGGGGGTTTCATTTCTTGCACGATTGAATGGGTCTCTCTGTCCCTGTTTATTTCCTCTCTGTCTGGCTGTCTGTTTGGATCTCTTTCTCTCTCTCTTTCTTTTTTTTTTTTCCTTTTTTTTATCTTTTTTTTTTCTTTTTTTTTTTTATTTTCCCTCTTTTTTTCTTTATCTTTTTTTTTTTCCTTTTTTTTCTTTTCTTTCCCCTTTTTTCTTTTTTTTTCTTTTTCTCTCTTCTTTCTCTCTCTCGTTTCTCTCTCCCCTTTTCTCTCTTTTCTTTCTCTCTCCTTTTTTTTCTCTCTTTCTTCTCCTTTTTTTCTTTTTTTTCTCTTTCTTTCACTCTTTCTCTCTCTCTCTTTCTTTCACTCTCTCTCTCTCTCTCTCTCTCTTTCTTCTCTCTCTCTCTATTTCTCTCTCTTCTCTCTCTCCTCTCTCCTGCTCTGTCAACTCGGGGACGCCCTGAAAAATCGAACATCTTCACCATCCATTGGGTGACAGAGGGAGGAAGGAAGGGCGAGGGAGGGAGGGAGGGAGGAATGGAGAGGGAGGGAGGGAGGGAGCGGGAGGGAGGAATGGAGAGGGAGGGAGGGAGGAAGGAAGGGAGAGGGAGGGAGGGAGGGAGGAATGGAGAGGGAGGGAGGAAGGGCGAGGGAGGGAGGAAGGGAGCGGGAGGGAGGAAGGGAGGGAGAGAGAGAGGTAGGGAGCAAGGGAGAAGGAGGGAGGGGGTGAGAGTGAAAGAGAGTGAATGAATAAGTGAGTAAGTGTACTAGCAGCTCTACCACAAGTAGCTGGCTCAACTTTTCTAATAGTGACTGTGGCGGCTGTGGTCATTATGGATCTTTGGCGATCGATTCACTTTCAGCATCTTATTCGTAACATTTAGCCGAAGATTGATCGTTTGAGTGTCCGTTGCTCAGCGCTCGGGCCCACACTTTCTCCGTGGTGGCTTAAGGGTGATGAAGTTCAGTAGTTCCCTAGTGTCAGCCTGAAAGTCGGTCGGTCTTTGCGAGAGCGAGAAAGAGCGAGAGCGAGAGACGAGAGAGAGAGAGAGCGAGAGATAGAGAGAGCGAGAGAGAGAGACGAGAGCGACGAGAGAGAGAGAGAGAGACGAGAGGAGAGAGAGGAGCGAGGAGAGAGAGAGGAGAGAGAGAGAGCGAGCGAGCGAGCGAGAGAGAGAGAGAGAGAGAGAGAGAGAGAGCAGAGAGAGAGAGAGAGAGAGAGAGAGAGAGAGAGAGAGAGAGAGAGAGAGAGTTATGGACACGAGGAAATCCTTATCTACGGATCTTGAAGGATGTTTGCGTCAGGGCTTTGTTTACATCTTGCGGGTGGTCCGATTTCTTGAAAGGATTGTTTACCTCTTCTTTCTTTCTTTCTTTCTTTCTTTCTTTCTTTTTTTAAACATCTATCTTAATTGAATTGTTTTCATAGCACCTAAAGTTTGTTAAATAGGGAAAGTTTATCGACAAGAATAGCATATGTGTGTGTTCGTATCGGAATGGCGACTATTCGTGTGCGTGTGCGGGGACATGCGCGCATACGTAATGAACATGTGTTTTGCTCGTGCATGTAGCAACGTGCACACTGCCATGTATTTATTGGAACCCCCCCCCCTATCCCCATCCCTCTCAATCTAAGAATAGAAGGACTCAGTGACTAAGTAACCGGGGGGGGGCGGAGGAGGAAAGGTGCTGCCAAGGTGCGTACATGCACGAAGAAGCGATCGTGCCTGACTGGATGTTGTGCTGCAACCACGGCTCAGGCGGGCGACAGGAGGGGTAGGGTGGGGGGTGGGAGGGAGAGGGATGAGGGGCGGAGGGGGGAGCACGTGTTTTGGCGGCGACGTCTGGCCGGTTGGGAGGAAGGAAGGGGTTAGAGGGGATGTTGGAGATGAGGGAGGGAGAGGAAGAAGGAGAGAGGGAAAGAAAGTAAAGGGAAGAAGGAGATGAAAAAGAGGAAGAGAAAGAAGGAGAGAGGGAAAGAAAGAGGGGAAGAAGGAGATGAAGAAGGAGATGAAGAAAGAGAGGAAGAGAGGGCAAGGGGAAAAGGGAAGAGAGGGCAAGGGGAAAAGGGAAGAGAGGGCAAGGGGAAAGGGAAGGAGAGAGGAGAAGAGAGAGAGAAAGAGAGAGAGAGAGAGAGAGAGAGAGAGAGACGAGAGAGAGATCGAGAGAGAGAGAGAGAGAGAGAGAGAGAGAGAGAGAAATAAATAAATTTCAGTATCGCCAGTTACATTTCGTCGCTTTTGTTGTTACTGTCATGTCCCTGGGTTGCTAAGGAGTGCCACTTCTCTCTCTGTCCCTGTAAGGCTTGGGCAACAACTTGCTTCGCGGATGTCAGCTGGCTTCGTCAGGCAGTAGCTTGGTGCCTCTAGGTGCGTCTCCCCTCACGCATCTAATTCGTTCTGCGTGTACCGTAAGACTTGATGAGGTTTAAACATGCATTTTCCTTACTTTCATTTTTTTTTCTCTCGCTGCTGGTGTGAATGGGATCCGGACGAAGGTTGATTTGCATGCGCGTGCGGCCGAATTCCTCGAGGTCGGGTTGTGTCGAGGAGGCGGTGCTCTCTGACGGAGGGGGGGGGGGGGCTGTCGCGTTTTTTTTTGGGGGGGGCGCCATACACGCACATGCGGTCATGCACACGCATTCATGCACGGACACACGCTTTATTTGTGTCTTTGTGAGGATATTGACTTTTCAGTTTATCATTTCCCAAACATGTATTTCCTTTCACTTCTCTCTTTGTTTTTTTTTTTCTCTATTTATTTCCAAAATTTCTTTCTTTTTTATGTGTTGCAATTGGAATGCAACGATGATAGTAAACGAAAACTCCCCCCCCCCCCATTTCCCCCCGAATCCTTTCCCCCTCCATTTATCCCCTTTCGCTTTCCCCCCTTTTTTTTCCAGTTTCCTTTTTATTCTACCCCCCCTTGTATTTCCCCTCTCTTTTCCCCCCCCCTTTTTCCTTTTTTTTCCCTTTCCCCCCCCCTTTCTCCCTTTTCCCCCCCCCCCCCCCCTTCTTCCCCCCTTTCCCCCCCCTTTTTCCCTTTTCCCCTCCCCCTTTCTTCTTCCCTTCCCCCCTCCCCTTTCCCCCTCCTCCCCTTTACCTCGCCGACTGTTGATTGATTGGCATTTCCTGTTCATTGGCAGAATAATACAGGGAGGAATCAGTTAAAGGGTCAGGTGGAAGGGACTTTTGGGGAAGGGGGGGGGGGCGAGGTTGAGGACTTGGGGTCAGGAGGAGGGAGGTGGAAGGATTCGACTATTTTTTTCTCTCTTTCTTTCTTTCTTTCTTTCCAGTTAATTGGGTTTTTCTTCTCGCTTTCGCCTGTTCTCTCTTTTTTTGCCATTCTCTTTCTCTTTATTATCTTCCTCTGTTTCTGCCATTCTATTTGTTTGTTTCATTCTTTTCCCCTCCTCCCTCCTCCTCTCTCCTTTTTTCCCCCTTTTTTCCTTCCCCTTTCCCCTTTCCTTTCCCCCTTCCCCCTTCTCTCCTCCTTCTCCTTCTCCCTTTATATCTCTTTCTCTCTCTCTGCCCTTCTCCCTCTCCCCCAAACGTCTCACTTTGTCAGTTTCGCTTTCGTGGAACAAGTGGACCAGATAATGAATTAAAACAAAAAAATCCGGTGTTGAATGTTGAATGCTTGCTAAGGCTAAGTTGAGGTAGAGGAGTTAAAAGG
>NC_051392.1:40410321-40417941 GCF_015228065.2 Penaeus monodon
GTGGGTGGGGGAGGGGCGGTGGCGATAGTGTTGGGCGGAAACGTTTGTCGAGGAACGTTTAGGGTCTTGGGCGAAGGGAAGGAAGCGGTTTTTGGAGAAAGGGGGGAGGGAAGATGGAACAGGGAGGACTAGGAAGATGTTTGGGTTCTGTTGGGGATTGGGGATGGTTTGTAGGAGATAGCGAAGGGGGTTACAAGATAAATATATCTAACTCATACTAGTGTATGAAATAGGTCGTTGGCATGATTATGTATTTTCATCTGGTTACCTCCATTGTCTCCTACGAAGAGAAATGGTTTTTTTTTATTTTAATCTCTTGACGATCATGAAGCCGTGACAGATCGGTTGAAGTGACAGGCGATGAGGGGAGAGACGTGAAAGTGACTTCGCAACCAATGCCAATTGTTCTGGCAATGCAAATCACGGTTTTTTTCTTTCATTCTTTTTTGATACGTTCCATTGCTTGATTTGCGCCCCCTCGTGCGTGTTCCCCGAGGCTTTTGTCAGCAGCGAGAGAACGGGACGATCTTTTGTGTGTGTTCTCGCCGAGGCCTTGCGCAGAGAGAGCGGAAGGAGGGGCGAGCAGACCTCAAGACCAGACGCGTTGACGCCTTGCCCCGCCTGCAGCCTTCTGCTTGCCCGATTTCGGTCTCGCACAGTCATCGCTGACTCCCGTGTTTGGAACTCTGGCAGCTCTCTGTTTTTCCTTCTTTCTTTCTTTCTTTTTTTCTCTTCCTACACTTCGTTTTTCTTCTTATTCTTCCTCATTTTCCTCCTCCTACTCCTTATCCTCTTCCTCTTCTTCCTCCTGCTGCTGCTGCTGCTGCTGCTATTACTATTGCTGCTTGTCTTACTCCTACTCCTTATCCTCCTCCTCTCCGTCCTCCTTCTCTTCCTCCCTTTCCCTCTCCCTCTCCCTCTCCCTCTCCCTCTCCTCCTTTTCCTCCTCCTCCTCTTCATCGTCCTCCTCTTCCTCCTCCTCCCCATGCTTCGGAGAACCGCCTTAGAGTCGTGTTAATTAACTAAAGCCGCTATTTATCGGCGTGTCCTCCATGTCTTATGTAGCGGGGGGGGGGGGGGTATTTACTGGGGCCATGAGTCTTCTTGTATTTTGTCTTGGCTTTACTTATTGATTTGTTTGTTTATGCTTGGTGTGTGTGTTTGTTTGTGTGTGTGTTTGTGTGTGTGAGGGAGATGGAGGGAGATGGAGGGAGAGGGAGGGAGAGGGAGATGGAGGGAGAGGGAGATGGAGGGAGAGGGAGATGGAGGGAGAGGGAGATGGAGGGAGAGGGAGATGGAGGGAGAGGGAGATGGAGGGAGAGGGAGAGGGAGATGGAGGGAGAGGGAGAGGGAGATGGAGGGAGAGGGAGATGGAGGGAGAGGGAGATGAGGGAGAGGGAGATGAGGGAGAGGGAGATGAGGGAGAGGGAGATGAGAGAGAGGGAGAGAGAGAGAGAGGAGAGGGAGAGGGAGAGGGAGAGGGGGAGGGAGAGGGAGAGGGAGAGGGAGAGGGAGAGGGAGAGGGAGAGAGAGAGAGAGAGAGAGAGAGAGAGAGAGAGGAGAGAGAGAGAGAGAGAGGGAGAGAGAGAGAAAGGGGGTGTTTTTCGTAGTCTGTATTCCTAGAATGGCTGACTGGTTTTAATTATTTAAATTTTCATCCATATATATAAGTGGGCTGTGTTGGTGCAGCGGTAGCGATCTCATCTAACAATCTGACTTGCGCCGCCAGTGGATGCTAACCCCGGCCATTCCTTCACAAAGGGATGGGGGGTGGAGGGGTTAGTTTAGAAGCATAATAAACAGACAGCCATAATTTGACTGAGATCATTATGACACCTAACCTTGAATTGTTATTGTTATTATTATTATTATTATTATTATTATTATTATTATTATTATTATTATTATTATTATTATTATTATGTGCTGAACGAGTGTATTGTATTCCCTTTCGGCTTTTTCTCTCTCTCACATATTTTTCTTTGTCATTTTTGTTGTTTAAAGCGGTTATTTCGTGTCACTTCCAGTAGTGATTAAGTTGTCGCTTATCGCGTTGTGCAGGCCATGTGGCGACGATTGAAAAGAGTGCCGTGTCGACATTGTTTCCGGTGCTGATATAAGTTTTTTGCAATGCTATACAGGTCATTGCAGGGGTCTGTGGTTTGATTTCTGCGAACTGGTTATTGCATTGTATGTACCTTGGAAGGGTAATGACACCGTTGCCATTAGACAAGTTTTTTTTACGTTCCTTGCGGGCTTTGGTTTATGCAAGTTTGCTTTATATGGTGGGATTATTTAGATATATATAAGAGTGTGTCGGGGGATTCGATGGCGTAGACGGTGTGCGCGAGTAAAGTGAATGCAGAGATATTTTGGGTTGAAATCTAAGGTGGCACAGTGCCAGTTTTCGCGTTTGTATCACTTTTACTTATCTCGGAATGTCTTCTGATACAGCTTTTCGGACCATCTAACGTGAGGTATAAAGAACTATGTGAATATTTCGTTTTATATGATACATTGGAAGATATACTTGTACTATATTCTAAATATGCAACGTAAAAATGTTGTAAACCAAGAACAGTCTGATGTAAACACTGACAAAACCATATCAGCATAATAATCTTTTGTATGATATATGAATTATATTTTTATTTTACCGTGTACAGTTACAGTAATCACAGTAAACTTTGGTACCACGATATCCCACGCCTAAGCAGATAGCAGCTAGGGTGGTAAATAACTCAATATACTTAATATATATATGCCATAAATTGAATTTCCCCCCTGGAACGCATTTTTTTTTCTTCTTTTTTTTATCATCACAGAAAGGAATATATCTAGAGGACGCATATACAATTAAAACAGTGACGAATATACGTCTGTAGAACGCATGTACTTTTCTGAAAAAGCAAGCATATTTTTAGTGAAGGTTCCCAAATTTGATTGAATACATTAGATTGATTATCTTTTGATGATTAATAATGAAGGAAAAAGAAGAAGAGGGAGAGGGAAAGAGAAGAAGAGGGGAGAGGGAAGAGAAAGAAGAGGAGAGGGAAAGAGAAGAAGAGGGAGAGAGGGAAGAGAAGAAGAGGGAGAGGGAAAGAGAGGAAAGAGAAAGAGGGAGAGAGGAAAGAGAAGAAGAGGGAGAGAGAGAGAGAAGAAGAGGGAGAGAGAGAAGAGAAGAAGAGGGAGAGAGAGAAGAGAAGAAGAGGGAGAGAGAGAAGAGAAGAAGAGGGAGAGAGAGAAGAGAAGGAGAGAGGAGAGAGAGAGAGAGAGAGAGAGAGAGAGAGAGAGAGAGAGGGAGAGAGAGAAAGAGGGAAAGGGAGAGAGAGAGGGAGAGGGAAAGGGAGAGAGAGAGAGAGGGAGAGGAGAGGGGGAGAGAGAGGGGATATCGATTTCTCTGATTCGCTCGTCCACGTATGTTATCATAGACTGGCCCGAAGTGACATAGCCGACGTGACTTCATTTGAATGCTAAATTATTATTCAATTCTTGTGGCCGAGAAAAATCTTGTCTTTTTTGCAAATGGTTGATTTCGAATTTATGCCTTTTTTATTTCTATTTTTTATTTTATTTATTTATTTATTTTTTTATTCTATCATATCATTTTAGAGTATTTTGTATCTGTTTTTCAATTTCGCCTATGTATGGGTTATTCTGAAATACGTGACTGTTGGTTGTCCTTCGTGTAGGGCAAGCTGGTAGCCTGACTCTGCAGAGCTCTATCCTGCGTGGTAGAGCTTTGGGCCGGCACCGCTGCTGTGGGAACTTATTACGGGGTAAAAAGTCTTAGCGTGTGTGCTGTGAGTGTATGCGTGCGTGCGTGGATGAATGCATGCATATGCATACGTTCGTGTGTGTGTGTTTGTGTGTTGTGAGGGAGAGAGAGGGAGAGAGAGGGAGAGAGAGAGAGAGAGAGGGAGAGAGAGAGAGAGAGAGGGAGAGAGAGAGGAGAGAGAGAGAGGGAGAGGAGAGAGAGAGGAGAGGAGAGGGAGAGAGAGAGGGAGAGAGAGAGGAGAGAGAGAGGGAGAGAGAGGGAGAGAGAGAGGGGGAGAGAGAGAGAGAGAGAGAGAGAGAGAGAGAGAGAGAATATCAAGGATTATGTAATCCAGTTGGTTTTCTCTCGTGAGGGAGCCCAACCATTATATCTTGGCTTTTTTTCCACCCCCCCCTCCCTCCACCCCCTCGTTTTTCGTTGGCGTAATTCAGTTTTCTCTCTCCTCGTCCACAAACGATAATGGAGAGAAGAGAAACGAACGAAAACCCTTTTTGTCTCGGCCGCTTTTAATGCAGTTTATTGGAAAGGAAGAGGCTTCAGGGAAGAGGCTTCAGGGAAGAGGCTTCAGGGAGCAGGTTTCAGGGAAAAGTTTTGAGGGGGCAGGTTTCAGGGAAGGGGCTTGAGGGCGGCGAATCTGTGGCTCGGACCCTGACTTGCTTCAGGGGAACAAGGGCTCGGTTGCAGGGACGGCGGAGGGCTGCGTTTCCCCTGCGAACACGGGGCAGGTTTTTGGATTGTTTTCTTATTCCTTCTTTTCTTCTTTCTTTCTTTTTTTCTTTTCGTCTGTTTTTTTATCTTCTTTTTTCTTTCTTCTTCTTTCTTCTTTCTTCTTCTTCTTCTTCTTCTTCTTCTTCTTCTTCTTCTTCTTCTTCTTCTTCTTCCCCTCCCCCTCCCCCTCCCCCTCCCCCTCTCCCTCGCCCACTGCCAGAGGCGAAGTTCCCCGAGGGAGCGAGGGACCCCCGGAGCTTCCTGCAGAGGGGGGCGGGGGCGCAGAGGGCACGAGAGCGACACTGAGGAGGGAAGTGGTTTTGGGAGACGAAGTCTATGGCGAAGGAAAGGAGGGGGAGGAGGAGGTGGAGGAGAAGGAGAAGGAGAGGAAGAAAAAGAAGAAAAAGGAGGAGGAGGAGGAGGAGGTAGAGAAGGAGGAAGAAGAAAAGGAGGAAAAATATTTTTAAGAATATGAGGAGGAGCCAGTGAAACGAGTACAGAGGAAGGAAAGAGGGAAGAGGGACAAGCCCGTCCGCACGAGGTATTTTCTCGGCGAAAGCGAAGGAGAGGGAGATAAGAGAGGATGGAATCGAGCGCGCAAGACCGCGGGAGACATCGAGAGGCGTGAGATAAGGGACAGGAGGATGCTGGCTCGGCGAGATCGAGGGAGGGAGGGGAGGGGCGGCGGTGGGCGGAGGGAAGGGGAAGAGGAGGGGAAGGGAAGGGGGCGGTGGGCGGAGGGAAGGGGAAGGGGGAAAGGGAAAGAAGAATAGGGGTAAAGGAATGCGAATGGGGGAGGGGAAGCGAGGGAAAGGGGAAGGGGAAGGTGGGGGAAGAGAAGGGAAAGGGGGGGGGGGGAAGAGGGTGGTGTGGCATGAAAAGGCAGCGATCCTTAACTTACGAGCCATAGCATAATTCTCTGGTCGGCCATAATCACTTACCAAGTTGGAGCGAGAGCGAAAGAGAGAGAGAAAGAAAGAAAGAAAAAAGAAATTAATAAAGAAAGAAAAAAGAAATTAATAAAGAAAGAGCGAGAGCGAGAGAGAAAGCGAGAGCGAAAGCGAGATATAGAAATGTGTGGGCAGGGGTTACCAGGGGACATACCGACAGCCAAACCATCTCTCGGACCCGCGATGCATTTCCACCCGGTCGAGGGAGGGTCTGGCCGTATCTTTATACCTTCGTCAGTGTCGGTAGCGCGGAAATACAGTCGGATTAGGGTCTGCGCCAGGGAGAATCACGGATGTTACGATACTGCTTCAGTTCACTCTGATTGCTTGATTGTATTTTTTTTTTTATTTTTTTTTTTTTTTGGGGGTTTGTGTGTGTGTGTGTGTGTGTGTGTGTGTGTGTGTGTGTGTGTGTGTGTGTGTGTGTGTGTGTGTGTGTGTGTGTGTGTATGTATGTATGTATGTATGTGTGTATGTATACGGACGTATATGCATATATACATGCGTTCATAAATACTGTATTGTACATATATATATGCAGAGAGGTCGACGAGCAGACGGGCGTGGGGGGGGGGGGGGTGAAGCGAATCCTTCGAACAGAGATGTTCATGAACGAGTGTTTGTGCGTGCGTGTTTGTGTTCACACGCACGCCACTTGACATCGTATTAGCATTCCGACACTGAGTCAGGTGTGTTTAACTGTGGCAGATTTATAGTCGCAATATTTTGTGATTCTCGTACGTGATCCGTTTACAGGAGTGTAGCATTGACTCAGAACCGTGTACGTGGCCGGGGTTCATGTTGAATTCGGGTGGGAGGGGGAGGGAGAGGGGGGAAGGAGGAGAGGGGGAGGGTATGGGAGAGAGAAAGGAAAGAGATCTTATTTTGTGTGTGTGTGAGCGCATTTGTGTACAGGTGCGCTCTCCTGTACCTGGCAGTAAGTACCGGTAAACATGGATGTAAGCATGTGTTTATGTCCGTATGCATGTATACATCGACGCCAGTCTGTGTGTGAGTTTGTGGAGTTTTTCCCCTCATATGCATATGCTTTGTATGCTTGCACAGGCTTGTCTCTTGAGCATAAATGCAAGAGTGTGCTTGTGTGTGCATTCCTGTATGCATGACGCCAATATGAGATCAACGCGTTTTATTTATTGCAAGGACGACCTTCGCAATTCGTATGAAGATGCCGAAACGGGGAGGAGAGGAAGAAATAACGAGGAAGGAGGATATATGATGAAAGGGGTGGAGAAAGGAGGAGTTTGAAATCGGGATGAAAGAAGGAAAAAACAAAAGTGAGGGTGGAGAAAGTATTGAAGAGCGAGCAAGAGAGAGAAAGAGAAAGAGAAAGAGATAGATACAGAGGGGGGGATGGGACGATGGAAGTAGAATCGGTGAGGGAGAGGGAGAGGGAGAGGGGAGGTGAGGGAGAGGTGAGGGTGAGGGTAGGGAGAGGGTGAGGGTGAGGGTGAGGGAGGGGGAGGGTGAGGGAGAGGGTGAGGGAGAGGGAGAGGGTGAGGGAGAGGGAGAGGGAGAGGGTGAGAGAGAGAGAGAGAGAGAGAGAGAGAGAGAGAGAGAGAGAGGAGAGAGAGAGAGAGAGAGAGAGAGAGAGAGAGTACGTGTTGGGTGCCAAGGTCGTTGATGAGGACGTGCAGGAATGTGCCCCCCTCCCCCCCTCCTCTCCATCCCTGTTGGCACCGCTTCTTGTGATGTCATTAATCCACAGCTCCCTACTGTTAATCTAAATGATTAATTTCTCTTAGGTAATTATTTTTTCTTTGGGATTGAGGGGGACCTTCGAAAAAGAGGCAAGAGGTAGCAAAAAATGAGGGGGCGGGGAGACAGGTAAGATCGCATGGTTTAAAGGTGGACGGTGAGCGAGGGAGAAAAGAGGATTTGTGTGTGTGCGATATTATTATATTATATATATATTATTAATATATATCTATATATATATCTATATCTATATATATATATATATCTATATCTATCTACTATTATCTATATCTATCTATAATAGTATACATATTATATATATATCTATAATAATATATATGATAAATATATTATATATATAGAGAGAGAGAGAGAGAGAGAGAGAGAGAGAGAGAGGAGAAGAGAGAGAAAAATGAAAGAAGGAGTGAACTTAAACAGAGAGTTGAGAACAAAGGAAAAGTTAAATTT
>NC_051392.1:40423041-40425541 GCF_015228065.2 Penaeus monodon
CAAAATGATTGACTTGAAAAAAAAGACATTTGAAGACGTATGGGGTGGGTGGGGGAGGAGAAGTTAACAAGGAACGGGTTTTTGTGACGAATCTGATATGTCCCTGTTACTTTATTCTGCTTCGTTATCCATGTGGGGAGATGGAGAGATAAGTCGTTTTCTACTTCTTCTGTTTGGGTCGTTTCGCTCGGTTGCTGTTTTTTTTTATTTCTCTCTCTCTTCCTGGTAGTCTTTCTTTCTTTTTTTATCTCTCTCTCTCTCTCTAACTCACTCTCTGTCTAACTTTCTCTCTCTCTCTCTCTCTCTCTCTCTCTCTCTCTCTCTCTCCCGCCCTCCCTCCTTCCCTCCCTCCTCCCTCCCTATTTTTCTCTCTCTCTCCTCTCTCTCTCTCTCTCTCTCTTCTCTCTCTCTCTCTCTCCTCTCTCTCTCTCTCTCTCTCTCTCTCTCTCTCTCTCTCTCTCTCCCTCTCTCTCTCCTCTCTCCCTCTCCCTCCCCTCTCCCTCTCCCTCTCCCTCTCCCTCTTTCCCTCCGCCATTTAGACGGCCACTAAAAAGACGGGGGGTGGGGTGGGGACTGGACAAAAACACGGAGACAGACAGACAGACAGACAGACAGACAGACAGACAGACAGACAGACAGACAGAACAGACAGACAGACTGAGACTTCAGAGCCGCCGTCAGGTTCGACTCACGCGTTCGAAACATTTACGCGTTCGAAACATTTACGTCGGTACTTGTTTCGGCTACGGTTTCGGATGCATGTTTTTGGGTAATGGTGAATCGTGTTTTCCTTCCCTGTTTCGGATCTTTTATCCTGCCTTCTTCCTACTCTACGTTCTCCTTTTTTCCCCCTACCCTACTTGCACCCTATCTTGGCTTCTCCCTGACCTAATTTCACCCTACTTTGGCTTCTTACTACGCTTATTTCCTCCCTATCCTACCTTCTCCCGGCTCTGCCTTTTTCCTAGCCTCTCTCCTCTCTGTTTTGCCTCCCTGTTTTGCCTCCTCCCAACTCTATCTCGTCCCTTTTTTTGCCTCCTCCCTACCCCACCCCCTCCCTTTTTTGCCTCCTCGCTATCTTAGCTGCTTCCTACCCTGTCCTGCTTCCTCCCTACCCTTCCTCCTCCCTAGCCTGCCTCCTCCCTAGCCTGCCTTCTCCCACAGCCTGCCTCCTCCCTAGCCTGCATTTTCCCTAGTCTACCAGTACACCTCTTATGCTATCCCTCCCTGCCCCACCTCCACCTTTTTTTTAACTCAATTTTTTTTTCGTGCATTGAGAACATCATCGCTTTCGCCGTTCGTATCTTTGTTGCTCTTGCATCGTCCATTAGAGATCGCAGCAGAAGCAGTAGCGCATGTAATGTTGGTTGCGTTTGACAGTATCAGTCTGCATCGGCAATAGCAGCAGAGGTACGGCAGTTATAGCAGTTCAGGTAGCAGTGGGAGGGGAAGCAGTATATTAGTAAGAGAGTGAATTAGCTATAATAGCAGCTGGGATATGCTGTAGTTATGTTTTTTTCTACGTCCGGTTTTTTTTTGGGGGGGAGGGAAAGAAAAGGAAAAACTCTGTGCTCAAAGTAGATTTATTGGAAGATGAGACATCAGTTTCGAAATCGGATTTTTGTGGCTTTTCTTCAATCCTTTTTTATTTCGAGTGTTTTGCCATCCTGCACGAGTAGGTTTCTTCTGTCCCAAGTGGCACCAGGGCCGCCCGTGCCAGAGCGAGTGCCCGAGGACGATGACGGCGAGAACGTTAATTGATCCGCTCGTTGCGAGGTCTTCATTGCATGTGCAAATTGGCTGCAGGATCATGATGAAGAAAAATTAAAATGCAGTTGAATAGTGGAGCTATTGGGAGTGTCATCGTTCATTGAGGGGATTAATTAGATTTCTTATTTTTTTTTTACGGCAGCTAGGCTAAAATGGATTAAATTTGGAAGAAAACGTGATGTGATTATGATGTTTATGAGCAGAACGTATCGTTTCGAGAGCAAGTGTTTCGGCAATATTGCTCTTCGGCGAGAATAGCTTGGTGCATTATTATTATCATTATGCTTGTTGTCAGTATTATCATCGTCATTATTATTATTTTACGTCATTGTATTTTATTTTATTTATTTATTATCAGTATTATCAGCATCATCATCCTTATTATTATTTTACTTTATAGTATATCTTATTTTATTTATTCACTATTATTTTTGATTCTTCTTATTCCTGGTGCTATAAAAATCCCGCGACTGATGAGCCGCCAGCGACCGGCGTTGACCGCAAGGCCATTCCTCGTTGCAGGTGGACGTGATGGGGCAGTCCCTGTACGAGTACACCCACCCCTGCGACCACGAGGAGGTGCGCGACCTGGTCTCCGCCAAGGGCCCGCACCAACCCCGCCACGCCTTCCTCAGGCTCAAGTGCACGCTCACGGCCAAGGGGCGCAGCGTCAACCTGAAGAGCGCGTCCTATAAGGTTTGGTGGCGTTTTGACTGGTGTTGGGGTGTGG
>NC_051392.1:40430541-40433041 GCF_015228065.2 Penaeus monodon
GACAGTCACGCCAAGGTCGGTGCCGCGACGTCGCGTGCATTCTTTGAGGGGACGTTCGTAGTTCCGAGAGAGGTCGCGGTAAGGGGAAGAGGGGAAGGGCTGCTGTCTCTGGTGGGCGGGCTGGGCGGGCCCAACAAATAACGATCGGGCCAGTTTATCGCGAGAGAAGGGCAACGACCTCTTTTGGCGCCGAGGATGTGAAACCCGCGTTGTTTTCTCTCATGCAACGCGCCATCTACGCCTCCAACGCCACACCCTACGCCAAGGCACACCACGCCACGCCACACACGCAGCTCACACAACTTTCTATTTAATTAATACTTTATTTGCTAGAAGGATCATCCACTAAAAAGGGGGCGTGTTCAAAGATAAACAAGAGGAAGTAAGTGAAATCGGGAGGATGTATTCCGTAGAGTTTCTCCCTCCGACCCCCTTCGTGCTTATAATAGTACTGGTGATATTGTTGTGGTTGTTGTTCTTCTTGTTTTAATTATTATTGTTATTATTATGATATTATTGTTATTGTTATTGTTATTTTCATCTTTTTTTATAATTGATAGAACTCTTGTTATTATGATAGTTCTTACCCTTAATAAATATGATCACTAGCATTATCATATTGAGCACATCCCACGCCGTCTGATCCCTGCCTTCCGCTGGCATCATCTCGTCCTTATTTTCTTTTTTTTTCTTGTTTTTCCCCGCTTTGCATAGTTTCACGGTCTGTTGCTGGCCCTCCCCGATGAATCTCGCGGAGGAAGTTTAATCCGGCTCTTGTTACGTGTTAGCATCTATATCCAGCATCCGAGGGTCTGCATGAGAGCGAGGGGATGAGGCAGGCTGCCAGGCATAGGGTGGAAGGGAGGAGATGGGAGGGGAGGAGAGGGAGGAGATGGGAGGGTGGGAGGGGAGGGAGGGAGGGAGGAGATGGGAGGGGAGGGAGGGAGGAGGTGAGAGGTGAGGGAGGGAGGAGGTGGGAGGTGAGGGAGGGAGGAAGGGGAGAAGGGATAAAGGGGAGAGAAGCGGTTAGAAAGGGCAAGGAACTTCTACTTGCACGCACTTGGTACTCCGTTTAAGAGCCATTCGTCGCTCCCTGCCCCCCCCCCCCTCCTCTCTCTCTCTCTCTCTCTCTCTCTCTCTCTCTCTCTCTCTCTCTCTCTCTCTCTCTCTCTCTCTCTCTTCTCTCTCTTTCTCTCTTCTCTCTTTCTCTCTCTTTCTCTCTTTCTCTTTCTCTCTTCTCTCTCCTCTCTCTCTCTCTCTCTCTCTCTCTCTCTCTCTCACTTTCTCACTCTCTCCTTCCTTCTCTTCCTCATTTTCTCTCCTTTCCCTTTCCAACCGTCGTTTCCCTCCCTCCCTCTTTGTCTCCCTCTTCCTCTTGGGTCCCCTTCAAACCTTTTCTTAATGCCGCAATGCGTGTGCGTGTGTGCGTGCTTGTGTGTGTGCGTGTGCGTGTGCGTGTGTGTGTGCGTGCTGTGCGCGCGCGTATATGCGTAGAGAGGAAGTTGGCGTGGTGTTCTGAATGGGGAACAGCAGCGGCCCGAGGAAGTGAATGTGGCGTCGCAGTTTTCCCTGGAGCGGACCAGCTTGCTAATTTGCTTTCCTCGCCTTCTTTAAAGTTGACTCGCTTCTTGTTCTCTTTCTGTGTGTCTGTCTTGTGCTAGTCTGTTCATTCGTCCATCCAAACAAGCAAACAATTAAACTCCCATGAACACCTCCACCTCCCTCCCTCCTTCCCAGTCTTCCCTCCTTTCGCTGTCCCCTCCCCTCTTCCCTCCCTCCTTCTCCCCTCCTCTCGCTGTTCCGTCCCCTTTTCTCTCTCTCTTCCTCTCTCTCTCTCTCTCTTCCTCTCTCTCTCTCTCTCTCTCTCTCTCTCTCTCTCTCTCTTTCTCTCTCTCTCTCTCTTCTCTCTCTTTCTCTCTTTCTCTCCCCTTCTCCCGCTATCCCCCTTCGTCCCTCCACCCGCCCGTTTTGCCTTCCTGCCATGTGGTGTATGGCACGAGGGGTCCGGAGCAAGCAGCGTCTCCTCACCCGGCGCCGAGGTTGGGGAAAGGTCAAGGGTCACGCGGCGTCGCCCTTTCGTGCTGCAGTCAAGTCGAGCTCCTTCGGCTGGGCCTCCTCCGCCTCCTCCTCCTCCTCCTCCGCCGCCTCCTCCTCCTCCTCCTCCTCCTCCTCCTCCTCCTCCTCCTCCTCCTCCTCCTCCTCCTCCTCCTCCTCCTCCTCCTCCTCCTCCTCCTCCTCCTCCTCCTCCGCTTCTGTCTTCGTGAATGCTGTTTCTCGTCCTCGGTTTGCTTGTTCCTCCTTTCTCGTCTTCCTCTTTGTCCAAGTGCGTCGTCTCCCGTTGTCTTGGTTTCTTGTCTTGTGGTTTATTTTTATTTTGTTTTGTTTATTAAAACCTTTTTTTGTTTGTTTGTGTTTGTCGATTCATTTAGAGCTTTCGGACGACAAGGTTTACGGCACAGCTGTTCGCTCGTTCACATACGGCATGGCACGGATATGAATC
>NC_051392.1:40443041-40445052 GCF_015228065.2 Penaeus monodon
TCATTTTCGCGTGGGCGCCTGAGAAGAAGAAAGTATTTTAAGCAGAAAATGTCATCTTTGAATCGGATCAGAAGAGGCGGCGGTGCCGGCCTCGCCAATGCACCGGATCGGCTTCGAGTGTCTGCTTTTTATGATTTTTTGATTTTTTATTTTTTTTCCTTTCTTTGTTACTTTTTGTTTATTTAATTATTATTATTATTATTATTATTATTATTATTATTATTATTATTATTGTTATTGTTATTATTATTATTATTATTGTTATTATTATTATTATTATTTTTTTTTTATTGTGTGTGTGTGTGTGTGTGTTTGTGTGTGTGTGTGTGTGTGTGTGTGTGTGTGTGTGTGTGTGTGTGTGTGTGTGTGTGATTCTGTCGATTGCCAAAAAGAATTCGTTTGGTTTTAAACTTTGGGAATGTATTGTTTCCGCATACCCGCTTTCTTGTGAGCGACTTAGGGGTTGCTGATTTGTGTATCTGTCTCTCTCTCTCTCTCTCTCTCTCTCTCTCTCTCTCTCTCTCTCTCTTCTCTCTCTCTCTCTCTCTCTCTCTCTCTCTCTCTCTCTCTCTCTCTCTCTCTCTTTCTCTCTTTCTCACTGTCTCTATCTCCCTCCCTCCCTCCCTACCTACCTCTCCCTCTCTCTCTCCCCTCACTACCTCACTCTCATTCCCCTCTTTCTTCATATCCCTTTTCTCCTTCCCTCCCCTCTCCCCCTCCCCCGCTCCCTCCCTCCCTCCCTCCCCTTCTTCGACTGTTCTTTGCAAGGTCAACCATGCAACGAAGCATCGGTGTGGTGGCGCAGGGCAAGGCTAAGGCACGCCGTTTTACAGTCCTCGAGTGTTACAATCACATTCTTGGGGTGTCTCACATTCTCTCTCTCTCTCTCTCTCTCCCCTCTCTCTCTTGCTCTCCCCTCTCTCTCTTTTCTCTCTCTCTCTCTCCTCTCACTCTCCTCTCCCTCCCTCCCCCCCTCCCTCACACCCCCCCCCTCCCTCTCCCCCACTCACTCTCTCTCTTCTCCCCTCCCATTCTCAATCTCTCTCTCATCTCTCTCTTTCCCCCTCTCTTTCTCTCTCTTTCTCTCTCTCTCTCTCTTCTCTCTCTCTCCCCTCTCCTCTCTCTGTCTCTCTCTGTCTCCTCTCTCTCTCTCTCTCTCTCTCTTTCTCTCTCTCGCTTCTCTCTCTTTCTCTCCTCTCTCTCTTTTCCCCCTCTCTCATCTCGCTCTCTCTCTCTCTCCCCTCTTTCTCTTTCTCTTTCCCCCCTCTCTCTCTCTCTCTCCTCTCTCTCTCTCTCTCTCTCTCTCTCTCCTCTTCTCCTTCTCTCTTCTCTCTCTCTCTCCTCTCCTCCTCTCTCTCTCCCCTCTCCTCTCTCTCTCTCTCTCTCCTCTCTCTCTCTCTCTCTCTCTCTCCCCTCTCTCTCTCTCTCTCTCTCTCTCTCTCTCTCTCTCCTCTCTCTCTCTCTCTGTGTGTCTGTGTCTGTGTCTTTTTGGCATTTTTTTGTTTGTTAGTTATTGTCGTAAGTAGACAGTGATTCGAAGGGAAAGTGTAGGGAATAGACATTCGTTGTATGTTGCGAATGTGGTGCTGGTGCGTGTGAGACAGGACAAGTGAACAATTGTGCGGATGTTGTACCCCGTGTGATGTGTACATCGGAATGTACACACGCATACTAGGCGAAGTGTTGAAGTAGTCTGTGTAACTGTACACTTTCGAGGGTATGCGTTGGTAGCGTTGAATAAGCTGTTTGAAATGTTTGCAGTGGTTTTATGGTGAGGATGGTGTCGGCGTGACCGGCGGAAAGACAGAACTGGATGCTGGGGGGGATGCTGCGGGGACAGGGTGGGGAGGGGAGGAGGAGGAACACTTTGGGGGTCCTCCTCGGCTGGGGGGGGCGGCGAGGAAGCCCTGGCGGGGGTCAGACTAGGGGTCTCATTGGTGGGTGGCGGGAGGGAAATTCCCGGCGAGCGGGGGATGCGGGAAAGGGGTGGAAGGGGGGTTAGGAGGGAGCT
>NC_051392.1:40445152-40447652 GCF_015228065.2 Penaeus monodon
CTTCTTTTTCTGCCTCTCTTCTCTCTCTCTCTTCTCTCTCATCTCTCTCTCTCTCCCGTCTCTCTCCTCTCGTTTCTCTCTTCTCTCTTCTCTCCCTCCCTCCCTCCCTCTCTCTCCCCTCCCTCCCTCCCCCCTCCTCCCCCCCCTTTTCCCTCCCTTCCCTCTCCCTCCTCCCCTCCTCCTCCCTCCTCCCTTCTCGACTTTTTTTCTCCCTCCTCTCCTTCCCCCTCCCCCCCGTTTCTCCTCTGTTCCCCCCCTTTCTTTTCTCTCCCCTCTCCTCTCTCTCTCTCTCTCTCTCTCTCTCCTCTCTCCCTTCTCCCCCCCTCTCTCTCCCTCTCTCTCTCCTCTCTCCTCTCTCTCTCTTTTCTTCTCTTCTCTCTCTCTCCTCTCTCTCTCATCTCTCTCTCTCCTCTCCCTCTCTCTCTCTCTCTCCCCCTCTTTCTCTCTCTCCTCTCTCTCTCTTCTCTCTCTCTCTCTCCCCTTCTTTCTCTCTCTCTCTCTTCTCTTTTCCTTCTCTTCCCTTTCTCTTTCTTTCTCTCTCTCTCTCTCTCTCTCTCCTCCTCTCTCTCTCTCTCCCCCGTCTCTCTCCCCCTCTCTCTCTCCTCTCCTCTCTCTCTCTCTCTTTCCTCTCTCTTCTCTCCTCTCTCTCTCTCTCTCTCTCTCTTTCTCTCTCTTCTCCCTCTCTCTCTCTCCTCCCCTCTCTCTCTCTCTCTCTCTCTCCCTCTCTCTCTCTCTCTCTCTCTCTCTCTCTGTGTCTGTGTCTTTTTGGCTTTTTTTTGTTTGTTAGTTATTGGTGTAAGTAGACAGTGATTCGAAGGGAAAGTGTAGGGAATAGACATTCGTTGTATGTTGCGAATGTGGTGCTGGTGCGTGTGAGACAGGACAAGTGAACAATTGTGTCGAGATGTTGTACCCAGTGTGATGTGTACATCGGAATGTACACACGCATACTAGGCGAAGTGTTGAAGTAGTCTGTGTAACTGTACACTTTCGAGGGTATGCGTTGGTAGCGTTGAATAAGCTGTTTGAAATGTTTGCAGTGGTTTTATGGTGAGGATGGTGTCGGCGTGACCGGCGGAAAGACAGAACTGGATGCTGGGAAGGGATGCTGCCGGGGACAGGGTGGGGAGGGGGAGGAGGAGGAACACCTTGGCGGTCCTCCTCGGCTGGGGAGGCGGCGAGGGAAGCCCCTGGCCGAGGGGTCAGGACCTAGGGGTCTCATTGTGGCTGGTGGCGGGGAGAGGGAATTCCGCCGAGGCGAGTTGGAAGATGGGCGGGGGCGTGGGCGGTTTCATATGCGGGGTGGAGGGGCGCAGGGCGGGCATGGGTCGGGGGAGGCCAGGCCGCGAGCGTATGTCATGGGTCAGTAACGTTACGGAAGCTCGGGAGTGAGGAAGTGAGGTGGCGCAGTTCCCGGCACCCGCCGCCGCCGCCGCCACCAGACGGGCTGTTGCACCGCCTTGCAACCAACGCTCATACGTGCACGAGCCTCGCTGCTTGCAACAACTGACTGGCCGCCCTCGCCGCCGCTCGGGCAGTGCTCGCCCTCCCTTCGCTGTGCTACGACGCGGGGCATGATAGCGACGTAGTTCGCCCCGCCCACTTCGGGCTCGCGCGCCGCGGGAAGCCTCGTCGGCGCGAGTGCTCGCTCGGACACAAAGATGCTGTGTGTTGTGTGTTTGGAATAGGTAGCATAGGCAAGCTGCAGCCGGTGAGGTGTGGCTGTGATCTCTGAGTGCAGGCGGTCGAGACAGCTTGACGCCGCCACCGCGAGTGATTGCGACGGAATTGAGGACGCAAGCAGCCCAGCACGCCTTGCCGCACTCACCACGCACGTAAGTCTTGGTCCAGCACGCAATATTTGACTCAGTAGTGTGTCCCGAATTCATCGCTCACAAACTGTCAGTGATGTAAGAACATAAAATATGTTAAATGCGGCACGCGTATCCCGTAGACTTCACCAGCTGGTATCTGCCGGGAGGGGGGAGGTATGCTGTGTCTGTTGATATACCCTCTTTCTCTCTTGTATGCCCTTTTCCTAGTCCTGTGCCGCTCTTTTCTTCTCCTCTTCCTCTCCCCCCTTCCGTCTGATCCACTTCCACGTTTTTTCCCACCTCCCTCATCCCCTCCCCTTCCTTTTTTACCTCCCGCCTCCTTCTCTCCTTCTCTCTCACCCCCTCCTCTGCTACTCTGCCCCTTTCCCGGCCTTTTCTTCCTGTTTCCTCAGCCCTCCTCCCTTTTTCTCTGTCTCCCATCTCTCCCCCCTCTTTTTTTCCTTTCCACCCGCCTTTTCTTCTCCTGCCACTCTCCTACTTTGCCTTACCTCCTCTTTCCCTTCCCTATCCTCCTTTGCCCCTGCTTTTTTCCTCACCTGCCTCCTCCCTTCCCCTGTCCCTCCTTTCCCCAACCCCTCTCCTCCTTCCCCTCCTCCCCTCTTACCCCCCTCCCCACTTCCTTCCTCTCCTTCCCTCCCCACTTCCTTCCTCTCCTTCCCTCCCCA
>NC_051392.1:40448829-40453829 GCF_015228065.2 Penaeus monodon
TCCCTCTATTCCTTTTCCCTTAATCTTCCTCACATTCCTCTTTCTTATCCTGCCTCATATTCCTACTCTTCACCCCCACCCCCAGCTCCGCCCAACCCCGCCCTCCCCCCACCCCCAGCTCCGCCCAACCCCGCCCTCCCCCCACCCCCAGCTCCGCCCACCCAGGGAAAAGCGAAGGGGAAAGGGAAAGGCGAAGGGGAAAGGGATAGGGGATAGGGAATGGATAGAGAAATGGAGAGGAAGAGAAGGGAAAGGAGTAGAGAGAGGAGAGAGAAGAGGAAGAGATAGAGGAGAGAGAGAGAGAGGAGAGAGAGAGAGAGAGAGCGAGCGAGCGAGCGAGAGCGTGGGAGGGGAGGATGGGATTGTCATGTGTCCGTCTCTTCTCGTCTGACACACACCTCATGCATTCGGTGTTGTCACTCTTGTTTTCACTCTCTGTGTCGCTCAACCCCCCCCCCCCTCTCTCTCTCTCTCTCTCTCTCTTTCTCTCTCTCTCTCTCTCTCTGCCTCTGTCTCTCTCTGTCTCTGTCTCTCTCTGTCTCTCTCTCTCTCTCTCTCTCTCTCTCTCTCTCTCTCTCCCCTCCCTCTCTTTCTCTTTCTCTCTTTCTTTCTTTCTTTCTTTCTCTCTCTCCTTTCTTTCTTTCTTTCTCCTTTTTTACTCTCTTCACCCTATTCTACCTCCCATTGGGCGCCCCATCGACTGTTCGTAATCTGTTGTAAACGCGTATTGGAAGAAAAAACTTGTTGCCAAGGATCATAACAAACATGTGTTTATTAATCTTGCCAGTGTCGTGACAGGTGTTTACAGGTAGCAGTAGGTGATGCCGAGTTTCCCGTGGTTTTTGCTGGCACTGTCGGCGGCTCGCCTGTTCCCATCCCATCCCCCCCCCCCCTCTCTCTCTCTCTCTCTCTCCTCTCTCTCTTCTCTCTCTCTCTCTTTTTTCTCTCTCCTCTCTTCTCTCTCTCTCTCTCTCTCTCTCTCTCTCTCTCTCTCTCCCCCCTCTCCCTCTCCCCCTCCCTCTCCCTCTCCCTCTCCCTCTCCCTCTCCTTCTCCCTTCATCCCTCATCCCTCTCAGGCTTCCGCACTGACGTAGTTGACGGTTGTATTTATCGATGGACAATCGATCAACTTTAATTAGTGATATTTTGCGCGTAGGCGACCGTAGTGTTCCTGTGAATACATTATATTAGTCTGGTTTGCCGGGAGGTCTGCCTCATGGCGGTGCAGTGGGACGCGCATGGAAGATTAATTTCAAAAGGCTGTCACATGTGTTTATCATTTTCTTCCTCCGAGACTGTTTCTCTCTCTTTTTTTCGCCGGTGATTTTGGATGATCACAGTTCCCGTGACCTTTTTTTTTTTTCTTTTTTTCTTTTTTTTTTTTTTTACTTCTCGGAAGAAGCTGGTTGCATCGCCGCCGCCACGAGAAATAGAGCATCAGATCATCAGTGTCCCTCCGCATGTGATTGAACAAGATAAATGCAGCGTCGTGGTGCGCGTCAGGCGTCGCGAGCCTTTTTCATTCTGCGCGTCTCCGCTTTCGCCGGACTGACGTAGCTTGGCAGCGGACTTGCGGCGCGGATGCTGGCCGCCACGAGCACCACTTTGACGCGGCAGCACCCGTGTCAGCGGCAGTGTCACGTCCGCCTCTCGCGTGGTCCTGTCGGCGCTGTCCTTCCCGCCCGCACCGCCGGCCTGGGTGACGGCGCCGGAGTGCCAGGGGCCTCCGGTGGCACCATCGCTTTCCGGCCTGTCCATGGCAGAAGCGCATCCGCCAAGCACGGAGCGTCATTTGTCAAGCAAGCAGAGTCTTTTATAGCTCTAAGCGGGATTCCAAAGCGAAGAACAGGGCCACGAATAGGTGTTCATAAATCAATGGCGCTGAAGGCAAGGGGGGCCGCCCTCGCCGTCCGCAAGCCCAGCACGACCTGAGTTGCACAAAATCGCCGGAGCTGGAGAGCAATAGAAGGCCCCGGAACAAAGAGTTCAAAGAGTTGCAAACGAGGACGGAGCCGCCGCTGTGATCCGCCGCCGCAGGTCACGCGGTAGTAGGATGCAGTCCGCACCCAGCTTTAGGGGCGATGTTCCCTGCAAGGACGGCCCCGGGATACGCAGCTTGCTTTTATGTCAAGCCGTCAGTAGCAGCGTTGATAATCTTGCTAATGGTATTCCCTTAATGTGACGAAAAGTGGATCGGGGCTACAAGGCCTCTCGCGATTTTCTCAGTCATAGTACTCTCGCAGTGAAGTGTTTGGCAGACGCGCATGTCCATCGGATTCCCTCGGCGAAAACTGGGCCAGGACGAATCCGACGACTGAGGTTGTGGCCATCTCTTACGTACGTCGATGAATGTGGAAATCAGAGCGCACTCACAGCAGGCTTTTGCACTCAAAAAAAAGAATGAGAAAAATGAGAAAATGTGCTTAGCCAAGTGAAGTCCACGCTGCACAGAAGCTGCAACGTCAACAGCGGTTCTGAGGAAGACCGCGGGGAACGTTCGAATTCCGCAGAACGTTTGGAGTTGACGTTTGGTATGCAAGATAAACAGGGCGAGTTTTATTTCAGTGGCACCGAGAAGGAGGCTGAGGCCGCGATCTGGGAACATTAAGAACTCGAGATCTTAGCAACTAAGATCTTTGAGCGTAAAAAAAAAGGTAAATAAAAAAGAAATAAAGATCAAATAAAATCTTGGAACATGAAGGGAACTCATTCTCGCAGTTCCAAGAAAAAGGTAGCTCCACCTGCGGAGACAAAGATACTTGCTCCACCTGCGGAGACAAAGATACTTGCTCCACCTGCGGAGACAAAGATACTTGCTCCACCTGCGGAGACAAGGATACTTGCGCTAGATTACTGCCTCCCCCCACCCCCCACCCCACCCCCAACCACCACCACCATCGCCCTCCCACACGCGCACACACAAGAATGTTGGAGCAAAACAAAGCTTCGAGTTTCGCAACAGGTCAGCGTTATCCGCACAACAGAGGGCGCCACTGCAACACGGCGGGGAAAGGCCATGGAGATACAGGACGGTCTCTCGCTCTCTCTTTTCCTCTCTCTTCCCTCTCCTCTCTTCTATCTTCTATCGCTCGCTCGCTCTCTCTCTCTCTCTCTCCTCTCTCTCTCTCTCTCTCTCTCCCCTCTCTCTCTCTCTCTCTCTCTCTCTCTCTCTCTCTCTCTCTCTCTCTCTCTCTCTCTCTCTCTCTCTCTCTCCCTCTCCCTCTCCCTCTCCCTCTCCCTCTCCCTCTCCCTCTCCCTCTCTCGTGATTCCCGATTCGCAAGACATTCGCCTGTGCGTGGAGAAGGAGAGAAAATTCTTGCGCCCCAGCCGAGCGCCCTCCGCCTGCGTGTCCCGGATGAGAAAGACGTGCGCTCTGTCCCTGCCCCTTCTGCTTTTTTCGTCTTCTTCTCGCTTCCCTTATTCTTTTTTCACCGCGATTTCGTTTCGTGTTTATCGTCACAGCTATTTTGAACGTTTATTATGTGATTATGTGTAATTATTTTTATATGCATTGATATGTAGGTCACCTAATTACCACCCACTCGGACTTCGAAGAATCCTGTTGTCGCTCTCTGTCTTTCTCTCTCTCTCTCTCTCTCTCTCTCTCTCTCTCTCTCTCTCTCTCTCTCTCTCTCTCTCTCTCTCTCTCTCTCTCTCTCTCTCTCTCTCTCTCTCTCTCTCTCTCTCTCTCCTCTCTCCCTCTCTTTCTCTCGAGTGCTTGCCTGCTTGTCCGCCTGCCTGTAACCGTGATAAAGCAGGCACTTCCGAGTATCATCAGTTCCCTCTCCGCCCCATACACTCCCTTCTGGAGGCAGCCCGCGCGATGACTCATGCAAATGATGCCATTACGGGCGTGACAGCGTGCGTCGGGCGGGCAGACGGCGGCAGGGAGCACCATGGGCGCCGCTGCCGGTGGGGTGGGAGGGGGTGGGGGGGTTCATGGGGCGAGGAAGGGGGGATGTGGGCGGGGGGAGGGCTGTCCACTCGCCTTGATGGAGTCCACATTCCCTTTGCGATTATTTCACTTAATGGTAATTGGAGGAACTGCTCGCTGTTCAGTTTAGTCCCCCCCCCCCTTGGAGGAACGGGGTGGAAGGGAGATAGGAGGAAGGAGGAGGAAGAAAAGGAAGGGGGAGAGAAGAATAAGGATGGTGTTATTTTGGATAGAGGTGGGGAGGAGTTGGTGGAGATGGAGGAAGTGGTGGAGGTTTGTGGTTTTTGAAGTGGAGGAGGTGGGGGGGGGTTGAGAGAGCGGTGGGGGTGGAGGAATTGGGGGAGAGAGCGGTGGGGGTGGAGGAATTGGTGTTGGTAATGGGAATGTATGTGATAATGATGAAGACACAAAGGAGTAAACGACGAATAACGAGAAAGTAAGTAAACAGGTGGAAGAGAAGCGAGAGCAGGTGTAATTGGTAACTTTTCGGGGGGGGGAGTAGAGGGAAGGAGGGGGGAGGTAATTATTCGAAGGGCGGGGCGCGTGGCAGCGTGGTAATTGCGCCCTCCTGTATTCGTCAAGCACCGTCATCATCCAAGACTTAATGACAACATTTAGATCCATTTCTCTCCCCCCCCATACTCATTCCTTTCCCCTCCCCTTAGGTCCATTTCACCCCCCCCCCCCTTCCCCTTCCTTCCCCTTCCCCTCCCCCCTTCCCCTTCCCCTGGGCTTGACCCTTGTGTGACCTCCCGATTTTATTCTCTTTATTGCCGTTTTTGCCTTTGCATTTTTTTCCCCCATAGATATTCGCCTTCCTGGTATCGTTGTATTGATTAGGGGGGCGGGGGGAGGGGGGAGGACATGGGAGCAAAATGTTTTGTTTTACTTTTTATTTATTTATTTTTTTTTCATTTCTGTAATTAGTTGTTTGTTTGTGTATTTATGTATTTATTTGTTTATTTATTTATTTATTTATTTATTTATTTATTTGTTTATGAATGATGGAGAGGGAGTATCACCTTTTGCCATTTCGTGCCTGATAAGGAAAGGAAAATGAGTCAT
>NC_051392.1:40458829-40461329 GCF_015228065.2 Penaeus monodon
TTTTCCGTCCGTCGTATTTCCTTCCATCTCCCCTTTTGTTCTCTCTCCCTCCCCCTTCCATTGACACCGTGGGAGCGACTCCCCCCCCCCCCCCGCCGCCGTCCGGAGATCAGCAAGAGCCTCATTACGAGTCGTCATTAGCTGTGAATTCTTTCGCACCTTCGTCAGAGCCTCGCGCGACTGTCATGGCGGCCCTTGCTAGCTCGCGCGGTGCTAATATGCCGGCTGTTTGTTTTGTTTATGTTCATTCGGCCGTCTGCTTCGGACGGAGAGACCGGCAGGGAGGGAAAGGAACGGAGTTAAAGAGAGAGGGGAGAGAGAGAGAGAGAGAGAGAGAGAGAGAGAGGAGAGGTGAGAGACGAGAGGGGAGAGACGAGAAGAGAGAGAGAAGAGCAAGAGAGGAGAGAAAAGGGGAAAGGGAAAGGGTGAAGGAAACGCTCCCTTTGACGTCCCCGGATCCCCTTGGCACTGACCACGTGACCGATACACAGTGAGTTTTGAGGCCGCATATAACTGCAAGCTGATCCAAGCAGCGTCTAGATCTTGGCTGAGCTTGAATGATCGCCCGCGTCAATCCACTTCACTCCGGCGATTGAAAAACAACATTGCAGTGAGTGGAGGCTCGGGGGCGGGTAAGGTTTGACGGTCGGCTCATATCGATAAAAGTTTTTTTTCCAATTTGCTTGGTACATTTTTCTTTCCTCAAAGTATTATTACTTACATTCACGCGCTCTCTTTCCCTGGAAGTTTTACTCTATATTACACCACACCACACACACACCACACACACACACACACACAGCACACACACCCACACACGCACACACACACACCCCCACACCACACACACAACAAACACACACACACCACACCACACACACACACCACACCCACACACACACACACACACACTCCACACACACACACACACACACACACACACACACACACACACACACACACACTCCTCCACACACACACACACACACACACACACACACCTCCACACACACACACACACACACACACACACTCCCCACACACACACACACACACACACACACACACACACACACACACACACACACACTCCTCCACACACACCACACACACACACACACACACACACACACACACACACACACACACACACACACACACACACACACACACACACACACACACACACACAGACACACACACACACACGCAATGTAAGAGAGAAGTACGAGAACAAAGAGGGCGAGAGAAAGGAAAGAGGAAGAAAGAAAAGAATAGGAAAATGGGAGGAAGGGTAGAAGGGAGAGGAAATAGAAGGAAGAGATGGAAGGGAGAAAGGGGGGTTAGAAGGAAGGGAGGGGCGGGGGAGGGAGAGGCGGGGAGGGAGAGGAGGGGAGGGAGGGAGAGGAGGGAGGGAGGGAGAGGGGCGGGGGGGGAGGCCGTCGCCGCCGTGGTTCTCCTGGCGGCGGCGCTGACGACGTCCGGACGCGCGTCTGCCTCTCCCGCCTCCGCTGCTCCTCGGCTTTGCCACGACTCGTCTCGGATTTCCTGGTTGCCGGAGATGTTTTTTTTTTCTCTTGTTCGTTTTGTTTTGTTTTTCTCGTTCGTTTTTTTTTCTCTTCGTTTTTCTTTTTTTTTCCTTTCGATTGTTTTTTTTCTCTCGCTCGTTTTTCTTTTTTTTTTTCTCTTGATCGTTTTTTCTTTTTTTCTCTTGGTCGTTTATCAAGTTTCTCTTTTTAGTTTTCCATTTCTTTTCTCTTGCTCGTCTTTCACTTCTTACATCTTGTTCGTTTTTCATTTATTTTCTTTTGTTCATCTTTCGTTTTTTCCCTCTTGTTCGTCTCTCATTTCTTTCTCTTCTGTGTCTCTGTTTTTACCTTAATTTTTCGGTTTGTGTTTTGACTGATATCGCTTTTACTTCCTTCCTTACATTCCTCTCTTCTTCCATTGCCATTTCCTTCTTTATTCCGTCCCTTCCCTCTTCCCTCTCTTTGTTCACTATTCCTCTATTTGCAGTTTCCAGTCTCTGCTTCCTTTCTTTTAATTCTCTCCCTTCCTCTCCATCCTTTCTTTCTGGTTCCTCTTCCTCTCCTCCTTTCTCTTGCTTCTAACCCCTTTTTCCTTTCTTCTTTCTTTTCCTTCTAGCTTCTCTACTTTCTACCCTTATTCCCTCTTTTTTTCTTTTTTTTTCCATTCTTTCTCCTCTCTTTGTTTTTCTTCTCTCTTCCGTCTCATTTCTCTCTTCCTCTCCCTCTCACCTCGGCCTTCCTTCAACTTCTTCTCCCTTCTCTCTATTTTCCCCTTTCCTTCCCCCCCTTTTGTTCTCTCTCCCTCCCCCTTCCATTGACACCGTGGGAGCGACTCCCCCCCTCCTCCCCCGCCCCCTCCCCCGCCGCCGTCCGGAGATCAGCAAGAGCCTCATTACGAGTCGTCATTAGCTGTGAATTCTTTCGCACCTTCGTCAGAGCCTCGCGCGACTGTCATGGCGGCCCTTGCTAGC
>NC_051392.1:40466329-40471329 GCF_015228065.2 Penaeus monodon
AGTAGAAAGAGAAGGGGAAGGAGGAGGAGGAAGAAGAAGAAGAAGAAGAAGAAGAAGAAGAAGAAGAAGAAGAGCGGCATCAGCGGCGAAGGGAAGCCAGGAGGCCGTGAAAGGAGGAAATGGCCTCGACTATCGTCGGCGGAGGCGGTCGGGAATGGCGGGTCATTCCGGGATTGATTTACAGGCAAGGGGGGTGGGGGGAGGGCGTCGGAAGATGTCTTGGGCTGGGGAAGAGGGGGAGGGGGAGTGGTTGTGGAAGGTGGGGGAAGTGCGGAGCGGGTGGGTTTCCTTTTGTTGGTTCTTTCATCTGCTGTTTGTTAGATATCTGGTTGTTGTTTTTTCTCTCCCGTTTTCTTTTCACTTAGGTTTGCTCTTTATTCTCTCATTCATCTATTTTTTTCTCAATTTTTTCTTTTATATATCTCTTCCTGTTCTCTCCCCTCTCTCCTCTCTCTCCTCTTTCACTTTCTCACACCTTTCTCACTCTGTCTCCATCCCCTTCCTCCTTCCCTCTCTTCTTTTGTTTGCATGCTTTGTCTGTGCGTGACTGCGTGCTTTCTGGCCTGGGCTCTGGTGCTCCGCTGCCGTATTGATGTATTGCAGATCCCATGCGAGATGAACCTGGTCGGCACCATAGGCAGAAAAGCTTCGTGGCGAATGTGAAGAGGTGGGCCAGCTAAGTGGGAACTGGATCGTGGTTAGGACTACACGCACGCACGCACGCACGCACGCACGCACGCACTCACACACGCACGCACTCACACACGCACGCACAGACAAAGAGACATCCACGGCTACAGCCACCTGTTTCGCACTATCTGGTTTCCCTCCACAGCAGAACCAAGTTCCTCTGTGTCTCTGTCCAGGAGGCGGAACGGACGTTAATTCCCTTCGAGGAGGATTTACAAATGACGTTTTTTTACAGTCGATTCTTGCATTTACAGGGCCTGAAGCACGGGCGTGGGATTGAGGACTCGAGAACAAGGGTGTTTGAAGGGAATTCTTAGGAGATGAAGTCCCCCGATCCCCTTTTTTTTTTTTTTTTTTTTTTTTTTTTTTACGTCGTGTCGTGTCGTAATATTTGGCATGCGTTTGTATAGTTGAATTTCCCGCTTCGTGCGCTTGGCGGGTGGGGGTGGGGATAGGGGGGGTATCCGGCCCGAGGGCGTCTTGGGGCAAACATGTGGTACCGATTTGTAAGAGGGTCGTCGTGATCGCTTTTAAATGGCCGCTTTTCCTTGCAACAACAGGATTCGCTCAAAAAAAAAAAGGAAAAAAAAACTTCGTAGAATAATTGTCACATGATGCTCCCCTTTTTTTCATTCTTTCTTTCTTTAATTATGCACCCTCCTGGCAGGTGGGAGTTAATGATCCGATTTAAGTGTTTACTTACCAATTTTTTCATGATGTTCTTGTCTTGTCTCTTCCTGTTTTCACGGTTTTTATAACGATATTTTTTTCTTTTCTTTTTTCAGGTAAGTGAATGGAGTCGTTCAACTTGTGGTCTCTGCGGACGGTAGGTGAGAAAGGATACATGTTGGAATGGGAGAGGAAACAGAGAAATGGACAGAGGGAGAAGGAGAGAGAGGGAGGGAGGGAGGGAGAAGGAGAGAGGGAGGGAGAAGGAGAGAGGGAGGGAGAGAGGAGAGGGAGGGAGAGGAGAGAGGGAGGAGGAGGGAGAGAGGGAGGGAGGGAAGAGGGAGGAGAGGGAGGAGAGGAGGGAGAGAGGGGAGAGGGAGAGGGAGGAGGGAGAGGGAGAGGGGGGGAGGGAGGAGGGAGGAGGGAAAGGGGAGGGAGGGAGAGGGGAGAGGGAGAGAGGGAGAGGGAGTTAGAGGGAGGGGGAGAGGGGGGGAAAGGAGAGGAGAGGGGGGGAGAAGGAGAGGAGGAGAGAGGAGAAGGAGGAGAGAGGGAGGGGAAGAGTAAGGAGGGAGAGAGAGGAGATGGGAGAGAGGAGAGGGGAGGGGAGAGAGGGGGTAGGTGGAGGAGGAGACGCAGGCAAGCAAGAGGGAGAACTGCAGGGATCCGTGGCACCTCTCCCCGAACGCCACGAATAACTTTATGAATCGTGACGCACACTCAACCCCCCTCCCCCCCTCCCCCGCTCCCCACCACCACCACCACCACCATTTGCTCGACAGGGTCATTGGCCGATCTCTTGTGGCCTCGTCCCTGTCACGGCCAAGTGCAACCAGCTGCAATATTGTTTTGAGGGGGGGGGGGGAGGGGAGGAGGGGGATGAGGAAAGGAGGAAAAAAGGAGAAAAAAGGGGGGGAGGAGGAGGAGGAGGAGAGGAGGGGAGAGGGAGAGGGAGAGGAAGGAGGAGGGAGAGGAGAGAGGAGAGAGAGAGGGAGGAGAGAGGAGGAGGAGAGAGGAGAGGAGAGAGAGAGGAGTGAGTGGGGAGGGAGAGTGAGTGAGTGAGTGATGTGTGAGTGAGTGAGTGGAGTGTGTGAGTGTGTGAGTGAGTGAGTGAGTGAGTGAAGTGAGTGAGTGAGGAGAGTGAAGAGAGAGTGTGAGAGATGAGTGAGAGAGGAGTGAGAGAGAGAGAGAGAGAGAGAGAGAGAGAGAGAGAAAGAGAGAGAAAGAACAGACAGATACAGACAGACAGAGGCAGATATAGAGAATGACAGGCGGTATAAAATTTGTCTTGACTTCTCCGGGCATTTTATTTTCAAGGTCCCTTCCTATCTCCTGCTGTCGCGCCTTTTCGCCAAAGCGTTTAGTGAATCTGTTCCGTGTGTTCGCGTGTGCGTGGCAGAGGGTGGGGGGGAGGGGGGGGAGCTATCTGTCGCGTCCTTGTCGTTTGATTTGTGACACTCATTCCTCTTCTTTCCTCTTTCTTCTTTTTCTTCTTTCTGCCTTTATTTCTTCTGCTTCTTTTTCTTCTTTTTTTTCTTTTTCTTTTTCTTTTTTTATTATTATTAAGGTTACTCTCCTCCTCTTTCTTCCTCCTCTTGTTATTGTTCATAGTCATGCTCCTCCTCCTCCTCCTCCTCCTCCTCCTCCTCCTCCTCCTCCTCCTCCTCCTCCTCCTCCTCCTCCTCCTCCTCCTCCTCCTCCTCCTCCTCCTCCTCCTATCTTCTCTTATATACTCCTCTTTCCCCTCCTCCCCTGCTTTCCCCTCCCCTTCCCCTTCCTCCTCTTCCTCCCCTCTTCCCCATCCACCTCCTCGTCGTCTTTCTCTTCCCCTTCTTCCTCTTCCACTTCCCCCTCCCCCTCTCCCCCCTCCTCCCACTGCAAGCACGTCCGTTCTGGCAGGACAGGGCCTCCGGGCCGATCAGCTCCGGGCGCCGGGCGAGAGGTGCGAACGGCCCCCTCGTCAGCGCCGTCGGATAATGAAGGCAGGCGCAGTGATTGGAGGGAAGCCACTCATTTTTCCCTGAAGCGGGGAAGCGGGGGAAAGGGGTTGAGGGTTGGGGGAACGGGGTTGGGGTTGGGGTGGTTGTGAGTAGGGATGGTGTGGCCAGGCGGGGATGCGTCTCTCTTGTCTCTGTTTTTTTTTCTCTCTGTTTCTCTCTTTCTCTCTTCTCTCTTTCTCTTTCTCTTTCTCTTTCTCTTTCTCTTTCTCTTTCTCTCTCTCTTTCTCTCTCTCTCTCTCTCTCCCTCTCCCTCTCCCTCTCCCTCCCCCTCCCACCCTCCTTCTCTCCCTCTCTCCCTCCCTCTCCCTCTCTTCCACCCTCCCCCTCACCCTCTCTCCCTCTCACTTTTCCTCTACCCCTTTCCCTCTCCCTCTCCCTTCCACCGATTTCCTGGGAAACCCTGCGGTGCAGATCGGCGGCTGGGATCAGCTGCAGTTGCTCGGATTCGCGGTGAGTGGCAGTAACGACGTCGATTCTAGGAGTAGGAGTCTGTCCTCTCTCCTTTTTTTTGGCGTGTGAGTGCAAGCGCGGGTGTTTGGTGCGTGTGTGCTTGGATGCGTGGGTGTTGTTTGTTTTCTTTTCCTTCGTTGTTTTGAGTGTTTTATGATGTCGTTTGTGTGTACGCGTTTAGGTGTGTAATAAACTCTTTTTCTATTTTATCGCCACTCCCATCGCCGTCGCCGCAGATGATGTCGTAAATTATCACGTTCGGGTTAGCTTGCCATACAGCGGTTGAAGGTCGTCCAAGGTCGTTCATCTTGAAAGACCGTGATGAAGGAGTCGTAAGGGTGGGGGGAAGAGGGGAAGGGTAGGGGAAGGTGGGGGAGGAAAAATGGGAAGGTAGTAGGAGGGTGGACGTCTCAGAAGGGTCGGGTGGGATCGTAGAGGGGGGGGGGTCGTAGGTATTGGGGGGAAGGGGAAGGGTAGGGGAAGGTAGTAGGAGGGTGGACGTCTCAGAAGGGTCGGGTGGGAGGGGCGCGTCACGAGTGATTGCAGGAATGTCTCTTGGCTTTGTTTTATTGCCATACCTGTCGCCTCTGATTAAGGGGCTTCAAGCGGCCGGCGCGGACGGGCTCGGTGGCGCTGTTTTGTGCGAGTGCGCTGGGGAAGGTGAGGGTGTAGGGTGTGGGGGAGGGGGAGGGAGAGGATAAGGGTGTGGGTGTGGGTGAGGGAGAGAGAGAGGGAGAGGGTAAAGGAAGGACTGTGAGAATAAGGGTGAAGCTGCAGAGAGAGAGAGAGGAGAGAGAGAGAGAGGAGAAGGATGGAGAAAGAGGAGAGAAGGAGAGAGAGAGAGAGAGAGAGAGAGAGAGAGAAAGTGAGAGTATAAGAGAAAAAGTGAGAAAGAGTGACACGTGGAAAACGAAGAATGAGGTTGACAGAGAGGAGAATTGGAAGGAGGTTTCATCGCAAGAGAATTACGGAAGAAAGGAAAGAATGAGAAATCGTGAGAAGAGCAACTGAGAGAGAAAGACAGACAAGGGCTAAGGGAGCAAATCGGGAACTAAAGTGTGGAAAGAGGAAATGCAAGATGAATGAGACACAGACAGAATTAATGAATGGATGAACGAATGAAAGACGGACAGACAGACAGACAGAAAGAAAGATAAACAGAACGGCAGAAAGACGTACATACATAATACATAC
>NC_051392.1:40476329-40491816 GCF_015228065.2 Penaeus monodon
GGATGGGCCAAATAAGATGGTCAGGGAGGATGGGCCAAGGAGGGTGGGCGTCACCGAGCGCGCACGTGGCCCTCCCGAGAAGGAATTCTCCCTCGCGGCTTATCGTGTAGGGAAAGAACGGCATGGAAAGGCCAAGAGCAAAGACAAAGGCAAGTCAAAAATAGAACTAGAGAAATAAACACGCACGAAGAGAGAAACACGCAGAGATAGCGAAACAGGCAGAAATAGATCAGCAAGCAGGCAAACAGGCAGATAACAGCCGAGAAAAGCGGCCGGTGTGCCGTGGAGGCGACCAGTGTCATGGCCGAAGCCGCTGCCAACCAACTGACCTCGGCAACCGAGACGCTGTTCTCCAGCGAGGCTTGGACGGCGCGGCCCCCGAGGGCAAGGAGGACGTGCAAAGGAGGGGGAGGGGAGGGGATCGGAGGATGGCGGTGAAAGAGGGAGAGGGAGAAAAGGAGAGAAGCAGGCAGACGAAGAGGAGAGTAGAGATGAGACCAGATAAGAACAGAACGGAACAGGACATGGGAGACAGGAGAAGAGGAAGGAAACGGATGCAGAAAGAAGAAGAATGGAAGAGAGGTTAGAAGCGAAGGCGAAGTCCAAGGACGAAGTCAAGGCCGAAGCCGAGAGAGGGAGAGAGAGCGTGCGTGCGGGCGGGCGGCCGAACGAGGCGACCAGGGACTCATGAAACCGTATTATAAGGTCCCGCGTGGCGTCACTGGGTAGGGGGGAGGGGGTGCCTTTAGGAGAGGAAAGGGAGAGGCAAGAGGAAAATGAAGAAAATAATTGGCAAGTCATGGAAATAGAGAAACCACAAGGAAGGGGATGACGATGACGGATCAGCGAGGGAGGCGAAGATCTGGCCGGAGTTTTTATCTGAACAAAATTAAGTGGCTTCGATCATGCATTCATAGTGGTGGGGTTTGATTTTCTCTGTCTCTGTCTCTGTCTGTTTATCTCTCTCTCTCTCTCTCTCCTCTCTTCTCTCTCTCTCTCTCTCTCTCTCCTCTCTCTCTCCTCTCCTCTTCTCTCTCTCTCTCTCACTCTGTCTCTCTCGCTCTCTCTCTCTCCTCTCTCTCTCTCTCTCTCTCTCTCACTTTGTCTCCCTCTCACTTTGTCTCCCTCTCACTTTGTCTCCCTCTCATTCTCTCTCTCTCTCTCTCTCTCTCTCTCTCTCTCCTTTGGTTGCGGAAAATGCTGGTGGGAATTCGGTATTACTTCTGGTATTATTAGCGGGGATTAGCGAGCATTGAGTCGGTGCATGTTGTATCTGTTAACAAGACGAAGAAGGGGAAATATAACAAATGGTGCATACGCGGGGGATGTTGCAGAAGGCAGGCCAAGGGATAAGGAATTCACAGCAGCATAAAAGCGGGGTTCACGTCGGTAATGACTTTTACGGCAAGCATGCAAGCAGAAGGGAGAGGGAGGGTTGTGTGCGGATGGAGAAGAGGGATAACCGATGTCCGGGAGAGATAGGAGAGGGAGGAGAAGCGAGGTAGGCCGCAGTGGAGGTCTAGAGGTAGAGGGGGAGTAGCAATGATGAAAATAATAACGATGGTATTAACGGTATTGACGGTAATATTACTGGTATCGATAATGTTGGTATTAGGAATGTAATTAGCTAAGGATGGCTGTGACAGTAATGTTAGTCAGAGAATTGACGTCGGGACGATGTATAAGCATAATACTATTACAGGTGACAGACGCGAAAAAAGCGGGGAAGGAGTAGGGGCCAGCTGTTGGCGTCGCGCTCGCACGCTTCGCGGGGAATGTGCGTGTTGGCACCGCGGCGCCGGGCGCTGGGAGAGGCACACCCCGCCGCCAAAAATTGGGGGAAATATTCCGCTGCCTCGTTTCACCTGCTTTGTTTGCATCGGCGGCAGCAGGTGAAGCCCGGCCAGACGTTCTAGCGCACGCGCGCTCGGGCTCGCTCGCAGATGTGTGTGTGCTTTCCTAGGTAGCAAGTGGCGGATTCCGCTTTGTTGCAAATGAACTGGCAGACCTTCACAAAGCTCGCGGCGGCTAGAGAAGTAAACCGAGACTGCGAAGGCAAAGATATCGGAGAAAGCACTGCGGCAAGTGGTTGTGATTGGTCTACTCCTGTCGGGGGGGGAGGGGGCTCTTGGCGTTCCGCGCCGTATGGCCGCTCACGTGGCCCCGGTCGCCGGGCAGTCTGCGGCACGGCACGCTAATCGGCTGCCGCGACACGCCGGCCGGATTACGTAGCCTCTGTGCCCTGCTTGCTCGACTCCTCGGCCTCGACTGAACCGAAGTGTGGACCACCAGCGGGCGGGATCGGATTCAGAATTGCGCGCACTCGCTGACCACTCATAGTGACCTGTTCTCGTGTTCTCTCTCGCCCCACATATCAGAAAAGCCATGTGTTTCTAATCTTACAGTAACTCCACTAACCTCAGCCTACAGGTCTACAGCCGTGACAATGACAAAGTGACCTTAGAACACGCTGATGCAACCCTTATTTGTAAACAATTCTCATGTTGTTATTCTGATGTCTTTGTGTATAATTATGTCCTGTTTATGCTCAAAATATCCGTTTGAAAATGCTTATTCTGAATCACTAAGTATGTTATCGCTACCATTATCGATATTCAAATGTATTCATGTTTTCTGAATATTCAGCAATTCTGTCTCCTTATTACGAATCTTTTTATATTAGGTACCCCTTGTTTCTTCACCACGAAAGTATCATGTGACCAAATGTATCTGAATTTGTGTTCAGTTCAAATTCTTTCGTGTTTTCCATTATGAAATGTTTCAAAACGAAGTTTGTTCATAACAGTTTTGAGCAGTCGACACAGACCGCTCGCCAACGCGGGTCTGGCAGAACGCCCCGCTCCTCCCTGGCCACCTCTGCCTTGCCCGTCGTCTGTGCTCCAGCTACCATACTCCCGGGCTAATAAACTGTCGAATTTGCGACAACTTTAACGCTGTGCCTCAAAGACAAAGCAGCAGTACCATTCGCAGTGGGGACACGTCATCCCCACATTATTACATTGGCGTCAGCAAGTTTGATACACTTCCCACACATCATTACGTTGGTGTGACAGCGCATTGGGATAGCCTCCCCCTCTGTCATGACACCAATACCCCACGATACCACCCTTTTTCTCCCCACACAGACGAGAGAGGGACGGGGAGAGAGAGAGAGGAGCAGAAAGAGAAGAGATGCGACGAGAGAAAGTAGAAGAGAGACAGTAAGAGAGAGAGAGAGAAGAAATGAGAGGCGACCTCCACAACCTCCAGGCTCCGCCCAAGATTCCACGCCTGGGCCTGCCCGCCTAGGCTGCCTCCTGCAGGGCCTACTTCCGCCTTTGGATTTAGAGCTTTTATTCCGTTTTCTTCTTTTTCTTCTTCTTCTTCTACTACTCCCCCCCTTCTCTCTCACTCACTCACTCACTCACTCACTCACTCACTCACTCACTCACTCCATCACTCACTCACTCACTCACTCTCTCCCTCCCTCTCTCGTCTCTCTCTCTCTCTCTCTCGCTCTCGTCTCTCTCTCTTCTCTCTCCCATCCTCCCCTCTCCCTCCCCTTCCCTCCCCCTCCCTCCCTCTCCTCTCCTTCCTCCCTCCTCCTCTCCTCTCCTCTCCTCTCCTCTCTCCTCCTCCTCTCAATCCCTCACTCACTTCACGTCACTCACTCACTCACGTCACGTACTCACTCACTCTCACCTCACTCACTCACTCACTCACTCACTCCTCACTCACGCACTCACTCACTCACTCACTCACTCACTCACCACTCATCACCACAACACCACAACACACACCACACACACACACACACACACACACACACACACACACACACACACACACACACACACGTCTCATCTCTCTCCTGCTCTCTCTCTCTCTTCCTCTCTCTCTCTCTCTCTCTCTCTCTCTCCTCTCTCTCTCTCTCTCTCTCTCTGTTCGTTTTGTTTATTTGCCGATTTGTTTATTTACTTGATTATTGATTTTGTTTGTTTATTTACTGATTCAGTTTATTGACATATTTACTGATCTATTTATTTGCTCACATGTTTATTAATTTGTTTACACGTTCATTCACGTATTGATTTGTTTACGGATATGACTCACTAGCGATTTATTTACCCGTTTTCTTTATTCATTCATTTACACCTTAACTTTTATATTTTTGTATTTTTAGGGGATGTATTAGATAGGTTGGTGATACCAGGCTGATGTTTATTTGATGGTTGACTTCCCGAGCATGGTCATTGGACAGGTAGATGATTGTTATCTTTCGGTTACGGACAGTTGGGGATGGTAATCGTGTGATAATTGACAGGTCGGTGTAGCTGATCGTTTTGTAATTGACAGGTGGTGATGATAATCGGGTTATAATTGGCAGGTGGTGTTGATAATCGGGTAATAATTGACAGGTGGTGATGATAATCATAGTATAACTGGCAGATGGTGATGATAATCGTATGATAATTGGCAGGTTCGGTGGTGGTGATTTCTTGGCTGCTGACAGGTCGTTGATTGGTCAGTTTGAAAGTGAGTCTGGTGAAGATGATTTATTTTCGTTATTGACTGCTGATTGGTGATGATTCCTTGCAATTGAGAGGGTGGTGATGATGACTTGGCCATTTCATCAATCACCGATTCCTCAAGTGCTTCGGATTAATTATCAGCCCTCTTCCGTTTTCTTAATGTTTGGTCTTTTCTCTCTTGATTTTTTTTTCTCGAAAGAAAGAGAAAGAGAAAGAGAGAGAGAAAAAATGAGGGCGAGAGAATGAGAAAGAGAAAGGGAGAACGAGAGAGAGAGGGAGAGAAAGAAAGAGAGAGAGAGAGAGGGAGAAAGAGAGAGAGAGGGAGAAAGAGAAAGAGAGGGAGAAAGAGAAAGAGAGGGAGAAAGAGAAAGAGAGGGAGAAAGAGAAAGAGAGAGAGTGGGAGAAAGAGAAAGAGAGAGAGAAAGAAAGACAGAGAGAGAGACAGAGACAGAGAAAAGTAGACATTAGAAGTAGAATGAATACGAGAGAGGTGGAGGAGACAGAGAGTGAGAGTAAGAGAGGAGGTACAACTAAATAAGATAAATATATGAGAGAGGCCAAAATAAGCCCTCAACTCGAGCGAATTGGTCCTTACGAACAGCTCCTATAAAAGCAATAACGGCTTCGACCAATGAGAAGCAGACACCACCTGCTCTGGGACGGTCGCAGCCTCGCTGTTGGGGCGAAAATCTTATGGTAATATGTTAGAAATTCGACCTTACACTTCTTTGCCTGGCATTGACTCTAACGCTTACTTTGGGTAGGATGAGCACTGGCTGTTAGGGCGTAGGTTTATTCCACCCCCTCGTCTCTCTCTTTCTCTCCTATCTCTCTCTCTCTCTTTCTCTAATCTCTCTTTCTTCTCTCCTCTTCTCTCCTCTCCTCTCCTCTCTCTCCTCCTCTCTCTCCTCTCCTCTCTCTCCTCTCCTCTCCTCTCCTCTCCTCTCTCTTCTCTCTCTCTCTCTCTCTCTTTCTTCTCTCTCTCTCTCGCTCTCTCGCTCGCTTTCTCTATCACTCTGTCTCAATCAACGGACATTTTTTCGTCTCGTTTGCTCGCACTATCATTTATTTTAATTTGTTAAAACTTCGCATGGGCTTCGTTAAAATAAGTCCCGCCTTCGATAAAGCGTAGGACAAAGCTGATTATTTTGTTTGTTCTCGTAAAATTATCTACATCCTTTGCTGTAGACTGCTGTTGTTGCTACAGGCTGGTAGGTTTGCCCTTGGGATGGGGAGTCTTTGGAAGGAGGTTCTCTGCGTTTTGTTTTGGGACGAGAAAGAGAGGGAGAGAGAGAGTGAGAGGGAGGGAGAGTGAGAGGGGGGAGGGAGAGGGAGAGGGGGGAGGGAGAGGGAGAGGGAGAAGGGAACATGAGAGAGAGAAAGGGAGAGGGAGGGAGAATGAGAGAGAGTGAAAGGGGGGGGGGGAATGAGAGAGAGTGAAAGGGGGGAAGAAAAAAAAAAAGGAGAGAAAGAGAGGATAGAGCGACAGAGACAGAGAGAAAAGATGGCTCGCGAAATGTGTCAATGCAAAGCAGATCACGTAGTCGGTGTGGCAGGTGAGCGCGGGCGGAGAGAGAGAGGCTTAGGCAGGGTTGAGGCGGCGGCCCGGACACTCGCTCTCGCGCCGCTGCGGGGGACACCTGTTGACGCCGGAGAATCAGGTGCTTTTCGGCCGAGGGGGCAGGGGGGGAGGGACGAGGGGGAGGGGAGGGGGGGAAGAGGGGAGATGGAAGAGGTAAGAGGATTAGGAAAGCGTATAATAGAGAAAATGAGGAGAAAGCGAATAGACACGAAGAAGAGTCCTTCCCTTCTCCCCCTCCTTCTCCTCCACCACCTCCCCCTCCTCCTCCTCCACAACCTCCTCCACCACCTCCTCCCCCAACATCCTCCTCCCCCTCCTCCTCCTCCTCCTCCTCCTCCTCCTCCTCCTCCTCCTCCCCTCCTTCTCTTTCTTTCCTCCAAATTTTTTCCCTCCTCCTCCTCCCTCCCCTCCTCCCCCCTCCCCTCCTCCTCCTCTTGCGTCACAGGCGAGGGGAAAGTTGCTCTTGATATTGCAAAGTTTGAATCCGGGGGGCCCCCGGGGGGGGGGGCGGGGGAATATCTGGGGATTGCAGTTTGTCAGATGTCATTACGGCATTCCTTGCAAGTTGCGAGTCTCGCGCGCTGGCGGAGGGCGGAGGGGGGCGAGGAAGAGGCGAGGGAAAGGAACGTTAAAAGGAAAAGGGAAAAGCGAAAAGAAAACGGAGAGGGAGAGCAAAAGAGAGAGAGCGAAAGAAGAGAGCGAAAGAGAGAGACGAAAGAGAGAGGGGAAAAGAGAGAGAGCAAAAGAGAGAAGCGAAAAAAGGGGAGCGAAAGGAGAGAGCGAAAGAGAGAAAAGCGGAGGAAGACGAGAGAGAAGAGCGAAAGGAGAAGCGAGAGAGAGCGAGAGGAGAGAGGGGCCCCGGAGAGAGAGTGAGAGGAGGGGAGCAAAGGGAGGAGAGAGAGAGAGAGAGAGAGAGGAGAGAAGAGAGAAGAAAGAGAGGGGAGAAAAGAGAGAAAAGAGGGGTGGAGAGGAAAAAAAAAGAAAAAAAATAGATCCGACCAGATAACACCAGACAGAAAAACCAAAACCCCAAGACCCTTTCCTTTAAACCAAATGCACAAGGGGGGATTTTTGGGGGGAGGGGAGTGAAAGGTCATCCCGCCCCCTTTTAAAAACCACGGCGAAGGGCCCCTACCCCCCTTCCCGGGGCCTCCGGGCCCGGAGCGTCGTCAGAACTTTCGGGTTTCGGCCGAGGGCTAATAAGGGAGCCGACGGGGGGGGGGGGGGGATTCCTCGTTCTGTGATTAGCCAGATGGACCGAGGGAAGGAGGGGGGTAGGATGGCAGCGAAATTTAGAGAGAGGGAAGAAGAGAGAGAGAAGAGAGAAGAGAGGAGAAGAAGAAAGGAGAGGGGGAGAGAAGGGGGGGGGGGAAGGAAAGTTAAGCCCATTTAAAGGGGGTGATTGGTTTTTTTTTGTAGGTGGTGAGGGGTGGGCGAGTAATTGGGGTTGGTGGTAAGTGATGGAGGGAGAGACAACGACAGAAAAACCACAGACAACAAAACCCCAGACAGACAGACAAAGAAAGAAAATGAAAGAAAGAGAGAAAGAGAGAAAGGAAGAGAGAAGGACGCCAAAAGTTTGTTTGTTTTAGAGTTCCACATAGCAGAGCCCGTCCCCTTGGGTGAGATAGAGGTCTTGGCCGCCCAGACAGGGAAGATCAGACCCGAGGCGAAAGAGCACCGCGATGGATCTGTGTTGATTATCAAAAGGGGAAATTAAAGGGCCGCTTTTTTTTTCCCCTTTTCTCTCTTTCTGTTTTTTCTTTCTTTCTCTCTTTCTGTTTTTTCTTTCTTTCTCCTTTTCTCTTTATTTTCTTTCTTTCTCATTATTCTCTCTCTCTCTCTCTTTTCTCCTCCTCTTTTCCTTTCTCTCCCCCTCTCCCTCTCCTCTCTCTCCCCCTCTCTTCTCTCTCTCCTCCCCTTCTTCACTCTCTCTCTCTCTCTTTCTCTCTCTTTCTCTCTTCTTCCCCTCCCCCTATCTCCCTTTCCCCTTTATCTATTTCCCCCTTTTTTTCCCCTTTCCCCGATTACCCCCCCCCCCCCCTCTCTTCCTCCCCCTTTCATCTTTTTGCTATAAATGGGGCAGGAAGGGGAAACCCCGGGGGGGGGGGGGCGGGAACTTGGGGGTTAAAAATGAGGGGCCCAAAGTGGGGGTTATGTACTAAAAAGGGAAAACCCCTTTTGGGGGAGTCTTAGGGGTTGGGTGGGGTGGGGTGGGGGTGGTGTGGGTCCTTTTCGGTTATTTTTATTTTCTGGTTGGGTTTTTTCCCCCTTGCCGGCTCCCCCTTTCCTTTTCCCCTAAATATATATTCTATTAACCCCCTCCCCCTCCTTTTCCCTTCCCCCTTTTTTTCCCTCCCCTTTCCCAAACCCCTTTCCCCTCCCCCCCAGCCCCCCTTTTTCCCTTAATTTCTTCACCCTTTTCCCTCCTCCTTCCCCCTTCTTTTCCCCCTTTTTTTTTTTTTTCTTTTTTTTTCCTTTTTTCCCCCGGCCTCCCCCAATCCCCTCTTCCCCGGGCCTTTTTCCCCCAAAGGTCGTGGTTTTCCCAAAGGGGGGGAATTTGGTGGGGGGTTTCCTCTGGGCCCCCTTTTTAAAGGGTTTTCCCCTTTTTTTTTTTCTTTTCTTTTTCTTTCCTTTTTTTTCCTTCCTTTTCTCCGCTTTTTTTTCGCCCCCCCTTCCCCCTTTTATCCCCCCCCATTTTGGGGCCCTATTTTTCCCCTCCCCCTTCCCCCCTCCCTCTTTATTTATCCCCTTTCTTTTTTCCCCTCTTTCTCTCTCTCTCTCTCTCTCTTTTTCTTTTTCTTTTCTTTTTCCCTCTCCTTTTTTTCCTTTTCTCCCCCTCCTTTTCCTCTCCATCCTTTTTCTCTCATTCTCTCCCTCCCACATCCCCTAACCCCTCTCTCCTTCTCCCCCTCCCTCTCTATCCCTCCCGCTCCCTCTCTATCCCTCCCCCTCCCTCTCTATCCCTCCCCCCCCCTCTCTTTCCTCCCCCATTAACGCCGAGAAAACCCTTTTGGGGAAAATTTGTTTGTCAGGGGTGTGGGGGGGGAAGGGGGCAAGGGGGGGGGGGAATAGGTTTTTTTCCCCTTTGCCCTTTTTTCCTCTTTCGGGGTTTTCTCCCCCTTCCCCTTTATTTATTTTCCCCTGCTGGGTTTTGCCCTTATTTTCTTCCTTTCCCGCATCGTTTTAAAACCCCAAAAATTTTTTAAGAGACTGGGCTATCTAAGCGCTAGAAGAAAGAGGAGGGGGAGAAGGGGGGAAGAACAAGAAACGGGGGAGAGGGGGAGAGAGGAGAAGAAACGGGGGAGAGGGGGAAAAAAAACGGGGAGGGGGGTAGGGAGAAAAACGGGGAAGGGGGAGAGGGGAAAACGGGGAGGAGGGGGGGGGGAGAAAAAGGGGGAAAGAGGGGGGAGGGGAAAAGTGACCCCGGGGGGCCGGTGCCGCGACCCCCGTGGGCGGCGGAAAGGGGGGGGGGGCCGGTGGTCCCCTCGCGTCGGGGGGGGGGTCCTCTCCCCGCGGGGGCTTTGTTTTTTTTTTTTTTTTGGGGGGGGTTTTTTTTTTAATTTTTATTTTATTTTTATTATTATTATTATTATTATTTTTTTATTTTTAAATTATTTTATTTTTATTATTTTTAAAAAAAATTTTTTTTTTTTTATTTTTTTTTTTTTTTTTAAAAAAAATACTTTTTAAATTTAAATTAATATTTTATGTTTTTTTTTTCATTTTAAAATAAATAACATATCAAAAATAAACCACCCCCCACCACCATCATCATCATTATCATCACCACCACCATCACCACCACCCCCCAAACCCCCCCCCCACCATCACCCCCCCATCACACCACCTCATCACCCATAATCATCCCCACCCCCACCCACACACCATCACCACCACCACCACCCACCCATCACCTTTACACCCCACCCCACCACCACCACCACCACAACCCCCATAATATTTTTCTTCCCCCCCACCCCAACCCCCTTTAACCCCACCCCACCTCACCTTTTAAGGCCAAATTTTCCCACCCCAACCCCCGTTTGTTTTCGTTTGCTTTTTTTGCCGGGGGGGGCGGGGGGAGGGGGGAAGGGGGGAAATCCCAGCCAAAATTTCCCCCCCCCCCCGGCTTCCTTTTGGCCTTGTTGGGCTTTGTCCTTTATCCCTTTTTTCTTTTTCCCCTTTGGGGGTTTTTCTCTTTCGTTTTGGGCCCGTGGGGGGGGGCTTTTTTAACCTCCGCCCCCCAAACCCCACCCCCCTTCCTTTCCGGGGGGTTTCCCCTTTCCCCTTTTTCCTCTCTTTCTCCGTGCCCCTTTTTTCTTTCTCTCCTCTCATGCTCCTCCTCCTCTCTTCTCTCTCCCCTCTCCTCTCCTCCCCTCTCCTCCCCCTCTCTCTCTCTCTCCTCTCTCCTCTTCGTCTCTCTCTCTCCCCTCCCCCATGCCTCTCTCTCCTCTTCTCATTTTCCCTCTCTCTTTTCATGCTCTCTCCCCACTCTCTCTCTCTCTCTCCAGGGCCTCTCTCTCTCTCCTCTCTCCCCTCTCTCTCTCTCTCTCTTTCTTCTCTCTCTCCCCTTTTCTCCTTTTCCCTCTCTCTCTCCTTCATCTCTCTCTCTCCCCTCCCCTTCCCCCTCTCTCTCTCCTCTCACTCTCCTCTCTCTCCTCTCCTCGTCTCCGCCCTCCCCTCCCCCTCTCTCTCTCTCATTCTCTTCTCTCTCTCTTCTCTCTTCCCCTCTCTCTCTCTCTCTCTCTCCCCTCCCTCCCCTTGCTCTCCCTCTCTCTCTCCCCTTCTCTCGTCTCTCTCTCTCATGCTCTCCTCTCTCTCTCATGCTCTCTCTCTCCCCCATGTTTCTCTCTCTCTTTCCACTCCTCTCTCCTCTCTCCCCTCTCTCTCTCCTTCTCTTGCTCTCTCTCTCCCTCTCCCCTCTCTCTCCTCTTTCCCCCCTCCCTCCCTCCCCCCTCCCCCCCTCCCCCCTTTCCCCTCCCTTTCCCCCTAAAAAAATTTGGGCGAAAGAAATACTGACCCGGGAAACGCCGAAGGGGAAGAAAAGAAAAAGGGGCCCGAAGGGGCTGCGATGGCCGGACCCCGGGAAAACGTGTTACCGGGCGGCCGAGTATTGGATTTTTGGGTGGGCGAGGGACTGCTGGGCGGGGAACTCGAAAATTTAAAATGTTTCCGGGGAGGGGGTTAGGGAATAATTAATAGCTCGTCTGGGGGAAAGGGGGGGGGTTGGGGGGTTTGGGGGGAGGGGGGAAAAGGGGGAAAATGATAAGGGAGGGATAAAATGGGGGATAAGAGGAAGGGAAAAGAGAGGAAAAGAAAAAGAGGGGAGGAAACGGAAGGGCATGGCGGGTGGGAGGAGAGAAAAGGGAAGGATTTGGAAGGGAAAACGGGGGGAAGGGGCCCCTAAACCGAAAAATAAAGCAACCCAAGGCAACCCCCATGAGATGGGCCCAAAAACCAGGACCCAAAGCCCCCTTTCCCACAGCCGCTTGGGACGAAAAATCCAAAAGGCGTGATGAATCGAAATTTCCGAAAGGTGAAGGAATTGGAAAGGCCCGGGAAAGTCGTGTAAATTTAAAAGGTCAGAGATTCGGGGATAAATGTCTTTCCGGAAGTCGGGGATGTTTGGGGCCAAGGCCGGGATTTTAATGTATTCGAAGTTCAAATCGTGGGGAAATTTTCAAAAAAGCCCCAAAGGGTTTGTGTAAAAGGGCCCCGGCCCGGGGTCACGATAAAATTTCAAGCCCGAAAATTCGTGATGAATAGCGCGAAACCCCAACCGCGGGCCGCCCTTTGGCCCTCTCAGGGGCGGGCGGGGGCGAGATTCTCTCCCGCGGGTTCCCTTGTGTTTTTTTTTTAGACCCCTTTTTTAAGTTCACTTTTTTGACTCGAGGCTAGGTACTTTACCCAAACGCAGGGCATTTTGGGCTTTTTGGGGGGAAACACGGGGCCCCCAAGCAAACGCGGGAAACAAACCCCTACGGATTTAAAATTTTTCCCCGGGAGTGAAGAAATTCCTTACTCCTCGCAACTGTTTGCGGAAAAAAAAAACCAGGATATTAAAAAAATTTACTTTTTTAAAAAGGGCCCGTGTGAGGGGTTTTTCCGATGTTCTTTTTCGCGTGTGCAGGAAGGGGGTTTTTTGAGCGCACGAGTGTTTATTTCAAATTCATTTGTGAAGTGAATATTTGAAAGCGTTTGCGTTTTTTAGTTTATTTTAAATTTTAAAAGCTCATGGGTTTCTGTGTGTGTGTGTGTGTGTGTATGTGTATGGGGTATGGTATGTTATTTTTCAAAACCCATTTCAAATGCAAATTGCCTGATTTTTTAGGCCCAGCCCCTGCCCGAAAGGAAGCGAAGTCAGACCAGGTCATGAGGGAACCCCGGGCTGGGGGCCGCCTAAACTTCCCCGTGCGTGTTTTTCCCCCCCAAAATTTGGGCTCGCAGAGTATCTTTTCTTTTTAATTTGGGGTTTTTCCCTCCGTCGCGTGGGCCATTCCGGGAAAAAGAGTTGTGGGCCGGAGCCCCTCTCCGGGCCCTCTGCCGGTCCCCCTTTTCCCCCCGCCGGCGCCGCTTTTAAAAAGGGTTTATCCCCGCGCTCTCAAGGGGCTATTTCCCCCGCCAGGGCCGGGAACCCCCCCCCACGCCTTTCCTTCCTCCTCCCCCCCTTCCCCCCCCCCCCCCGGATTTTTTTTTCCCCTCCTTGGGATATTTTCCCCCCTTTTTTTTTATTCCCCTTTTCCCCCCCCCCCCCCCGCTGGATTTTTTTTTCCGAAAGCTGTAAATTCTCTTCTCCCCCCCCCACCCCCCCTGGGAGGGGGTCCCCCTGGGGTTTGAAACCCCCCTTTTCCCCCTTCCCCCCTTTTCCCCATAAAGCTTAAACCCAAAGTGGTTTTCCCGGAAAAAGCCCCGGGGGCCCGTCCCCCCCTCCGTTTTCCGGTTTTTCCTAAATTGATCTCTTGGGGAATAATTAAAACCCCCAAATCTTTTCGTGCCCGGTTTAGTTGCCGCATGGGGGAAAAAACGGGGAGGGGGGGAAGGGGGGGAAAGGAAAAAGGAAAGGAAAAAGGGAAAGGAATAAAAAAAAGGGAAAGGGGAAGGAAGGGAAAGGAAGGGGGAGGGGGGAAAGGGAGGGGGGGAAAGGGAGGGGAGAAAAGGAAGGAAAAGAGGAAAGGGAAAGGAATGGGGAAAGGGAAGGGGCGGGGAAGGAGGGGGGGAAAGGTGGGGAAATTGGGGGGGAAGGAAGGAAGGAAGGGGAAGGGAGGAGGAGGAGGGGAAGGGAGGGAGGAAGGGAGGGAGGGGGGAGGAAGGGAAAGGAGGAAGGAAGGGAAGGAGGAAAAGGGGAGGAGGGAGGGGGAAGAAAAGGAAGGAGGAGGAAGAAGGAGAAGGAGGGAAGAAGAGCAGGGGGAGTAAAAAGAAAATTTTTTGAAAACCCCATATCGTAGATTATCGCATTATCATTTCGCCGTCGTCAGTTTTATAACGGTTTTGGCGCGTGCTTAATGATTAGCGTGCGGCTGAGTCTGTTCTGTGTGTGTGGGGGGAGGGGTGAAAGGACGAGGGGAATCGCACAGTAGGCCTACCTGTGACAGTGCATGACGTACGGGAAGTCACTTGAATGCAGCATGGGAAGGGTGTGGCTCGGCGGTTGGGGTCCCTGCTATCGCACTCCTTTCTCTCTATCGCCCTACCTCGCCATGTCTCTCTCCGCTCCTCTCTCCTTTCTTCTACTTTTCATTTTTTCCCCATTTCCTTTTTGGGTCGTCTTTTCCCCTTTCTCCATTATCTAGCTGAATCTCCTCTCTCTCTCTCTCTCTCTCTCTCTCTCTCTCTCTCTCTCTCTTTCTCTCTCTCTCTCTCTCTCCCTCCCTCCAAAGACTCTGCAATTATTGAAAATATTATTTTTAGAAGTGGCTATGTGGTTACAAATTCCGAGAATAAGAATTTTATCGTCGAGGAACGGAAATACAAGACTCGACGTCCGCTGCCCAGGATCATCCCGAACGTAAGTGAAATGTGGCGAGCGAAGTGCGTAGGGTTTCGCTAGCCTCATACCATGGGCGAGTGTTTTTTTAATTTATTTTCATCCTTCTTCTTTTTTATTTTTATGTTAAGAGTCGTTTTCGTGGAGGAAAATGGGTAACCATGATGTTTTTTTTTTTGGGGGGAGGGGGAGGAGGAAGATTATATGGAGAAACAGCGACTTAGGAACAGTTTATTGATGGGGAGAACGAGGGGTACACTTCTCTCTAAAAAAAATATGTAGATGTTGTCCAAATAAATAATATAATAATGAATGTGTTTGTTGGTATGTTCACGATTGTACCTTTCTCCTTCTCTTCCCTCTTCCTTTTCCGTCTCCTTTTGATTCTCTATCTCCCTCTTTCCATTATCCAGCTCACTCATGATGAAAGAGTGTAATAATTGATAAAAGAATTGTAATAACGAACGTGTTGTCGTGATAAAAATATAATAATGTGTATGTTTTTTATGATAAAGAATGTCAGAATGAATTTAGAGATCCTATAAGTAATAAGATTGTAAAACGAACGTGTTTTCGTGATAAAGAATATAACAATGTGTATGTTTTTTATGATAAAGAATGTCAGAGTAGGTGTAGAGATCCCACAAGTAAGAAGAACTGTGTTTTGTTGCAGTGCGTAGCAAGGGGCAGGTGGAGACGGGGCAGTACCGGTTCCTGGCGAGAGGCGGCGGCTACGTGTGGTGGTGCCCAGGCACGCTCTTACGGGGCCCCAAGGCCACAAGCCCCAGTACGTCGTGTGCCCAACTACGTCGTCAGGTACGTCTGCAGTAGAATATTTTGGTTTTTCTTTTTCCTTTTTCAGGTACGTTTGCATTCCTTTTTTTTTTTTTTTTTTTTTTTTGTTCAGGTACGTTTGTGGTCGATTTTTTTTTTTTTTTTTTTTTTTTTTTTTTTTTTTTTTTTTTTTTTTTTTTTTTTTTTTTTTTTTTTTTTTTTTTTTTTTTTTTTTTTTTTTGTCGGTACGCTTGTGTTCGATTTTTGAAGAAAGTAAATCTTTATTTATGTTGTTGGTGTTGTGTTTGTCAGGTACTTCTTCAATTTATATTTTCACACCTTGATTTATGTTGTTGCTGTTGTCGTGAGATCTGTGGCTCTGTCGGTAGGGCTGCCTCGACTCGGCGGCGCCCGAGTGTCTGGCCGTCCCGTTTTCGCCTTCGTCTCTGCCTGCTTTTTAGTGCCTTTCTCCCTTTTCCCCTTTTTATCGCCTGTTGCTTTTTTCCTTTCCCATCTCCTGTAGGGAACGTATTCTCGTGTGTTGTTGAGATGCATTTTTTTTATTGAATCAAAATATGATTTTTTTAAACCGGGGAAAAAAAAAAACCCCCG
>NC_051392.1:40491916-40509416 GCF_015228065.2 Penaeus monodon
GGGGGAAAAAAGAGGAAGGGTAGGGGGGAAAAAGGGGGGAAGAGAGAGAGAGAGAGAGAGAGAGACCCAAATCCAGGGAATTCTCGGAGATTCCGAATCCTGTAAATCCGGATCCCGGATTAAAATCCGAGGTTCTGGAATCGGCCACGATACAAAATGCCAAGAAGAATAACACTGACAACGGAAAAAGGAGATTCCAGTGAGATGGAATCCCAAATGCGCTTCATTTCTGAATTCATTTACTATTCATAAAGAGATGACTAGATCAGTATATTTAGGGGTTTTTTTGTAGGTTGAGAGGAAGGGCGTGCGACGCTCCTGGAGAAAGAGAGGAAAAAGCTGGTCATAAATTTTGGAATAAGTCGGTATAGAAAAAAAAAGAAAGTCGTTTGGAATTATACCCAAACGAAAAGAAAGAAAGAAAGAAAGGAAAAAAATCCGTCGAAATAGTGTCGAGCGATGGCAGTAACTCGCCTCCCCCCTTCCCCCCCCCTTGCCCTCCTCCCCTCCCCCTCCTCCTTCCCCTCCCCCTATCGCGTCTGCTGACTATTTTCTACTTTCTGGAATCAGCTTTATCATTTTGTTTTTCTGTTCTTCCGTTTATCCTTTGCTATTTATTTGTTGGGGGTCTCATCATGCCCCCCCCCCCCCCCCCTTTCTTTCCCGCTCCTCACTCCCTCCTCTCCCTTTCTCGTTCTCCTCTTTCTCCTCCTTTTTCTCTTTTTCTTTCTTTTTCTCTCTCTCCTTCCTTCTCCTTCTTGCTCTCTTTTCCCCCCTCGCCCCTCCTCCCTTCTCCTTTTTTCCCCCCTCTTTTCCCCCTCCCTCTCCCTCCCCTCCCCCTCCCTCTCCCCCCCAACCCCCGCGCTGATATGTTCACTTGTTTTTTCTTCCTTTTTTTTTCTTCCTTTTTAAACGGTGATGAAAGATCGCCGGGAGATCGATTGCCAAAGTTTTCTCTCGATTGCGGTTTAGGGAAAGTTCGAGAAAAGGGGGGGGGGCGAGAAGGCGGGCACAGAGTGGAATAAGGAGGAGAAAAAGAAGAAAAAAGGGAAAAAAAAAGATAAGAAAGAAGAAAGAATTTGGAAGAAGAAAAAGAAGAAAAAGAAAGGGGGAAGGGGGAAGGGGGAAAAAAGGGGAAAGGGGGAAGGGAAGAAGAAGAAGAAGAAGATGAAGAAGTAGAAGCAACAGCAACAGCAGGGCGGGAATGTTCTCGGGCGGCGCGGCGAGAACAAAATGCTTTTCCGACTTGGGAGAAATGGACTTTTTTTCGTCTGTGTCTTTTTTTCGTCGCTGTTTGTCTCTATCTAATTTTCTCCTCTTTTCCCCTTTCCTCTTTCCTTCCTCTCTTCCCCTCCCTCCTCCCCTCTCCTTTCCCCTCCCCCTCTCTCTCCTCTCTCCCCTCTCCTCTCTCCTCTCTTTCCCCCTTTCCCTCCTCTCTCCTCTTCTCTCCTTCTCTCTCTCTTTCCCTCTCTTTTCCTCTCTCTTCTCTCCTCCTCTCTTCCTTCCCCTCCCCCTTTTCCCCCCTTCCCCCCCTCCCCCCCCCTCCCCCCCCCTCTCTCGTTTGTTTTTTCTTTTTTTAAGCGGCGAGTTCCGCGCGAACGGAGAAGCCATTTTCGGCGTGGTTGCACATGCTGGCAATATAACTGCAGGATCATGAATCAAGGACGCCAGTTCTCCCCCCCCCCCCCCCCCGGGCCCCTGTACTTCGTCTTCCCGGAGGCCCACTGCCACGCCTCCTGCTCTTTCTCTCTCTCTTTGCATTTTTTATGGTCACACTTTTCTCTTTCTTCACCCTTTTCAATTCGTATTATTTTTATTTACTATTATTAACCATATCGGTGCATTCATATCCTCCTCCTCCCTATATCTCCCACACATCCCCCCAATCATACCAAATCAGATACCTTCCTTCTTCTAATACTACAAATATTATTCAATTTTCAATTTACATCATCCCAAAATTCCCTATATCATCCAACTAAATTTTTTTATATAACTCCATATTATCATTATCCCCATATCCAATAAATACATTCCCTCATATAAATTCTTTGCATTTTTTTTGGCTTTAAAATAAAATTTCAAACCACTTAATCACCACTTCACTCAAAAAAAATATCTGCCTCTATTCACAAAAAAAAAAAATCATCATTCCCATACATACCTATCTTCATTGCCCCCAATTCCCCATCCCATCTTTATACATCCACCTCTAATGGGTTAATATCGCCATTGCCATCATCACCATCATCATCACTGCCATCACCATCACCATCATCATCACTGCCATCACCATCATCACCATCATCACCATCAATCATCATCCCCATCATTCATCACCATCATCATCATCATCTATTACTCTACATTCTCATCCTCATCCTTCTCCCCTCTCTCCTCATCCTTCCCTCATCTTTCTCTCCCATCATCCCATCATCATCATCATCAACCATCACATCATCATCACCATCATCATCATCACCATCATCTCATATCATCAATCACACATTTCATCACATCATCTCATCTCCCCATCATCTCATCATATCAAATACCACATCCATCTCATCATCCCATCATCATCATCATCAATCATCACCATCACATCATCATCTGCAAAACCACATTTTGCACATCTCATCAACAATACAAAATCATCATCATCATCTCATATCATCATCATATCACCATATCATCATCATCACATCATATCATGATCACATCCATATCATCATCATCACCATCATCACCATCACCATCATCATCATCACCATCATCATCATCATCATCAATCACCACCATTATCATCACCATCATCATCACCATCATCATCACCATCATCATCATCATCATCATCATCATCATCCATCAATCACCACCATCATCATCATCATCATCAATTTCTCTACATTCTCATCCTCATCCGTTTCCTCATCTCTTCCTTTCTTCCTTCCTCTCCCTCTCTCCCTTCTTTCCTCCTTCCTCTCCCTCTCTCCCTTCCTTCCTCCTTCCCTCATAGAGGAGTGAGGGAGAGATGAGAAGAACAAGGATGGAAACAAAAAAGTAAAAAAAAATGTGTAGGATAAAGGTTAGTTAGGAAAGGAAGATGAAGGAGGGGATGAAATGGGCACCAAAAGACCAAAGAAATGAGTTGATAAAGAAATATGATAAGCAAAGGAGGGATTGGGGACAGGTGAGTGAGGACGGATGAGAGCAAACATTTGTGAATGAGGTGTGAATCTTCTGTTCGGAGGAAGTGTCAAATGATGTCTTTTCATTGATGCAAGGTGCTTGTATGTTATGCAGCTGACCAAAAGAGAAACTGCAAGGAAGGAAAGGAAATGTTTGTAATCTAAGTTAAGGAATTATGCTGTGCCTAAAATTGACAATGCAAGAAAGTGTCTTGGTAAAGATAAAGGCTGTGGTAAAGAACATGTATGCCACTGGTTTGTTGTTTATTGTGTGCCATATCAGGCTTTTAGAATCCCCAGTTCCTGTGTTCCTAAAATTTATATATATATATATATATATATATATATATATATATATATATATATATATATATATATATATATATATATATATATATATATAAAGCTGGCAGGTTATTCAATAAATCCTGGGGAGTTATATGGGGTTCAGCCTCAGCATGCAGGCCATTCGTCTTCCTTTGAGGTGCCTTGAGGAGATGATCTGGGCAGCTGCCACACCATTACTCAACCTCTTGTGTGACGGCTGCTGGAACTGAACGGGGGTGTGGACTTTGGCCTTGCTTTTATGGGGAAATGATGCTTGGCACTGGACGAGTGATGTGTATGGGGTGCGGTTTTATGGGTAAGTGGTTGGCAGTTGATGGACAATTTGGTAGGGGGGTGGATAGATAGTGGGACATGTTGATAAGAAGGTATGAGTATTAACCAGAGAAGCAGTGGATTGAAGGATAAGCCAGTGAAAATGGATACTTTTTTTGAGATTTGAGAAAATATATTTTATCAAATCCCAAAAAAGTTCTCCAGTGAAGTGAAGTGAAGGTAGGGATATAGGATTAGCAGGAGAATGATATGGAGAGAGAGGAGATATATGAGGTGCAGTATGTGAAAGAAATGTGATATAGATATACAAATAGATGATATTCTGAATTTCAAAGTCTTGAGATCATTGTTCCTCAACCAAAGGCTCTGTAAGATTGTTGAGAAAATGAAGAGAATACTTGAGTGAGTAATAGGGCATCTGAATTCTCATCTGACTGAACCATTAGTAAATTAGTTCAAAGAGGTGCCACAGGTGTTCACTTTGTTCATGATTTCACAGCATGTCCTGTTACAGCAGTGATTGTTGATACTGTTCAGTCATGACAGCCATGAGGACTAAATATAGGCCAAGAATCAAGGCTGACACGTCTGTTTGTCAAGAATATTCCCTTGTTTTGAGAAAGTCACTGGTGGTTCACTAGCAGTAATTCTCATATGAGTATGACTTTAATAGCATTATACCTATTTTTTATTGCAGGTAGTCTCTGAGTACTTTCGTAGATAGTTTTTACCGTGGCATAATTTTTTTTTCTTCAGAAAATTGACATCGGTACCTAAAAAAGATTTTTTTCTTTCATCTTTACTCTTTTGTCATTTCTAGTCCCTGTTCTAAGGAGAATATTTTGATGGTTTAGAAACATTACCTTGGTCTTCAAAAATGACTGCAGTGTTGTCCTATTTTCTTAGCCAGCTATATGCTTTAATACTCCATATGGAATTTTCTCAGTAAATAGCTGATGATTCATATAGAATTTTTCGAGAAATGTGTTATTGCTTGCATGTTCCTCCTGGTAATGGTACTGTAAAGTAATTTGACATTAATGCAACCTGTCTGTTCATTAACAGTGGTGTGGAGTCTCCAGGAGAGATTGTGTCAGAGCTGCAATTGATGTGCAGCAAGAGCAGCAGCAGCAGCAGCAGCAGCAACAGCAGCAAAGAGCCAGACAGCACCTGCAGCAAGGTGGACAGCCGGTCCCCTCCTGTCAGCCTTTCACCCCCCACTGTGGCTCCCAGCATTCCCACGCCCACACTCCCTCTGCCCAAGTCTCCATCCCAGCCCAAGGTGAGTCCGTCGTTTATGTAATGGCTGCTTTAACTAATGCTAGAAAAATCGTTGCAGAGAAAGGTTTTCCAGAATTTAATGGATTGCTTTTATAGGCCAAAATCTGGGGTTTGTAATGCTTGATATATTTGATTCTCTCGGCAAAGGCAGTAGTGGTATGATTGACTCTTGAAGTTTATTGGATTTTCATGATCTTAGTATGGAATTTTTCTGCATAAGCAACTTTCCAAGAGCAGCACCTATCCTTTTACAGACTCAGAGCCAGACTCCACGTGTGACACCAGTGGGCCCGCCTCCGACACCTGTGGCAACCACATCCAAGATCTTTGCTCCTCGTACTGAGGAAATGAACAAAGGATATTTGACGTTCTCTGAAGATGATCCACAATGCACAGGTAAGAAATGTTTTATTAGAATAGATTGGTTTGTTAATGTGTGAACACTGTAAGATTTTGTCCTCCATAGAATTCTTTTTTTTAATTCCTATTGATATTAATAAAATGTTTATAAGTGAAAGAATTGTATTTTGTTTGTCTATATGGACATTATTACAACACACAGCATGTGATGATTAGAATTTACTTAAAACTTAAACTTAGATGATCATTTTATTAAATGAAAAGTAATCATCATTTTATCTTTATTTCAGTGCTGAAGGAAGAACCTGAGGACCTGACCCACTTGGCTCCCTCGGGGGGTGACACGTGCGTGCCCCTGCCTGCGTTCATGCCCAACCTGGATGATATGTTCTCATTTGACTACGCCCAGATACCCATTTCTGCCACTGATGTCCTCTTCACCACTGCCTCGTCTGTGTCCGAAGAGCAGGAGAGCAACTCCGGTTTTGAGAAAAAACTAATCAGTGAGGAGAAGCGTCTTAGCAGCAGGTCAGCCTCGGTGTCTCTCTCTTTCTTTCGTGTTTTCTTTGGCTCTTTCTCTGTCTCTATCTCTTTTTTCACCTTTTTTTTTTTTTTTCTTTCTTTACTGTTTGTTTGTTTGTTACTTTTTTTTTCTTTCTCTCTCTCTGCCTCTCTTCCTCTCTCTCTCTCTCTCTCTCTCTCTCTCTCTCTCTCTCTCTCTCTCTCTCTCTCTCTCTCTCTCTCTCTCTCTCTCTCTCTCTCTCTCTCTCTCTCTCTCTCTCTCTCTCTCTCTCTCTCTCTCTCTCTCTCTCTCTCTCTCTCTCTCTCTCTTTCTCTTTCTCTTTCTCTCACTCACTTTCTTTCTTTCTTTCATTCTCACTCTCTCTCCAATGAAAACTTTAAAAAATTTCCTGCTTATATGAAGTTTGCTTGCTAAGGTAGAAATTAGATTATGCATTTTTTGAAAGAAAATCCCAGATCACATAAATGAAAACTGACCGTTAAACTCTAGAATAATTTTTCTGTTTTAATAGACTTAGTGGAGGAAACGTGATTATTAACAACAGCATCGGTAACAGCCCAGCCTCCAGTTGCAGCAGCCCTCCCTCAGGTGGACTCCGCACGCCTGAACCCCCAAAGCCTTTGCTCTCTCAGGCGGCTTTGCCATCGGCCCTGGAAAAGAAATTTAATTTTGGGGTAAGATGTGACAAGAACATGCAGGTTTGCTAATATAGGGGAAGAAGCATTTGTTAAGATATATAGTTATGTTTATATTCATCAACAGATTAAGAGAGGTACATACTTTGTCTGTGTGTGTCATGTTTTTTTGTGTTTGTTTTGTACATGGGTGTTTATTTTTGTGCATCAGACAGTTTGTCATCTATAAATTTCTGATGATTGTTGTCTTAACTCACAGACATTAAGCTGCAGCAGTCATCCCAGAACAACAACAGAGAGTTTCTTCTCGCAACTGGATGAGAATTCCAACCCTGGTTACCGAGTTCACCAAAGTGGAGCTCAAGGTGGGTTGTGAGTCCATCATAGAATACTTTTTTCTGCTCTATCTTTAAAGCTTATTCTTGTTTCTAAATGGTTGACTGATGCTGAAGTCTTTGATATCATGCTGGTATGTTTTCCTCTTGCAGATAGAAGACCACAACATGGACTCTGATGAATTTGATATGAGGGCACCATACATACCCCACAGTGATGAAATGTTGGTGTTGAGTTCGGATGATCTTTTGTGGGGTGCAGAGGTCGAGCCTGCTGTATCTCCAAAGAACCAGCTTGGATACCACAGGTAAATCCCCAGAATACTTTTTTGGATGGTTTTGGAACTGGGTTCATTATATTTTTGGGAAATATACTCAATGTAGACAGTAAGTTCCATAAAATGTTTGTCTTTGCTCTCCAGAGAGACCAAGATTTATACCTTAAACAGCAAGGAAGATTCGAGTCTTGCTCAGCTTCTGCGAGATACTGACCCACCCATCACCAGCTGTCGCACAGGGAAAGATAGTAAAGTTGATAACGGAGGAGGCTCGCAGCAGAGCCAGTATGAACAAAGCAAGTTCTTTGACGGAGGGGAGAATTTTGTTGATCCAAACAAGGTACTTCCAGGACACTGTATTGGAAAAGGTAAGAGATGAGAAGCATTGCATTTGTGTGTAGATTAAAAGTTGGCAAATATATTTTTCAGATATTGCTTCTGAATCCCACATATCTATATTTAAATCCATCAAACAGAAAAAAATTCTTTAAGAATGATAATGTAGATATAAACATTATCTTTCCTCCTCATAACAGATGGATTAGACGGATCTCCTGATTGTAATGACCAAGGTGAGGATGAGCCACCAGCCGTAATGGTGCAAGAGACAGTAGAGCCACCGCCACCCTTAATCACCATAGACACTAACCAGATGTCACTGGCTGTCAAGAGGGGGCCATCTCCAAATTCATCTCCCATTCTCACCCACAAAAAGCTCTGCTCCCTCGCACATCACCAGCGACAGATGCTATCATCTCAAGCAAATGGGGATGGGCATTTAGCACTCCTGCATCCTCAGCAGCAACAGACAGGAGTGCGCCTGCTGACCACGCCTTATGCCCCCACTATGCAGCAGCTGCTGATCAGCAAAGAGCCCATCACGGTGCGGGGAAGACATTCTGGAGGCCTCGGCACCCATCAGAATTCAAGCAATGACAGTAGACACTCAGTGCTTCGAAATCTGCTGGTGAGTGGGCGTGACGAGTCAGCTGGCTACTCAGTCTTGGCACCAGCAAGTCCTCTGAGTACCACTTCAGGGAGCACCGCCACGCCTCCTGGCACTCACACGCCAAGTGATGATGATGCTAAGGAGAGAAAGGTACAGGGACAACTGCACAACCCTACAACATGAGACATAGTTTTTTTTCTTTTCAGTATTTGCTTGACTTCACTATGTTGTGGAGCATTAGTACAATTGGTATTAGGTACTGTATTTTATTGTATTTGCAATGTAAATTTTTTGTTTCCTTGTGCATTATTTAAATTTGAGTGCAATTATCATTATTTTTTTTTATTTGCATGAGCTGATGGGGGGAAAGTATGTGAAATTTTTAAGACCATTATTTTTTTCAGCATGCCATTAGCATGTATTTTGAATGGTGTCAATTGTCACTTTAGGAATGTAATGGCTATGTCACCAACTCCTAAGTGAATAGTACTAATTGCTCAAAGTCTCCAGTCTGTGTGATTCACAGAACGAACAGCCTGTCATTACGTAGGAGTAGTTTGCCTGCTCGTCTCTTAAAGCTCTCGCCAACTTCAGTATGATTAAGACATGACATGGTTTTTGCAGTGTCCCTGTATTTTTGGTGTGCATTTTGCTCTTCAGATGTTTATTTTATGCTTGTTTTCATGTAGGTGCTTCCTTTTTCTTGATTTATTTTGAGCCCGGTAGATGTGATTTGTGAAAAACTAGTACAGATTTATTTGAACATTTTTGTTGTTCATATTGAGTAATCATGATCAGTTTTTGAATTTAAATTTCTAAGATTCTGATTAAAGATGAAACATGCAATTACATTTAATGCATTCTTAATATTGAATTATTCAAAATGTGAGGACATGCATGTTAATTTTTTTTGCCAACAAATCTAGATCTATAACTTAATGAATGGCATTGTGGCATTACCCAAGATAATCTGATATGTGGATAAATTTATAGAGGATCATTTATTCTCACATAATTGCAATTAGTTTTGCAGAGATTCCTCTTTTCGGACTAGTCGGGATATTGCAGCGAACCCTGTTTTTACCCATGTTTTCCTCATCACTGCAGGATGTTGAAGAAGTTGGAAGTATAGTGAGGTGTGAGCCTCAACCAGGAGGGAGCGGAGTGAGTTCTGCAACGACGCGTCCGTCTCAAGACAGGATGACTGACATGGTTGGCACGGGAGGCAGGGAAACCAATACAGGCAATCAGATTTCTGCTCCCAAACTGAGGCTTGTCACAGGCAGCCAAGGGACACTGATGCATGCCGGACATCTTGCCATCAAGGTCGCTTCAAAGGGCTCAGGAGATGGTTTCTTCAAGCGAGTGCGCCGCCAGGACCCACTGCTCTTGATGGACCCTGACCTGTCGATTCCAGACTTGCTGGATCTTACACAATTAGACTATGAGGTCAATGCTCCTGCCAATAATTGTAGTCTGCTCCAGGGATCTGACCTGCTCATGGCTTTAGATCAGAGTCCGTAAAGTTTCTTGTTCAGTGAACAGGGATTTGTGTTGAGGGAACATCCATCTTCATAGTTTCTTAGAAAGGATGAAGAATATTATTGCTTTTTAGATTTTGAATGAATGAGAAGTATTTTTTTAGCTCTGAAATTTCCCCTTACTTCCCCTTCTTTGTGGCCAATATGTTGTTGAAATGAAGGGACATAAGTAAAAAGATTATGGTTGATAAATGCTCTTGAGCTTTGGTATTCCAGGAGGTCTGAAACTTGCTTAATACCATATTCTTATTTGTCATCTCTCATTGTTATTTGAATATCCCAAGTTTTACTGAAGTGTATTACGATTCCTTCCTACCTTGATACTGTCATTAATGTCTCACAGTTTAGGAATAATTTTTTGTGTGTGGCACTGAACCTTCTTATTTTGCTGCACAAGACTGAAACTGATTCCCCCCCCCCTCCCCATATCTCTAACAATACATTTTTAAAGAGAAATTAAAAGCAACTTGTGCAAACTTAAAAAAATTAAAGGAAAAGCATATATAAATCTTATGTTATGGCATTGTTCTCAAGAAGATGTAATTAATAGTTCAGCTTCACATTGTGGTGAATATGAACATGAAAGGCTAATCCTTTAGTGTTTTTTTTCCATAATAGTTTTTATTCTTCCTAAGCAAGAGCAGTTGAGAATTAGGCTACAAGAGATTTTTTTAAAAGATAAATGATTCTGCTGTACTGGAAAAGACAGTGATTCCGTGCCTTGGACAGAGTGTTATAGTACCTCCTCATTACCCTTCAGTGATAAAAACAAAAAGGATTTTTTTAGAAGTTGCCTAGGGTGTTCAAGAGGTCTAGCAGTTTATGCTGTCCAGTATAATATGTTTTGGCTGCATTTGAGGAAGTATTGCATATGTCCTTGTCCTGTTTCTTACTTTAGATTTTTATGCCAACTTGGAAATATGAACATTTGGTGCAGCAAGTTTTGGATCTCACTACCGCAAACTAGAAGTAAATACTTCACGAAATTTTAGATGGTCTTCAAATGACAAGTGGTACGAAGTTGCCCAATTTTTATGTTTGATGTTTAATTTAACTACTTGTAGTTAACAAGCACTGAATAGTTTATCAAAGAAGATATCAATTGACTAAACTTTAGATGGAAAATTTGTTACTTGCTGATATCTTGCACCAGAGCTTACAACCATGTTACTTAAAGATAGTAAAATTATGTAGTTTCCATGGAGTTTAGAGAACTTTTTAAAAAGAAACACAAAAGGTACAAGTTTCCATATTCATTTTGTGTTCATTGTTTTCAATCAGCTTTAGCTAAAAATGTCATAATTGAAATGATAAATCATAATGGATCAGTTTGGCAAATTTCAGATTCTATTTCATTCACATTATATATTTCCTTGAGTTTTATTTTTTTGTTTTTGGTTTTATGTGATTTTTTTCATTCCTCCTATATGTATTACTTTTATACAAGCTTATCCATACTTGTGAATACTGCCAAAATGACCAAGTGTTGTCAGAGAGAGTTTGGGATTGAACAAGCCTTCAAACCATGATGTTAAAGTGTTAGTCTGCAGTGTCTTTAGCTAGATTGAGCTTTAAGGCCTGATTCTTAGATCTTAGCTTGAGACAAACCACTGTGTAGGCTGCTCATCCATCTGTTCTGTACCATGAGTAAAAGCAGCTGACCTCGGTGGCCGAAAAGCTTGCGTGGCAGCAGCTTGGTAGACCATAGACCCGTCAGCTAGATCACTCTTCAAGTCAGCTGGTCATCATTGCGAAACTGGGATGGATGACGTAGGGCAAAGGGAGGTACTCTCAGAATATTGGAGGGACTTTGCCATATCAGAATACCATTATGATTTTCGATTAACCTTGCGCCCTTAAAAAAAAGGATATTAGTGATAAAAAGTAAAAAGAAAGTTAATCAATCATCAGCTTCTCTGTGGTATTTTGTAAGATCACGGGACATTATTGAATTAGACTGTCAGAATAAGCTACAGGGATTTTAATGAGGTGTGATAATAGAGCTATAATTTTGGAAAAAAATATTTGTTTATTTTTAATTCACATAATCTTGAATTAGAAGGATGACTGTTGGTATTAACTTGCCCAAATGCAGAAGAATTCTCCTTGGAGATGTATGCATGTGTATATATATAATTTACTGTTTTACTGGTGTCTGTGTGGTATGATTAGAAAAGAATTTATGTATGGAACTTTATGTCTGCATTTATTAGCAGTTTTACACTGTGACAGAAGGATTCGTCTCAAAATTGAAGGCTTTTTTTCCAGTGTATTAAGTTCTGATTTTATAGACAACTTTGTCTTTAGCGTTGTATGTGAACTGTTAATACATGCAGAAAATCTTTATATTATTTTATCTTTATCTATATGCCTTTTTTTTTTTTTCTTTTCTTTTTTTTTTTTTTTTCTTTTTAGAGATATTTTAAGTTAATTTTATTTCCCCATTTTCCAATACAAACAAACGACAATAACATTCTTGCATTACCATACTCAGTTATTTTTTTTTCTTCGGAATTGTCTCCAGACAACTTCGATTGCAATAATGGTTACTGCTCTACATATCCCACTTCTATTTTAGTTACTAGACTTTTGTGGGAGAGTAGATAGGTTAAGGATCTTTTCTGGCTAGTAAGACCTGCCACATTCTATTTACAGCAACCTTCTAAGTTGAAAATTAGATGCATGTCATATAGGTGGTGGACCGTGTATCTTTTTATGGCATTAGTATGAATGCTGTAATAAGTTAGTCTAAATTCATTCTCCCTTTCTCTTTCTCTTTCTCTCTCCCTCTCTCCTTTACTTTCTGGTTTCTGGTTTCTCTCCACGTCTTGTCTCTCTCCTTTCTTTCCTTCTTCTTGTCTCTTTGTTCTTTGATATTCTAAGCACTGAAAAGGAGTATAGGCTTGCTGTAGCAGTGCAACTTTATGTTATTGGATTTATTTTATTTTTATTTTTTTTTTTTTTTTTTTTTTTTAAAGATTTGGTTGCTTTTAATGTTAAGGTTTAAAACAAAAATCCTCAAATTTATTATCACAGAATATTTTCTTGTTCATGTTTTATTTCCATATGATTATTTTTGTAACATGGTGAAAAATCATCCAGCCATGCAAATTAAATTGATGTCATACAATCTCACAACACCTTATATAAAATTTCATGAGTATGTCTTCTGATTGCAGTATTCTACTCACAGTATGCGTGCCATGTGGATTTCAAGTATCTGTACTCTGTTTCTAGAATAATGTAAAGGATTTCCACGGAAGAAATATGTTCAGTCAAGTGCAAATTATGGTATGAACTATGACATTAGACGAGGAATGCTTGGCAAGTGATGTGATTTTATGAGCAACATATTTCTTCATAAATCCGAAAAAAAATATATGAAAAAATATTAACCATAGGTTTTTAGGAGTTTATGGCCATATTAGTTAATTTGTGCTGCAGGTATATATGTCTCATACTTGTGGAAAACCAAATTTTCTGATATGTCAAACTTCCTCATATATATATCTGACCCAGGCTTTACCCTAGAGCTTGGGAGTTCTTTTAGATCAAGTTACTGCCAGACTCATAACAAAGAGGCATTGACGTTTTCGTAAAGCAGAATTGTATCTTTCACTTGTATATTCCCCCTAAAGTGCTTAGGGTTTGCTACAAATAAATCTACCTAACATTGTTGAAATGATTAATATTATTTTTTGATTTTTATACATTGTTGCATAACAAGAATGCCTCTTGCTATGATGCCTTTTCAATCTGTAGTGCTATGAAGAATTAGGTATGTAAATTATTACCATGGTTAGTGATCTGCTAAACATAAAATTTGAGTGATGAAACTGTAATTGTATCAATTTAGCTTGTAATAAATTCAGTGTAGAATTGTCTTGTTAAGGAGTCACCCCCCCCTTTTTTGACATGGTCACCAAAACACTTCTTGTAAAAAAGTCTGTGCTGCTCTCTTTAGATTACTGCATTTAGACACAAAAGCTACACACTCATTTGGCTTTTTTAAAACTAATTTTGTAAAGTGTAAGTGTCAAAGATGTGAAAACAAAGTAAAAGCTACTTAGCAGACACATGAACTGGAGAGATATATTTTTTACTGCCAAGTAACCACAAGTTTTCAGTTTAGAAAAATATTAAGATCCAAAACCAACTTATTATCACCATGTATTTTCTGTGGAGCAACAACTTTGGCTATGCTTTTTCCATTGTTAACAAGCTGTATACCCTTCTTGTACTTCAATATACATGCAGCAAGTAAGCACATTAATCTGAAGGTAATGTAAAAGTTAATTTTAGGGACTATAATAGCATTTAGGTCACTCAACTGGTCTTTTTTTTCAGCTATATTTTGTGAGAAAGCAAAAGTCAGGTGTGCAGCAAGGAAAGTAAATTTGATATTATTTGTAAGAACTCTAAAAACAAATGTGTTGGAAATAATTTAGAGATATGCTTTAAGTTAAATGTTAGCTGATCACGTGGCTATCAGTTATCCATTACTAATCTGCATATATATATATAAACTGTGGTACAAACTGAATGTATTCTTATCCTATCTCAAGATAAGAACTGAAATAATGACATCAAGATTTTACTTGAGAATGTGTGGTGCAGCACAATTTGAACTTTAGTAATCATATCAAGATTTTGATTAAATGCCCATAGGACAAAGTCAGGGAAGGATGCCATATCTGGCAGCTTCATTTCATGTATTTTGAGAATATATCAAAAGACACAGCTTCAGACTTCGCATGCAATTGAAAGGAAAAGAGTGAATAGAAGAAAAATCACATAGGAGAATTAAGAGAGAGAAAAGAAGAAAAGTAATATTTTTATATGGAGAAAGGTCCTATGAAAGAAAAAATTATAGAAAGGATATGAAAATGAAAAAAACAAAACAAAACAGGTATAAAGAGCAAAGGACACTAAGCAGGTAAGACAAACGAGATATAGTGAAACCAGTGATATTTATTAAACACCAGTAAGATATGATGAGAAATTTTCATTGAAGAACACACTTTTTTTTATTGTTTTGAAGAATACAATATAATGAAATGATGGGCTTCATGTAAACAATAGTAAGATATTAACTATAAACGTAAATTCCATGATACACTTGTGATCTTAAGGTGGTGTCAAACTTCAGCCTAAGTGTGTGTATGAAATCCTGGTGAGGCCACAAACCTTTTTTTGATGTTCAACACATGCTAGTCAAATACCTGATCAGTCAATCTAGCTATCTCTCTCTCTCTCTCTCTCTCTTCTTCTCTCTCTCTCTCTCTCTCTCTATCTCTCTCTCTCTCTCTCTCTCTCTCCTGCTATCTCTCTCTCTCTCTCTCTCTTGCTATCTCTCTCTCTCTCTCTCTCTCTTGCTATCTCTCTCTCTCTCTCTCTCTCTCTTCTCTCTCTCTCTCTCTCTCTCTTGCTTCTCTCTCTCTCTCTCTTCTCTCTCTCTCTCTCTCTTTCTCCTCTCTCTCTCTCTCTCTTCTCCTCTCCTCTCTCTCTCTCTCTCTCTCTCTTTTCTCCTCTCCTTCCTCTCTCTCTTTCTCCTCTTTCTCTCTACTCTTTACTCTACTTTCTACCTCTCTCTCCTACCTCCCTCCCTCTCTCTCCCTCCTCTCCCTCCTCTTTTCTCCTCTCTAATCTCCTTAGTGTGTTTCTACTCTCCTACTCTACCTCCTCGTACTACTCTACTCTACTCTACTTTACTCTACCTCCTACCTCACCTACTCTCCCTCTACTGTTCTACTACCTCTCTACCTACTCCTACCTCTCTCTTTATCTCCTCTCTTCTCCTACCTACCTCTTCTCTCTTCTTCTTCTCTCTCTTCTCCTTCTCTCTCTCTTCTCCTCCTCTCCTCTCTCCTCTCCTCACCTCCCTCCCTCTACCTCCCTCCATCTACCTCCCTCCCTCTACCTCCTCCATTACCTCCTCCCTCTACCTGCCTCCTCCCTCCTACTATCTACCTTACTGACCTACCTCCTCCTCCTTCTCCTCCTCCTCCTACCTCCCTCCTACCTGCTCTACCTCTTCCTACCTACCTCCTACCTACTCTTCCTGCCTGTCTGCCTGCCTGCCTGTCCTGCCCGCCTGCCCTGTCCTCCTCCTTCCTGCCTCCTGCCTTCTGACCTGCCTGTCTGATTTCTGCCTTCCTGCCTGCTACTGTCTTCTATTTTCTGCCTCCGTACCTCACCTAACCCCCTGTTCTCTGTCTCCTGTTGTGCTGTCCTGTTGCCTGCCTCCTCTGTCTGTCTGTCTGCCTGTCTGCCTGCTGTCTGCCTGCTCTGTCTTTCTGTTCTGCCTGTGCCTGTCTGCCTGTCTTTGTCTGCCTGCTGCTTCTGTCTGTCTGTCTGCCTGCCTTCCCTGTCTGTCTGCCTGTCTGCCTGCCTGCCTGCCTGCCTGCCTGCCTGCCTGCCTGCCTGCCTGCCAGCCAGCCAGCCTGCCTGCCAGCCTGCCTTGCCTGTCTGCCTGCCGACCTACCTAATCTACCAACCTAACCAATCTACCAGTCTATCTAATCTACCTATATATCTCTTTACCTACCTATCTGCATATCTGTCTTCCTGTCTGTCATTCTATCTCTCTATAAGTCTCAATCTTTCTAGCTATTCATCTCCCTCCCTCACTCCCTCTCCCTCTCTCTCTTTCTCTTTCTCTTTCTCTTTCTCTTTCTCTCTCTATCTCGCTCGCTCTCATTCTCTATCACTATATTTCAATATATATCTAGCTCTCTCTGTTATATTTAACCCACTACCAATCTAGTTATGATTATATCTATCTCTTGTTCTCTCTCTTCCTCTCTTTCCCTCTCTCTTCCTCTCTCTTCCTCTCTCTCCCTCTCAACTTCTCACCCTCTCAGTCTTCCTCTCCCTCTCCTTCTCCTTCTCTCTCTCCCTCTTTCATAATACCCATCTACACTAACTTATCAATCTCACGCAGCCTTGCCATGTTTCCTTTTCTTTCTTTGACATTTCTCTCCTGTCAGCTTAGACTCCTGGGTAACCCTCTTTCCTGACGAAGGTTCTCCACGCAACCTGGTCGTCCTTCCTCCTGACGAAGGTTCTCCACAGAATCTCAAGCAGAAAGGAAGCTGTAGCCAACGCCAGTCCGGCACCGAGGACGTAGAACGCGCCTTGGGACTAACATACGAACAGGAAAATATGAGCAAAACAAAAAAATGAAATCAAAACTAAAAACGCGTAACAAATATTCCATCATAAAAAAAAAATAAACAAAGAAATATATCAAAATAGAGAGAAAAAAATGAAGCAAACGAAAAAGTGAAAACAACGAACCAGAAGGCATAAAATAAGAGGTTAGAAAAAAATTACAAAAGCATTCCCACGCACCTGCAGGAGACTCATTGCCTGGGGCGCGTTGCTCGTGACCTCGACTTCGCAAGGTACGGAATAATATTTTTTCTTGATGTGTTGTATCACGCCGAAATACCTGAGCCAACGAATTCTGCGCGGGAGAGAAAGAGGAGGGTGAGGGAGGAAGAGGAGAGTAAGGGAGGAAGAGGAGGGTGAAGGAGAAAGAGGAGAGTGAGGGAGAAAGAGGAGGGTGAGGGAGAAAGAGGAGGGTGAGGGAGAAAGAGGAGGGTGAGGGAGGAAGAAGAGGGTGAGGGAGAAATATAGATAGATAGATAGATAGATAGATAGATATAGATATAGATATGAAGAGAGAGAGAGAGAAAGCAACCAGATAAACAGACCGATAAATACTGGATAGTATACACTGACCCAAGGCAAATGGGGAATAGACCCATCGACCTACGTGTCA
>NC_051392.1:40514416-40516916 GCF_015228065.2 Penaeus monodon
TGGGCGGGACGCGGGGAAGGGGCGGTTTGGTAAGTGTGGGCGGGACGCAGGCAAGGGGCGGTTTGTTAAGTGTGGGCGGGACGCGGGGAGGGGCGGTTTGTAAGTGTGGCGGGACGCAGGCAAGGGCGGTTTGGTAAGTGTGGGCGGGACCGGGGAAGGGGCGTGTGTAAGTGTGGCGGGAGCGGGGAAGGGCGTGATAGTAAGTGTGGCGGACGCGGGGAAGGGGCGGTTTGGTAAGTGGGGCGGGACGCGGGGAAGGGCGTGTAGTAAGTGTGGGCGGGACGCGGGGAAGGGGCGGTTTGTTAAGTGTGGGCGGGACGCAGGCAAGGGCGGTTTGTTAGTGTGGGCGGGACGCAGGCAAGGGGCGGTTTGTTAAGTGTGGCGGGACGCGGGGAAGGGGCGGTTTGTTAAGTGTGGGCGGGACGCGGGGAAGGGGCGGTTTGGTAAGTGTGGGGCGGGACGCGGGAAATGGGCGGATGGTAAGTGTGGGCGGGACGCGGGGAAGGGGCGTGATGGTAAGTGTGGGCGGGACGCGGGGAAGGGGCGTGATGGTAAGTGTGGGCGGGACGCGGGGAAGGGGCGTGATGGTAAGTGTGGGCGGGACGCGGGGAAGGGGCGTGATGGTAAGTGTGGGCGGGACGCGGGGAAGGGGCGGTTTGGTAAGTGTGGGCGGGACGCGGGCAATGGGCGGTTTGGTAAGTGTGGGCGGGACGCGGGGAAGGGGCGTGTGGTAAGTGTGGGCGGGACGCGGGGAAGGGGCGTGATGGTAAGTGTGGGCGGGACGCGGGGAAGGGCGGTTTGGTAAGTGTGGGCGGGACGCGGGAAATGGGCGGATGGTAAGTGTGGGCGGGACGCGGGGAAGGGGCGTGATGGTAAGTGTGGGCGGGACGCGGGGAAGGGGCGTGTGGTAAGTGTGGGCGGGACGCGGGGAAGGGCGTTGATGGTAAGTGTGGGCGGGACGCGGGGAAGGGGCGTGATGGTAAGTGTGGCGGGACGCGGGGAAGGGGCGTGATGGTAAGTGTGGGCGGGACGCGGGGAAGGGGCGTGATGGTAAGTGTGGGCGGGACGCGGGGAATGGGCGTGATGGTAAGTGTGGGCGGGACGCGGGGCAATGGGCGTGTTTAAGTGTGGCGGGACGCGGGAAGGGGCGTTTGTTAAGTGTGGCGGACGCGGGGAAGGGGCGGTTTGGTAAGTGTGGGCGGGACGCGGGGAAGGGGCGGTTTGTTAAGTGTGGGCGGGACGCGGGGAAGGGGCGTGATGGTAAGTGTGGGCGGGACGCGGGGAAGGGGCGTGATGGTAAGTGTGGGCGGGACGCGGGAAGGGGCGTTATGGTAAGTGTGGGCGGGACGCGGGGAAGGGGCGTGTGGTAAGTGTGGGCGGGACGCGGGGAAGGGGCGTGATGGTAAGTGTGGGCGGGACGCGGGGAGGGGCGTGATGGTAAGTGTGGGCGGGACGCGGGGATGGGCGTGATGGTAAGTGTGGGCGGACGCGGGGAAGGGGCGGTATGGTAGTGTGGGCGGGACGCGGGGAAGGGGCGTGATGGTAAGTGTGGGCGGGACGCGGGGAAGGGGCGGTTTGGTAAGTGTGGGCGGGACGCGGGGAAGGGGCGTGTTGGTAAGTGTGGGCGGGACGCGGGGAAGGGGCGGTTTGGTAAGTGTGGGCGGGACGCGGGAAGGGGCGGTTTGGTAAGTGTGGGGGACGTGGGAAGGGGCGTTTGTTAAGTGTGGGCGGGACGCGGGGAAGGGGCGTGATGGTAAGTGTGGGCGGGACGCGGGGAAGGGGCGTGATGGTAAGTGTGGGCGGGACGCGGGGAAGGGGCGGTTTGGTAAGTGTGGGCGGGACGCGGGGAAGGGGCGGTTTGGTAAGTGTGGGCGGGACGCGGGGAAGGGGCGGTTTGGTAAGTGTGGGCGGGGGATGGGTTTTGTAGTGTGGGTTCGTGTGGGCGTTGAGACTTTGTGGGTTATAAAAGGAGAGTCAGAGAGATGTTGCGTTTCAGGTTTTTTTTTTCTCTCGTCTTGTGTACCTTGAAGTTTAATTGGATATGTAAAAAAAAAAAAAAAAAAAAAAAAAAAAAAAAAAAAAAAAAAAAAAAAAAAAAAAAAAAAAAAAAACAGAAGAACAAGAACAAGAACAAGAAGAAGAAGAAGAAAAACATTATATATTAAAAGAAATGCAACAAATTAATCACAATAACTACTTGATTTTACAAAGAAAAAATAGATACTAATAAATTAATCAATATTACATTTAGAGGAAAGGAAAAAGAAAACGAAAAAAATGAAAGAGAAGGAAAGAAAGAAAAATAGAAAAAGAAGAAAGAAAAGAGAAAGAAAAGAAGTGAGATAGAAGAAGAAAAAAATATAAAAAGAAAAAGAAAAAAAGTAACAAAAAAAAAGAAAAAAAAAGAAAAAAAAAAGAAAAAAAAAAGAAAAGAAAGAAAGAAAGAAAAAAAAAAATATATATATTATATATATATATAAATAATAAAATATATAAATTA
>NC_051392.1:40530506-40533006 GCF_015228065.2 Penaeus monodon
AATTTCAAAAAGGCGGTCGAGGGCCGATGGGTCGTGGCCACGAGTCCCGCTGAGCCCAGCGGGCCCACGAGCTCCAATCGAGGAACCGTCGGCGCCTCGAGCTACTCCCCGATGGTCACCCTCTGGGGAAAATGGGGGAGGCTTTGGGTTAAAATCCCAAATTTTCCATTGTTTTTTGGTGGTGCTTTGCTTTCTTTTTTCTTTTTTATGTTGGGTTTTTTCTTTTTTGTATTTTTTTAATTCCATTTGATTTTTTTTTGGTTTAATTTGTTTGTTTGTTTTTTAATAATTAATAATTAATATATATATTTTTTTTTTTTTTTTTTTTTTTTTTTTTTTTTTTTTTTGGGGGGGGGGGGGATTTCTTTTTATCTTCTATTTTGGTTTTTCTATTTTTTTATTTTTTTTTGTTATTTTTCACACCTTTTTTTTTTGTTTTTTCTCTTCTTTGATCTTTTCATCTTACCACCCCTTTTCATCTACATTTTCGTCTTCGCTCCACACCTTCGAAACCTTCGCGCAAAAAAGGCGCTCTTCCCTCCCCCCGGGCAGGAACCTGAGGGCCCCTCGTGGAAACCAAATTCCCCGAAGGACAGCAAAGCCCTTTAACGTCTCCCCCAGGACCCGAGAGCGCGGGGCGATCTCGGGGAAAGGGAAAAAAGCGGGGAGGAGGTTCGGCGAGTTGGAGGCCCGGGCGCCCCTGGAAGAGGGGGGCGCGGCCGGCACTCGCTCGCCACCCAACCCCGAGTTTTCCCCGGGGGGTTTCTGGTTTATATATATATATATATAATATATATATATATTTAATTATATTATATTTATATATATATATTATATATATTATACACACCACACACATATAAATATTTATATATTTAAATTATATAATATTTTATATATATAATTATTATATATATATATATAATTTTAAAATATAACTGGTAAACCACAACGGTTTTATTATAGTTATATATATTATATATATATATATATATATATATATATTATATATATTTTTAATATTTTTATAATATATTATAATATATTATATATATACTATATTTTATAAAATTTTATATATATTTTATATAAAATAATGTATATAAATGTTGTGTTTATATATATTATTTTTTTTTTTTTTTTTTTCAGAATGGACACACTTTTTTCGGGAAAACTACATGTGCACATCAAAAAAACGGAAGGCAAATAACGGCAGGGCCCATTGCAATCCATTTTCAAGTCATTACAAATCCATTATTTCAGCTGAAGCATTACCTGCGTTTTAAATTTTAAAGCGTCGTAGATGACCTGACCTTCAGAGAGAGCTTTTTTTAAAAGGGTTTGGGAGCGACCTCTGTTTCAGTATCGATTAAAGTTACTTTTCCTTTTTACAACGACACAATGCGACCAAATTCAGTTTGATTTCTTTAAACTGAAAAAATAGTTTTTGGGGAGTATTTTAAAAGTAACTTATTACTTTCAGAAAAAATACTTATGTTTTTAAAAATCGTTAAAGGGAGTTTTTACGAAAGGGGTTTGGGAATATCAACCCCAACGAACAATTTTTTAAAAAAAGTGGGTGTAAAAGAAGGATAAAAAGGGGTGACAACTAATTGAGCCTCATTTATTTCCCATACCTGTAATCATATTTTTTAAAAATGATTAAAAAAAAAAAGCTAACAAAGTCTAGATAAAAAGATGGGGGAAAACGGGGGGCTAGATATATATGGCTATGCATTTAATTTACGCTTTGTACAGTAGCAGTTTTTACGGTTCTTACTACAACATTTATGTAAGCATTCTAGAGCCCCTGATGTACGTACAGGAAAATAAAGTACCCTCATTATTCTGTATTTCTATCTAATAAAAGAGCTAACAGAACACACGACATTTTCCACGTACTTATGTAAATACAATAGGAAAGAATGTTAGTTATTTTTCCTTTACGCCAAAAGAATAGAAAAGAAAAAGAGAAAAAAAAAACAAGGTCTGGCCCACCATTCAGTAAGTTGGCTATTGAGTTACGGCTACAACATTATTAGTTTATATATTTATTAGTGTAAGTATTTATTAGTTTTTAGATACATAAAGAGACGTTTTATATAATTCTATGGGAGGTAAGTTGGTCTCTCCTGTTTTATATTTTTTTGGCGTAGTTTCCCCTTCGAAGTCCGGGTGTCCCAGGTAACCCTATGAAAATATTATCTGATATTGTAAATCATAAGAGCTAAAAAAAAAAATTATGAAACCTTAAACAGCACAAAAAATACAACATATATTGTCTCTGTGTTCTGTCGTTGAATCTTCTCTGTTTATCGGACGATATAACTGGGTGGAAAATTTGTATTGAAACAGGAAGACTGAGTGCGTAGATTTATGTCAAAAATTGACCCGGGATATGAAGCAAACAAACAAAAAACGGGAAATGAGCTGTGCTAATAGTGTGTGTGTGTGTGTGTGTGTGGTGTGAGAGAGAGAGAGAGAGAGAGAGTAGGTGTTT
>NC_051392.1:40551267-40558767 GCF_015228065.2 Penaeus monodon
TTGCACTGACAAACTTTTTTGTTATTCCTCTCTCTCTCTTACCCCCACAACACACACACACCAAACCATTGAAAAAAATTGGTATTCATATACTTCTTTTTAACGGTAGGTTCATGTTGAGCCCCCGTGGTCGCAGCATGATTACTTAAATTTTAGGTTTTTTTGTTGTGATGTCTTTGGAGTGAGTACGTTGGTTTGGGTCCCCAGTTCCTTTTCCCCCGGAGAGGCGGTTTTTACCTTTTAGGTAACATTTCTTATTTTATCCGGGGGTTGGGACCAGCACTGACTTGGGTGGGGTTGGGGACCCATGGCTAGGTAGGCATTCGAGGTGAAGTTCCTTGCCCAAGGGAAAAAAAGCGCCGGTCGGGATTTGAACCCCCCAAAAACAGATGCCGTCGTGACAGTCCGACGCTCTAACCATTCGGCCACCGCGGCCTTATTCATATACAGTGACGTGTAAATAAGCAAAATGAAACAGCCACTGTAATACCTTCTTATAGCAGCTGAATGTTTTCACACACAGATAAAAAATATCTATATCTGAAGCGAAACGGTCACTTTTTTTTACATGATGGTCCTATGAACAGCTCTTTTTGGAAGCTCCGCTCAAGCCCTTCTTAACAGCGGCGCCCCAGCAGCACTGTCTTCAGAGAAGCAAGAGGCCTAACCCAGCCCGCACTCGGGCTAGGAGTTACGATAATGCGCTAATCCATATAAAGCATTGCGTCGCGGTGACAGCAGATCATAATCGATGTACCTTCATAAGGTTATTAACTGCAGTCACAAAGCAAAAGAAGCAAATCAACTCAATAGAAAAAAATTATGTAAAGAACGTACGATAAAACCTACGTTCACGCTCGTTCTTGTCTCGACTTTCTGTAAATATGACTACCTTTTAAACCCAGTCGCATGGGGTGCGGTATGAGTGACTTTTTTACTACTTCAACTTTCCTGACGTATTAGAGGATATACCTACGTTACATCCCTGATTCGTAACAGCATTACATTCATAACCTTACCTGAACTGCAATTTGCTCTTGCCTGGACAATGTCAAGCCTTACCATCATCCCTTTAGTGTTAAATACTATCTCATCCCCTACTTCAGGCAATCTACTAACGAAAAATTGACTTCTAAAATCGAATGAAAGTACTTAAAAGACCATAAAAATCCTTTTTACTTACAACTCATTTGATGTCGAAAATATGTTATCTAATTACATAATGAAATTGTCATAATGTCGAGGGAATAAACCGAAATATAGTAAATTTGGCCACGCAAGTCCGTTCTGCCAAAGCGAAATAATCAAGCGTTTATAAAATGCTGTAAGATTACAGCTTCAGAATACCATGCAACACAGCCTTCCTGGCCAGGTGACAGGAGTCTTAAACTTGGTAATTACCTCATTTCCGATAAATCCGATACGAAGAGCAGATCTTATCACACACTCGTCTTTCATCGCCTATAGTCTTCAGCTCCTGTAAAATTACTGTCGCGCATTCTTAGAATTGTCAGAAAAAATATTTTCACTCTTAAAACATTTTCCAATTCCTTTTACAGTTGTTCTTCCTACATTCTATTTGGCGAAGACAAAGAAAAAATCAAATTATACAGACTTTATTTACCCTGATGACGTGTTGCGACACCACTCAAGCATCATGATGCACTCTGCGGGCATCCCCCACCGCGGATTGTTCGATTGTCAACTGACTTCACTGCGTTCTTTGAGATATTCAGGCTCTTAACATTGCAGGAAACGGATCAAGCTTGTACACCGGTTACATGTTCATTAGGCTAAAGCGCCGCCTTAATCATCCTTTTCGCGTGGTCTAATGCTGGTGGCCGTACGAATATACATATATATATATATATATATATATATATATATATATATATATATATATATATATATATATATATATATATATATTGTGTGTGTGTGTGTGTGTGTGTGTGTGTGTGTGTGTGTGTGTGTGTGTGTGTGTGTGTGTGTGTGTGTGTGTGTGTGTGTGTGTGTGTGTGTGTGTTGTGTGTGGTGTGTGTGTGTGTGTGTGTGTGTGTGTGTGTGGTGTGTGTGTGTGTGTGTGTGGTGTGTGGTTGTGTGTGTGTGTGTGTGTGTGTGTGGTGTGTGTGTGTGTGTGTGTGGGTGGTGGGTGTGTGGGTGTGTGTGTGTGGTGTGGTGTGTGTGTGGTGTGTGTGTGTGGTTGTGTGTGTGGTGTGATGTGTATGTGTGTAGTGTGTTGTGCGTGTCTGGTGTGTGTGGTGTGTGTAGTTTTGTGTGTAGTGTGTATGTGTGTGTGTGTGTGTGTGTGTGTGTGTGTGTGTGTGTGTGTGTGTAGCGTGTGTGCGTGTGTGTGGTGTGTATGTGTGGTGTGTGTGTGTGTGTGTGTGGTGTGCGTGTGTGGTTGTGATGTGTGTTTGTGTGGTGTCGTGTGTGTGGTGTGTCTGCAGTGTTTGTGTGTGTGTGCGTGTGTGCATGTATGTGGTGTTTGTGTCGTGTCGTGTTTGTGTGTGTGTAGTGTGTGATGTGTGTGTGGTGTGCGTGTGGTGTGTGTGTGGTGTGCATATGTGGTGTGTGTGTATTTGGTGTGTGTGTGTGTGTGGTGTGCGTGTGGTGTGTGTGGTGTGCATGTCGTATGTTTGGTGTGCGTGTCGTGTTTGTGTAGTGTGTGCGCATGTGTATGTGGTGTGGTTGTGTGTGTGTGTGTGTGTGTGGGTTGTGTGTGTGTGTGTGTGTGTGTGTGTGTGTGTGTGTGTGTGTGGTGGTGGTGTGTGTGTGTGTGTTTGCATGTGTGGTGTGTATATGTGGTGTGTGTGTGTATTTGATGTGTGTGGGTGCATGTGTGTGTGCATGTGTAGTGTGTACATTTTATATTTATTTCTTCTCTGTGTGACGACAATTGGTTCAAGTAAATCCTTGCGGATTGCCATTGTCGTTTCCCTTATCTACTCTCATATCTATCAGAGATGGTTGTCAGTTCAAGCCAGGTCCATGCGGATCGCTACTGACATCTCCCTCTCCTATTTTCTTTATCTATGTGAAATAAAACACAAAATGACAAAAAAAGACAAAAATAAATTATCTTTGTGAAAGAAAAACACAAAACCAAAAGCAAAGATGAAAATAAATTAAAAACAACATTAAAAACTGTAAACTTAAATAAATAACCGGCTAGTGGTACTTAACACCCCCTCTTCTCTGTTGCCTTTCTTTTTCTTTTCCTATGTGGCCCATACGTGTGTGATCTGGTTCCCCCACTATATATAATAATCAGACCAACGATAACCGACACGGCACCGAAGGAGGACCCTGCTGCAGAAACGGTCACCTTAGGATGCTATGGGAATGACGTCAACGGAAGATCGCCAGAAGTCTGCAGACTAGGATGTTTGTCAGAGCAGGTGTTAAGCCATCCCATGATGTAGTGGACGGGTGCTGCCTGCTGAGATGCCTGTAGATCCAGCGTGATGACCTAGAATAGACAGGAACTCGCCAGCGCAGGTACCAGTCACCCCAGAATGCTGAGGATGGGCGACGCCTGCCTGTACGAGCGCACATCCAGTTAACTCCAGGAGCTCAGCAGCGCAGGTATCAGTCTCCCTGAGATGCTGCCCCCTGCACAGACGCCTGTAGTTCCAGATGAATATTACGAGGACGCGAGGATGAGCATGCAGCTCAGAAGGACCTGGATGAGGTCTGTGAGGATGTGTGGACGAGGACGCCGCCAAGTTAGGCCTGGACAAGGACTACGAGGAAGTCTAGACGAATTCAAAGTCAAGGAGGACCTGTGCGAGACTTTCAAGGACGGACAGATTACACTGAGGACCAGGAAGAAGAGGACAACAGGGATGAGGATGCACCAGAACAACGCACGACAACGAGATGACCAGCCAAGTTAGGTCACCCTAGAGGCAAATCTAAAGTGCCTAGAGGGCGTGGGTGTGTGTGTGTGGAGTGTATGTGGTGTGCGTGTGGAGTGTATGTGGTGTGTGTGTGTGGAGTTTATGTGGTGTGTGTGCATAGAGTGTATGTGGTGTGTGTATGGTGTGTGTGTAGTGTGGGTGTGTGTGCATGATGTGTAGATGTGTGCATGATGTGTAGATGTGTGTGTGGTGTGTAGATGTGAGTGTGTGGTATGTGTGTAGTGTGTAGAGATACATGTGTGTGAGGTATGTAGAGATGTGTGCGCATGTGGTGTGTTTGTGTATGTGGTGTGTGCGTGTGGTGCGTGTGTGTGGTGCGTGCGTGTGGTGCGTGCGTGTGTGTGGTGTGTGTGATGTGTGTGTGTGGGTGTATGTGGTGTGTGGATGTGTTTGTGTGGTGTGTAGATGTGCATGTTTCTAGTGTGTAGATGTGCATGTTTCTAGTGTGTAGATGTGTGTGTGTGGGTGTGTGTGTGTGGGTGTGTGTGTGTGGGTGTGTGGTGAGTGTGTGCATGATGTGTGTGGGAGTGTGGTGTGTGGGAGTGCGGTGTGTGTGGGAGTGTGATGTGTGTGGGAGTGTGGTGTGTGTGTGAGTGTGGTGTGTGTGGGAGATGTGTGTGTGTGTGTGTGTGTGTGTGTGTGTGTGTGCGTGTGTGTAGTGTGTGTGCATGTGCATGTGCATGTAGTGTGTGTGCGTGTGTGTGTGTGTGTGTGTGTGGTGTGTGTGTGTGTGTGTGTGTGTGTGTGTGTGTGTGTGTGTGTGTGTGTGTGTGTGTGTGTGTGTGTGTGTGGTGTGTGGTGGTGTGTGTGTTGTGTGTGTGTGTGTGTGGTGTGTGTGTGTGTGTGTTGTGTGTGTGTGTGTGTGTGTGTGTGTGTGTGTGTGTGTGTGTGTGTGTGTGTGTGTGTGTGTGTGTGTGTGTGTGTGTGTGTGTGTGTGTGTGTGTGTGTGTGTGTGTGTGTGTGTGTGTGTGTGTGTGTGTGTGTGTGTTATTACGTAATACTATCCTTCATTCTGGCTTTTAACTAAGTGATAACTTAGTGTCAACGGAAAAATCAAAGAGATAAAAGATATCGTTGTCGGCTCAAAGGCAGGGAGCTGTTGCCCCAGAGGATGTGTCAACGTGCTCTGCGAAGTGCAGCCACGGAAAGGGAATCATAATTGCATCATCAGCTGTCGTGACCTTTCTTCCCCAGAAAAACTCCGCTCACGAATTCCCCGTTACGTAACCTTCCTTCTCTGACGCCCTACCTTCTTATCTCATGTTTACGTATATACATATAAATACACACGCGCACGCACGCACGCGCGCGCACACACACACACACACACACACACACACACACACACACACACACACACACACACACACACGCACACACACACGCACACGCACACGCACACGCACACCACACACACACACACACACACACACACACACACACACACACACACACACACACACACACACACACACACACACACTCTCTCTCTCTCTCTCTCTCTCTCTCTCTCTCTCTCTCTCTCTCTCTCTCTCTCTCTCTCTCTCTCTCGCACTAACGAAGGCCGATGGGCAGCACGACGCGGAAATCTTGGGTAGTGGCAGTTGAAACAGGCATTTCGATTTCTCATATAAACGTTTAATTGTAGAAAGAATGGTACAACTGACGGACAGAGGTTCAGTCCAGTCAGCGTGCTGTAGGTTGTCTGTCTGCCGCTCGCAGGCGACCCTCTTCCATACAGGTTGAACTAGGAAACTCGCAAGGGTGGAGGAAAGGATGTGATCGTGTACACGGGGCGACGTCGAAGGCGGATGTCGCGTCCGCTGTCGTGTCTAGCAAAAGTCTAGCACTCACACTCACAAAAGTGTGTGTGTGAGTGTGAGTGCAAGTGCGAGTGCGAGTGTGTGTATATATATTTATATTTATATATATTCTAACATATTTATTTATACATATATATATATATATATATATATATATATATATATATATATATATATATATATATATATATATATATATATATGTATATAATATGTATGTACATATATATATATATATATATATATATATATATATATATATATATATATATATATATATATATATATATGCATTTGATTTTTTATAGGCTCTTCTGATGGTCTCTCACACTAAATACTGTATAAAACGCATGAAAACCGCACCAATCCCTACTTTTATATTTCTTAATCTAAAGAGAAAACAAAATTTACATTCTAGTCTACCTCTTTTTTCAACTTCTCTACATATCGGTATTACTTCGCATGGATTTCCGTTTTCTAATCGTGACACCCCATAGAAAACGGTTTCCCGAATCTGATGCAGAAGGTAGCTGGGATAATGACGATGTTGACGATAATGAGGAATATGTGGGGGAGGAATGGGAAGGGATGGGGGAGGAATGGGAAGGAGTAGGGAGAGGTGGAGGAGGGAAAAGAGAGAAGGGAGAGGGGAGTACTGTTAAAATTCATCAAACGATACTGTGGCAGTATTTAGTATTTATAAACAGAACAATAACAAAGCTGACACAGGCCGAGCCATAAGTGAAAGGCCCGGCCGAAACCAGAACTTCGCAAATCTCATAGCTAGCTAATGACTTCTTCTTTTAACGGTAGGTTCATGTCTGAGCCGCCGTGGTCACAGCATGATACTTAATTGTAGTTTTCATGTTGTGATGCTCTTGGAGTGAGTACGTGGTAGGGTCCCCAGTTCCTTTCCACAGAGAGTGCCGGTGTTACCTCGCAATACAGGAGCCAAAACTAGGTTACTGGCCTGGCTCCTCCTTTTTAGGTTCTGTAGCTAATGACTACAGAACCTAAAAAGGCATTTTCTAGGTTACTAAATGCTTGCCTAGATGCTGTCTTCCTGGCGTCTTACATCGAGCGCCACTTCCTCAACCATACAGGCGAAGTCCCTCTGTAGCTGCTGGTATATCACATACTTCATATCAGCAGCTGGTATATCACATAACTTATATATCACATAACTTGTATATCACGTATCCTATCACACTGCGATCGGAGAGGACTGTATGGTTTAAATTCATCTTCTGTGTTACAACCACCGAGAAGGCCTCGGCGAGTACCACTGGGTCGACACATGGTCTGGATCAGCCATGAGAGCTGACCTGTCAAGAAATGTTTGTGCGAGGGGTCGTGCCATAGGAAGGGATGGCGGCTCTTCATATGATCGATGTTGGGAGATAATGAGATCGCGACCTAACCAATATACAATATATGAAGTAGAATGTTACTTGACGTTGTAGCCTGTGTATGTTTAAGGTCTGGGGGCAGTTCGAGGGGAACCTCCGTGCCGTCATGACGCCCATAACACTTTGGAATCAGACCGTTAAGCTGATATTCTGACTGTTCCCGCAATGCGTATGTATCCAATATTTGTAAAAGGTTCTTTGATATGGGATTTAATATATTGTTATTTAGCGACTTCTGTGCATTTTACAATTGATGTATTAATTAACAGGTTTGACCGCTAAGTAAACCTTAAGGGAGTGCAACGCAGTGGTATCACCCATTGGCAATCATAGGCGTTCTTGGCG
>NC_051392.1:40567423-40577423 GCF_015228065.2 Penaeus monodon
AAATATATAAAATAATATATATATAAATATATAAAAATATATATATAATAAGATATATAATAATATATAATATATATATAATAATATATAATATATATAAAATAATATTAATATAAATATATAATTAATATATATTTAAATAAATTAATATAAAATAATATATATATAATATATATTTTATATATATATATATATATATATATTTATATATATATATTATATATATATATATTTATATATATATATATATATGTATATATATATAATTTTTTTTTTTATAAACATTAATCATAAAAGAGGTTTCTCCTGAGCCTACTTACCTGTGATGGGCACATGTGCTGCCTGTTTGCGAAGGTGGTCCAGAAAGGAGCCTGGGGGGGGCCAATCTCTGTTACCATCATCAGAGGATTCGAAAGGACTATCCCAAACAGTCTGGAACAATTTTGTAAAAAATGAAATGATTGCAGTGTGTGTGGGGGAGGAGTTAGGAGGACAGAAGGTGGGCCCATCACAGGCTGTGCTAGATCCTTTCTTCAAAGAAAGTTCAAAGTCGGATCCAGATAAAAAAAGAAATCAACCCTTAGGCTGAATTTAGCCTTTTTTAGTCATCTGTACGTAAAATCCCCCAAAAAAATAAAATTAAAAACATAAAATTAAAATCTGGATTTAAACAAACATAAATAATAAAAACCCGGGTTTTCTGGCACTCGCTTTTAAAAAAGGGGTGGCATTACCTTGGTGGAAATGATACATAATCTACATAGGGTTATTTTCAAATTACTGCTATTTTCATCATGTCATACAAAACACTGTCACTATCCTTTTCAAATTAGTCTATAAGGTGGAAGGATATGAAGGATATGGTATCTCCAACACTTAAAAATTTGGGCACTGAGAGCCTGACTAAGGCATTTGTTTACATTTTGTGTTAATACTGAGCAGTCAAAAGAAAAATCTGGCATGCAACTTCAAAACTGAGGAAAAAGATACAACAGATGATATGCACATACATGTGGGAATGAAAGATTGTTTCACATATGCATCTCATTGTTGACTGACTAGAAGCATGCCTAAAGGGGTTTAATAAGAAATGAGAATTAGGAAAGAAAGAAAGAAAAGAAAAAAAAGAGAATATTAGTTCTAACACAGACAGTGCCCCAGATTGGGTACAAATACACTGATATCATATTACAGCAAGATAAACCTTAGCTGAACATGACTAACAAATATTTATACTAGAAATAAAAGCAATGAAAATTTAAACCCTTTTGCCGACGGGTGCCCTGTACGCACATGCCATGGCATGGTGGGACTATCTGCCGGGGGCATGTCGTACATGCCATGGTGTATGTATGGACATGCCATGAGTTTTTTTTTGTTACAATCATGGCAAAATATTAATTTTCTGCCACGGGAAAGTGTGATTAAGTCGTTTTTAACACTTTCTCATTTTACTAAGCAAAAAAAAAAAAAAAAAAAAAAAAAAAAAAAAAAAAAAAAAAAAAAAAAAAAAAAAAAATATAATATATATATAATATATATATATATATATATATATATATATTATATATAATATATATAATATTTTTTTAAAAAACCGACGATTTAAAACTCCATGATGCCACACCATGCTTATTTTATTCAGACTATAGACTGAATAATGATCAAACTATGGAGCTATATAACAACAAAAATATCCTTCAGTCTTGATTTATCAGGAAATATGGCAAGTAGAGACTTTAGAAAATAATGAAAACTGAAAAAAAGAACATATGCTCGTAGTATTACGAAGAAACGGCAAGGGATGCTGGTATTTGGCATGAGTGGTCGTGCATGCTAAGGCGACGATATAAGCCCCGGCCCGCGAGGCCGGGCCACTATGAATACTACCCATCAGGAAAGGGTTAAAAGAAGATAAAAAAATATAAGCTCAACATTACTGTATAAGGTTAGGATGAGACAGTGATGCATAGCCTGAACCTCACGTATAAAGTCTCCAGGGCACCCGGAAATGGATGACATCTTGCTTCAGGGATTTTGACAGCAACCTGGCATTTACAAAGGCTTTTAGATTGACACACATGCTTATCTTTCAAAACTTTGATAATCAATATAAAACAAAAAGAGTGCCTACTAGAGTACATAAAGATACAATGTATTTGTCTTATTTGTTTTTATTTCCCGTGTCAAAAAAAAAAAAAAAAAAAAAAAACAGTTAATAAAAAAAAAAAAAAAAAAAATATATATATATATATATATATATATATATATATATATATATATATTATATGATATATATATACACACACACACATTATATATATGCATATATATGTGTATATATAAAATATATATACTTTTGGGGAATAACTGTACAGGTATGACAAAGTTCATTAAATTTGGGAGAAAGAGAGAAAAAAAAAAAAAAAATCAATATAAATCATAATGCAAAGTAACACCAGAAAATATATGAAAACTTTCACCTTATCTAAAATTTCTAGAACAATTTAAACAACTCTAGTAAAATACACCATATAACTTATTTCTGACCTCTTTTATCTGTCCATTTGAAGTGTCCATTCTCCACTTCTTACAACACCAAAGCTCCCATCACCCAATTTCCGTCCTTGAACAATGTCTAAGAAAAAGAGTAGAAAGGAGACTTAGAAGCTATTAAACAAACTAATTATAAGCATATCAAAATAAGTTGATAAATCAAATGTATTACTTTCACTCTAGATACAGTCAACATTTTCTTCTTATAGATTTTTCAAAGAAACATAATGATTATATGTCATATACCACTCCAATTACCTTCTCCTGAATGAGACAGGTGAGGCTAGATGGCAAAGTGTCATTTGTCCTTGACGGTGGTGATCTATGCTTACTTGACGGGGATCCGCAGTAGATAAGATCTTAGACACCAAATTTTTTCTCCAAGCTGCAGCACGCTTTCTTGACAGTCTCCAACAGTCTCTTGCCGCAGGCTTCCCAAGACCAATACGCTCCAAGTCTTCAGCATGAACATACTCAAAGTGGCTTAGCCTTGTAACCTGGTGAGCATGATAATAGTTTAGAAAATATCATTGCCTATCATTTGCTTCCAAGACAATCTCCAAACCTTATCTATTTCTAAATATAATTCTAAAACCAAAGAGTAAATTTTTTATATAGACAGAAGTGGCTGTATTGGTAATGATTAAACATCATTAATATGTACATTTTAAACATTTTATATACTGTAATTATAAATCTAAACATATATATAAAATTAAATATAAATCTATATACGTTATATCCCATACATTGCTCTTTCTCTTCTTCTCTCTCTTTTATCTTCCTCTCTCTCCTCTCTCTTATCTCTCTTTCTTTCACTCTACACTTTCTTTTCTCTTTACTCTCTCTCATTCTCTTTCCCTCTTCTCTTCTCTCTCACCCACTCTCTTCCTTAATCTCTTTTCTCTTTAATCTCTTTAACTTTCTCTCTTACTTCTTCTCTTTCTCTTACTTTCTCTCTCACCCTCCTCCCTCTCTTCTTCTCCCTCCCCTTACTCTCTTTCTTTTTACTCTCTTTTGTTTTACTCTTTTCCCTTCTTTCTTACTCTCGCTCTCTCTCACTTTAACTCTCTCTCTCTCTTAATTTCTCTTCTTTTCTTTTTTCTCATTCTCTCTGTTTCTCTTTCTCTCTACCTTTCATTCTCTTTCCCTCTTACATCTTCTTTTATTCTCTCTTTTCTCTCTCTCTCTTTTATATTTTTTCTCTCTCCATTGTAATATCTCTCTCTCCCCACTCTTAATCTCTCTCTTTTCATCCCTCCTTCCCTCTCTCTCTCTTACTGTCTCTCTCTCTTATCTCTTTCTCTCCCTCTCTCTCTCTCTCTTACTCTTCTTACTCATCTTCTCCTACTTTTCCTCTCTCCACCCCTTTATCTTTATCTCTTACTCTTTTCACTTTCTTCTCTACCTTTCTTTTTCCCTCTCTCTTCATCTTAATCTTTCTCTCTCACCTTTATCTCTTTTTCTTACTCTCTCTCTTACCCTAATCTCTCTCCCTTTCTCTCTCTCTCTCCCTCACTCTCCCTCTTTTTTTTCTCTCTCTCTTACTCTGTTTCTCTGTCATCACTTATTCTCTTTTCTCCCCTTTATCTTTCTCTTCTCACTCTTTCTCTCTCTTTCTCTCACTCACTCACTTTTACTCTCTCAATTCTCTACTCATCACACACTTTCACACTCATTAGTCACTCATTCAAACCACACACACACATACACAAACACTCATCATTTTTTTCTCCTCTCACTCACTCAGTCTCTCTCTTTTACCTTCTTTTCTCTATTTACTACTATCTCTCCTCTACTCACTCTTATTCTCTTTCTCTCACTGCTCTCTCTCTCTCTCTCTTTTATTCACTCTCTCTCTCTCTCTACACACCTCTGTATCTCTACAATCTCTTCTCATCGCTAACTACTCTCTCTTTTTTCTTAATCTCTTTTCTCCTTTTACCCCCTCTCTCGTCTTTCTCTTACTCTTCTCTTTCTCTCTCACTCTGAATCTCTCTCTTCTATTATCTCTCTTTCTTACTCTCTCTTACTCTTTCTCTCCCTCTCTTACTCTCTTTTCTTTCTCTCTTCCCTTTTACTCTCTTAATCTCGCTCTCTTCTCTTTAATCTCTCCACCTCTAATATCTCGCTTTCACTCTAATCACTCTCTTTCTTACTCTTTCCTTTTCACTCTTAATCTCCCCTCCCTCTCTTTTACTTTCTTTTTCTCTACACACTCTTTCCCACTCCTCACTCTCAACCCACTCATTTTCTCACTCATTCTCCCACACTCACTCATTTCTTTCTTTCTCTCTCTCTCTCACTAACTCCATTCATCTCTCTTACCTCTTCTCTCTCACTTACTCATTCAGTCTCAGCTTCACCACACACACCACAAACCCACACCAACAAAATTTTTTTTTTTTTCATCCCCTTCTCTCTCTCTCGCATTCCACACTCTCATTTCACACTCAATTCACTTCATCTAACACTCACTTTTGCTTCCCATTCTCTCACCCAACACTTACCTCATTCTCACCTACCCCTTTTCTCCCCACTCACTCTCATTCTCACTCACATTCACTCTCACACTCACTCATTCCCCCTCACTCTCATTCTCACACTCACTCTCAACTCACAACTCACTCTATTCTCACACTCACTCTCATCTCACCCTACATTCACTCTCACACTCACTCTCTTTCTCACACTCACTCCTTTCTCACCTCCTCCCTCCACCACTTCATTCTAAACACTCACTTCCATCACTCTCATTCTCCCCACTCTCCCCACTCACTCCCATTCTCACACTCACTCTCATTTCACCCTCATTTCATTCTCACACTCTCCCATTCTCACACTCACTCCCATTCTCACCTCACTTCATTCTCACATCATCTCATTCTCCACTCACTCTCTTCTCACCTCACTCTCATTCCACACTCACTCTCTTCTCACACTCACTCTCATTCTCCCCACTCACTCTCATTCTCACACTCCCCCCTCACACTCACTCTCATTCTCACCCTCACTCTCATTCTCACCTCACTTCTTCTCCACCCTCTCCCCCTCACTTCCTTCTCCACCCCACTCTCCCATCACCCTCACTCTCTTTCTCCCCTCCCTCTCATTCTCACACTCCCTTCTATTCTCACACTCCTCTCATTCTCACATCACTCTCATTCTCACACTCACTCCCATTCTCACACTCACTCTCATTCTCACACTCACTCTCATTCTCACACCCCACTCTCATTCTCACACTCACTTCACACTCCCCTCACTCCCCTTCCACACTCCCTCCTTCTCACCCCCCTTTCCCTTCTCCCCTCACTCTCATCTCACACTCATTTCTCATTCTCACCTCCCTTCTTCCCCCTCCCTCCACACATCACACTCACTCCTCACCCTCACACTCACTCTCATTCTCCACCCTTTCATTCTCACCCTCACTCCCATTCTCACACCTCACTCCACACTCACACTCACTCTCATTCTCACCACTCACTTCCCACCCCACTCTCACACTCACTCCCATTCTCAAAACTCACTTCATTCTCACACTCACTCTCATTTTTCACACTCACTCTCACACTCACCCATTCTCACACTCACTCTCATTCTCACACTCACTCTCATCTCACACTCACTCTCACACTCAACTCACTCTCATTCTCACACTCACTTCATTCTCACAACCACTCTCATTCCACACTCACTCTCACACTCACACTCATCTCATTCTCACACTCACTCTCATTCTCACACTCACTCTCACACTCACTTTCATTCTCACACTCACACTATCTAAGAACCCAAACCCTGCAGGTCATCACGTATCCTGGTGAAAAAACTGTGCAAGGTACTTCCACCAGAATTGTGGTATAACTTCCAAGTCATCTCACCAAACATCACCCTTTCAGTTTGAAATGTCTGAAAGAATAAAATTTGTAGTAGGAAAGGAGAAAAAAAAAAAATTATTTGAGGGAGAAAGCCAGAAAGAGGAAAGATTAATACCATAGTGTTTTACTAGTGTCTAGCATCAACCCAGTTTCTGTATACTGTTGGTGATAAAATCATGGGAGTAGCTGATGCATAGGGATTGTTCGGAGTGACAAGTGCTCTATTGTCTTCTTGTTAAAATGAAAACAGAAGTTCATGTTGCATAATTGAGCTATGGAATGTTAGCAAGTGCTGTTGCTGCCCCTTGGGGTTCTGATTGCCCGAATGCCTTTTTTTATTATTGATTGTATGGAGATGAAAATATAAATAACAACTCATGTGTAAAAATTTTCAATCCTTTTTTCATAACAGATTTACAGTTTATTCTTATTAAAAAAAATGCAGGACTCATAAAAATGTTACAAAGCTATTTTTTTCAGGCTCTCAATCCCCTTTCCCCCCCCTTTCAGGTATCAGCCGCAGGAGGGAGTCGCAGATCTCTTGAGAGCTCCGGGAGTCAATACAAACCCCTTTCTTCTTTTTTCTGCTTGCTCCTACTTCTTTTCCTTTTGCACCTTGCACAGAAAGTTGCCTGTCCCCCTCAAAAGTGCAAAAAGAGAAACACACACACACACACAAAAAACACAGATTAGGGTTATATTTCAGGCCATAACTCACTAGATACAGTGAATATAAGTGTAAAATTTCATGTGAGTGTTTCCAGATGTAGTAGCTCTGTCAAGGATTTTATTCACCTCAACCCTTTCCCAAGCGACTGCTCCCGTTAACCTTGAATTGTAACTTGGAGGGGTCAAAATGTCCATGAAGATTTTTCATAATTTTTTAATTTTGTTCTTTCCCTTTTGAAAAGATGGACCATTAATTCTATCTGAATAGCTTGTTATCAATGGGATTCCTTTTTTTTTTTTTTTTTTTTTTTTTTTTTTTTTTTTTTTTTTTTTTTTTTTGGTGTTAGAAAAATAACAGGGGATGAAGTCTGAATTGTTTGGTGTGAGTGGTGTATGCTTATATGGTGAGGGGCAGTCATGCAGAGGATTATAATGAAGGTTTTCAACTGTGATCTAAAGAATGCATTCAAAAAAGACAGGCAGTCCATGGAGGGAGGGAAGAAGAATTTTATCACCCAAAGTTTTTCCATATAATTTTTTTTCTGCTTCCTTTTACTGCTGACATATGTCACAGTATATAAATTAAAACTCAACAGCAATAGTTACATTACTGGGATATTTGTAATACTTTCTTCACATGTAATTTATCACATTTCTTGACTCAGTACACAGACATATAGCATCTGTAGAAGTAATGCTGTAGGTCAGCTAGATTTCACTTAGTACTGTATACTCTAGTAAGATAATCTTGGGTTAATTCCATTGATGATAAATTCTCAGGATCTACAATCCCTTCCCTGCTAAAATAACTGTGGCCAAAATTTGCTACCAAAGCATGAAACACTCATGTCATGACCTAACAAGATGTATGGATCCAAACACTTTGATCTTAGGAGTTGATTACAGGCCTGTCTTTACTTTGCAAAGATTGTCTTATATACATAAAAGTTGTATTATGTATTTTTGTTTCCATTACTTAGATTTTTCACACTGCCCTATTCTGGATAATTACAAAGGAATGTCTACATAACAATACCTGAAACTGTAATGTTCTGGTTAAACAAACAGTTCATTTATTAATAATCAAAAAAAAAAAATAAATATCATCCTAAAAAGCAAAAATGTGTATGACATTCACTTTTACTGATTTTCTAGAAATTAGTACTGCATTTTTCACTCCACTTAATGGTATATAGCAACTGTACACTAGTCCTTGGGTTGTTTACATACAAACCCTGGCAAAGTTCTAGAATAGGTCTGTATCTTAAATCCATCATATTTAGTATCAACTGATTCCTTATGATGTCTACTTTTCTCTTACAGTGGTTTGGATACATATTGGCCTTCAATAGAAATGATACTAGACTCCATAGGTGAGAAGAGCTTGAGATATCCCTTGATGCATCTCTGTCTTGACCCTAATGGGAGAATGGATCCAAGTAGTAAACATTTCTCTCCACTCAATCAGCCCAAAATTATTTCTGTGTAATTGATAGTAGTTTTAGGTTCCTTGTATTATGCTTATTTAGCCTACTAGTTTCACCAACTAGTGTATGCTAGTTAATAGACATTGACAGGAGTCCATTGATAGCAAATATGATAAGATTTTCAGAAGTACACCCAAATCTTTAAAACAATATAAAAATTTGTAATTAATCTAATATTTGTTCCAATACCCATGCTGAAGACCAATACTAAATGTATTTCCCTACTGTTGCTCTCTCCCCAGCATCAACTGACTTGAAGTCTCTACAAGCAAAATGACTGACTGACTCTTAACCCAATGCTGCCAAAAAAATGTGATGTTCACAATAGTAATCTCTTGTAAAATACATCTACACATATTTGGCTCTACTAGTATTTAGACACTAAGGAGTCAATTAGTAGTCTACATGCCCTCACCAGATTTTCCCCTTCCTCGAGTTTTTGGGATTCTATTTTCTAATGTTATTAGTATCAATGCTATTGTTGTTATGACTGACATTACAATTATTAGGTTCTTAACACTACTAATGGCAATACAAAATAAAATATTATCAAAAATCAAGGAAAAGGGTGAACAGTTGAGACAGGTTAGACTAGTGATTAACTCATTGGTGACTAGAGCGAAGGTCACACTAGTCGGTCATACTACATTCAGTGTCCCTTCGGAAACTAATATCATATGGCTTACTGCTGTATACCATTACTAAAATAAGATTTTACCTATATTTAAGATTTACTATATTTTAGATTAAGAATGTGAAATAAAAATAACAAGATTAGGAAAAGTGAAATATGCATATTTGTGGAGAGTTGATGTGTGTAGCTCGGGTATTTATTGCTTATTTCATCTATAAATGTTTCTTTCACATTCCTGCTTTTATAATCCTTATGACTGCTGTTCCACAACTGCTCTTTGACTCTCACTTTATTCAACAAGCGTAAATAACTTCCGAAAAGAGCTCCATGCTTTTAGCATGTCAAAGTGGGTTGATGTTTATATTCGTTAGTCAAATGAACATTTATCCGAATTATCTATAAACATTTAATGAGATATCGTTGTTCAATGCAATATATATATTTGCGTCTAATAATTGTTTGTTTTTACCATGATATATAATCATTTTTATAAGATTCTAAATAAAGAGTTTACCAATAATTATATTATGGTTTTGTTTCGGCAATATATTTCAGCTCTAGGCAGGGATGAAATACCGACAGAGCGTTTCCATTCTGCGGAGGGATTTTCATCTTGGATCGTTTACAGCAAGGGAAGCATCCAGTTCTGTAAAGGGATCCCGGGGCAGAACAGATTAATGTGACAGCCCTTAAGCCCTTGTGGAGCCATCTAAGTATAAAAACAATTAATAACTAAACTCACTGTGGACATGGCATGGCCATATATGTCA
>NC_051392.1:40582423-40592639 GCF_015228065.2 Penaeus monodon
TGGGCAAGACTGAAAGATAACAAATCAAAATCAAAATAAAAAATGTTTTTGTGCTTTATATCGAGTATCCTGAACCAGTTAAATGAGAAGGGCCTTTTCGGTGGACGTTTAGCGGAAGTGTGGGTATTTTTGACGTTATTAAAAAAAAAATGTCTTATTTTAGAACAAGATGATGGGTTCTGTCTGTTTTATTGTGTAGCAGTGAACATGTGTTGATGAACAAAATATCTCGATTAATCTCTAAGGGCACGAGCTGGTTGGACAGTGTCTTTAGGAAATAAATATATTGAAGAAATTGCCTATTACTGTTGCTCATTAATTTTCGTTAATTTGATAAAGTTCACATGGAATGGTTACAGGTATTATGGTGTTCTTTGTTAAAGTAGGATCACCTTGTGTTAAGTACCAATTCTGTAGGAGTGGGAACCTACTCATTTTTTCAGAGAACCCTAATGTGCAAATGCTTTCTTTAAGTAGCCTAAAGTGTACATGTCAAGAAGTATTCTGTTTAGTCAACAAGAGAGTAGATGTTTATCTCAGTAACATAAGGATTAGAAAAGCATTATATAATAACTAACTTGTATCATCTGACAGAGAAGATTGTTTAAATTACTCCCTTTATGTTTTAAAAACCTGCTAGTATTGTTGTATAAATTGACTTTGTCTTGAAACTGGATAGGAAGCTTCTGCTTATATATCAAAGTATTAGATATAATCTGCTGCCACAGGGATGACAATATGGCCATGCCATGTCCACAGTGAGTTTAGTTATTAATTGTTTTTATACTTAGATGGCTCCACAAGGGCTTAAGGGCTGTCACATTAATCTGTTCTGCCCAGGGATCCCTTTACAGAAACTGGATGCTTCCCTTGCTGTAAAACGGATCCAAGATGAAAATCCCTCCGCAGAATGGAAACGCTCTGTCGGTATTTCATCCCTGCCTAGAGCTGAAATATATTGCCGAACAAAAACCATAATATAATTATTGGTAAACTCTTTATTTAGAATCTTATAAAAAATGATTATATATCATGGTAAAAACAAACAATTATTAGACGCAAAATATATAATTGCATTGAACAACGATATCTCATTAAATGTTTATAGATAATTCGGATAAATGTTCATTTGACTAACGAATATAAACATCAACCCACTTTGACATGCTAAAAGCATGGAGCTCTTTTCGGAAGTTATTTACGCTTGTTGAATAAAGTGAGAGTCAAAGAGCAGTTGTGGAACAGCAGTCATAAGGATTATAAAAGCAGGAATGTGAAAGAAACATTTATAGATGAAATAAGCAATAAATACCGAGCTACACACATCAACTCTCCACAAATATGCATATTTCACTTTTCCTAATCTTGTTATTTTTATTTCACATTCTTAATCTAAAAATATAGGTAAATCTTAAATATAGGTAAAATCTTATTTTAGTAATGGTATACAGCAGTAAGCCATATGATATTAGTTTCCGAAGGGACACTGAATGTAGTATGACCGACTAGTGTGACCTTCGCTCTAGTCACCAATGAGTTAATCACTAGTCTAACCTGTCTCAACTGTTCACCCTTTTCCTTGATTTTGATAATATTTTATTTTGTATTGCCATTAGTAGTGTTAAGAACCTAAATAATTGTAATGTCAGTCATAACAACAATAGCATTGATACTAATAACATTAGAAAATAGAATCCCAAAAACTCGAGGAAGGGGAAAATCTGGTGAGGGCATGTAGACTACTAATTGACTCCTTAGTGTCTAAATATAGTAGAGCCAAATATGTGTAGATGTATTTTACAAGAGATTACTATGTGAACATCACATTTTTTTGGCAGCATTGGGTTAAGAAGTCAGTCAGTCATTTTGCTGTAGAGACTTCAAGTCAGTTGATGCTGGGGAGAGAGCAACAGTAGGGAAATACATTTAGTATTGGTTCTTCAGCATGGGTATTGGAACAAATATTAGATTAATTACAAATTTTTATATTGTTTAAGATTTGGTGTACTTCTGAAAATCTTATCATATTGCTATCAATGGACTCTGTCAATGTCTATTAACTAGCATACACTAGTTGGTGAAACTAGTAGGCTAAATAAGCATAATACAAGGAACCTAAAACTACTATCAATTACACAGAAATAAATTTTGGGCTGATTGAGTGGAGAGAAATGTTTACTACTTGGATCCATTCTCCCATTAGGGTCAAGACAGAGATGCATCAAGGGATATCTCAAGCTCTTCTCACCTATGGAGTCTAGTATCATTTCTATTGAAGGCCAATATGTATCCAAACCACTGTAAGAGAAAAGTAGACATCATAAGGAATCAGTTGATACTAAATATGATGGATTTAAGATACAGACTATTCTAGAACTTTGCCAGGGTTTGTATGTAAAACAAACCCAAGGACTAGTGTACAGTTGCTATATACCATTAAGTGGAGTGAAAAATGCAGTACTAATTTCTAGAAAATCAGTAAAAGTGAATGTCATACACATTTTGCTTTTTAGGATGATATTTATTTTTTTTTTTGATTATTAATAAATGAACTGTTTGTTTAACCAGAACTTACAGTTTCAGGTATTGTTATGTAGACATTCCTTTGTAATTATCCAGAATAGGGCAGTGTGAAAAATCTAAGTAATGGAAACAAAAATACAAATAAAAACTTTTATGTATATAAGACAATCTTTGCAAAGTAAAGACAGGCCTGTAATCAACTCCTAAGATCAAAGTGTTTGGATCCATACATCTTGTTAGGTCATGACATGAGTGTTTCATGCTTTGGTAGCAAATTTTGGCCACAGTTATTTTAGCAGGGAAGGGATTGTAGATCCTGAGAATTTATCATCAATGGAATTAACCCAAGATTAGTCTTACTAGAGTATACAGTACTAAGTGAAATCTAGCTGACCTACAGCATTACTCTACAGATGCTATATGTCTGTGTACTGAGTCAAGAAATGTGATAAATTACATGTGAAGAAAGTATTACAAATATCCCAGTAATGTAACTATTGCTGTTGAGTTTTAATTTATATACTGTGACATATGGTCAGCAGTAAAAGGAAGCAGAAAAAAAAATTATATGGAAGAAACATTGGTGATAAAATTCCTTCTTCCCTCCCTCCATGGACTGCCTGTCTTTTTGAATGCATTCTTTAGATCACAGTTGAAGAACTTCATTATAATCCTCTGCATGACTGCCCACTCACCATATAAGCATACACCACTCACACCAAAACAAATTCAGACTTTCATCCCCTGTTAGTTCTAACACCAAAAAAAAAAAAAAAAAAAAAAAAAAAAAAAAAAAAAAAAAAAAAAAAAAAAAAAAAGGAATCCCATTGATAACAAGCTATTCAGATAGAATTAATGGTCCATCTTTTCTAAAGGAAGAAACAGAATTAAGAAATTATGAGAAATCTTCATGGACAGTTGACCCCTCCAAGTTACAATTCAAGGTTAACGGGAGCAGTCGCTTGGAGGAAAGGTTGAGGTGAATAAAATCCTTGACAGAGCTACTACATCTGGCAACACTCACATGAAATTTTACACTTATATTCACTGTATCTAGTGAGTTATGGCCTGAAATATAACCCTAATCTGTGTGTTGTGTGGTGTGTGTGTGTTCTCATTTTTGCACTTTTGATGGGGACAGGCAACTTTCTGTGCAAGGTGCAAAGGAAAGAAGTAGGAAGCAAGCAGAAAAAAGAAGAAATGGGTTGTATGACTCCCGGAGCTCTCAAGAGATCTGCGACTCCCTCCTGCGGCTGATACCTGAAAGGGAGGGGAAGGGATTGAGAGCCTGAAACAAAAATAGCTTTGTAACATTAGTGAGTCCTGCATGGTTTTAATAAGAATAAACTGTAAATCTGTTATGAAAAAAGGATTGAAAATTTTTACACATGAGTTGTTATTTATATTTTCATCTCCATACAATCAATAATAAAAAAAGGCATTCTGGCAATCAGAACCCCAAGGGGCAGCAACAGCACTTGCTAACATTCCATAGCTCAATTATGCAACATGAACTTCTAGTTCATTTTAACAAGAAGACAATAGAGCACTTGTCACTCCAGACAATCCCTATGCATCAGCTACTCCCATGACTATCACCAAAACAGTATACAGAAACTGCTTGATGCTAGACACTAGTAAAACAGCTATGGTATTAATCTTTCACTCTTTCTGGCTTTCTCCCTCAAATAATTTTCTTTTTTCTCCTTTCCTACTACAAATTTTATTCTTTCAGACATTTCAAACTGATGGGTGATGTTGGTGAGGATGACTTGGAAGTTATACGCACAATTCTGGTGGAAGTACAGCTTGCACAGTTTTTCACCAGGATACGTGATGACCTGCAGGTTGGTTCCTTAGATAGTGTGAGTGTGAGAATGAGAGTGAGTGTGAGAGTGAGTGTGAGAATGAGAGTGAGTGTGAGAATGAGAGTGAGTGTGAGTGTGAGAGTGAGTGTGAGAATGAGAGTGAGTGTGAGTGTGAGAGTGAGTGTGAGAATGAGAGTGAGTGTGAGAATGAGAGTGAGTGTGAGAATGGGAGTGAGTGTGAGAGTGAGTGTGAGAATGAGAGTGAGTGTGAGAATGAGAGTGAGTGTGAGAATGGGAGTGAGTGTGAGAGTGAGTGTGAGAGTGAGTGTGAGTGTGAGAGTGAGTGTGAGAATGGGAGTGAGTGTGAGAATGGGAGTGAGTGTGAGAATGAGAGTGAGTGTGAGAATGAGAGTGAGTGTGAGAATGAGAGTGAGTGTGAGAATGAGAGTGAGTGTGAGTGTGAGAGTGAGTGTGAGAATGGGAGTGAGTGTGAGAATGAGAGTGAGTGTGAGAATGGAGTGAGTGTGAGAATGAGAGTGAGTGTGAGTGTGAGAGTGGAGTGTGAGAATGAGAGTGAGTGTGAGAATGGGAGTGAGTGTGAGAGTGAATGTGAGTGTGAGAATGAGAGTGAGTGTGAGAATGTGGAGTGAGTGTGAGAATGAGAGTGAGTGTGAGAATGAGAGTGAGTGTGAGAATGAGAGTGAGTGTGAGAATGAGAGTGAGTGTGAGAGTGAATGTGAGTGTGAGAATGGGAGTGAGTGTGAGAATGAGAGTGAGTGTGAGTATGAGAGTGAGTGTGAGAATGAGAGTGAGTGTGAGAATGAGAGTGAGTGTGAGAGTGAGTGTGAGAATGAGAGTGAGTGTGAGAATGGGAGTGAGTGTGAGAATGGGAGTGAGTGTGAGAAAAGTGAGTGTTAGAGTGAAAGTGAATGTGAGTGTGAAAATGAGAGTGTGAATGCGAGAGAGAGAGAAGGGGAGTGAAAGAAAAAAAAATGTGTGTGTGTGTGTTTGTGTGTGTGTGTGTGTGACAGTCTGAGACTGAATGAGTAAGTGAGAGAGAAAGAGAGTAAGAGAGAATGAATGAGTTAGTGAGAGAGAGAGAGAAAGAAAGAAAATGAGTGAGTGTGTGAGAATGAGTGAGAAAATGAGTGATTGAGAGTGAGTGAGTGGGAAAGAGTTAGTGTAAAGAAAAAGAGAGTAAAAGAGAGGGAGAGAAAGAGTAAGAGAGAGTAAGAAAGAGAGGGAGTAATAGAAAGAGAGAGATTCAGAGTGAGAGAGAAAGAGAGAGAGTAAGAGAAAGACAGAGAGAGGGAGTAAAAGAGAGAGAGAGAGATAAGAATAAGAGAGAGTGAGTTAGCGAGTGAGAATGAGAGTTAGTGAGAGATACAGAGGGTGTGTAGAGAGAGAGAGAGAGATGAATAAAAGAGAGTGAGAGAGAGAGAGGGCAAGTGAGAGAAAAGAGAATAAGAGTGAGTTAAGAGAGAGAGATAGTGAGTAAAATAGAGAGAGAAGGTAAAAAGAGAGAGGACTGAGTGAGTGAGAGGGAGAAAAAAAATGAGTGAGTGTTTGTGTATGTGTGTGTGTGTGTTTGAATGAGTGACTGAATGAGTGTGAAAGTGTGTGAGTGAGTGAGAGAATTAGAGAGAGTAAAAGTGAGTGAGTGAGAGAAAGAGAGAGTAAGAGTGAGAGAGAAAGAATAAAAGTGAGTGAGAGAAAGAGAATAAGTGAGTGACAGAGAAAGACAGAGTAAGAGAGAGAGAAAGAAAAAGAGAGAGTGAGGAAGAGAGAGAGAGAGAGGGAGAGAGATTAAGGGTAAGAGAGAGAGTAAGAAAAAGAGATAAAGAGTAAGAGAGAGAAAGATAAAGAGTGAGAGAGAGAGAAAGAGTAGAAAGAAGATGAGTAAGAAAGAGTAAGAGAGAGAGAGAGAGGGAGAGAAAGAGAGAGTAAGAGAGAGAGACAGTTAAGAGAGAGAGAGGAAGGAGGGAGTGAAAAAAGAGAGAGATTTAGAGTGGGAGAGAGAGAGATATTAACAATGAGAGAGAGAAAAAATAAGAGAGAGAGAGAGAGAGAGAGAAAATAAAAGAGAGAGTGTTAGAGGGAAAGAGAATTAAAGAGTAAGAGAGAAAGAGAAAACAGAGAGAATGAGAGAAAGAGAGAGATAGAAAATTAAGAGAGAGAGAGAGATTAAGAGTGAGAGAGAGCGAGAGTAAGAAAGAGAGGAAGAGAGTAAAAAACAAAAGAGAGTAAAAAAGAGGAAGAGAGTAAGAGAGAGAGAGATTAAGAGAGAGTGGTGTGAGAGAGAGAGAGAGTAAGGAGGGAAAGAGAATGAGAAAGTGAAAGAGAGAGAAAGAAAGTGTAAGAGTGAAAGTAAAAGAGAGAGAGAGAGAGAGAGAGGAGAGAGAGAGAGAGAGGAGAGAGAGAGAGAGAGAGAGAGAAAGAGCAATGTATGTATATACGTATATAGATTATATTTTATATATTATATATATTAGTTTATATTTATATATACAGTATATATATGTTTATATGTACATATTAATGATGTTAATCATTACCTGAATACAGCCACTTCTGTCTATATAAAAAATTTACTCCTTTGGTTTTAGAATTATATTTAGAAATAGATAAGGTTTGGAGATTGTCTTGGAAGCAAATGATAGGCAATGATATTTTCTAAACTATTATCATGCTCACCAGGTTACAAGGCTAAGCCACTTTGAGTATGTTCATGCTGAAGACTTGGAGCGTATTGTCTTGGGAAGCCTGCGGCAGAAGACTGTTGGAGACTGTCAAGAAGAAGCGTGCTGCAGCTTGGAGAAAAAATTTGGTGTCTAAGATCTTATCTACTGGCGGATCCCGTCAAAGTAAGCATAGATCACCACCGTCAAGGACAAATGACACTTTGCCATCTAGCCTCACCTGTCTCATTCAGGAGAAGGTAATTGGAGTGGTATATGACATATAATCATTATGTTTTTTGAAAAAATCTATAAGAAGAAAAATGTTGACTGTATCTAGAGTGAAAGTAATACATTTGATTTATCAACTTATTTTGATATGCCTTATAATTAGTTTGTTTAATAGCTTTCTAAGTTCCTTTCTACTCTTTTTCTTAGGACATTGTTCAAGGACGGAAATTGGGTGATGGGAGCTTTGGTGTTGTAAGAAGTGGAGAATGGACAACTTCAAATGGACAGATAAAAGAGGTCAGAAATAAGTTATATGGTGTATTTACTAGAGTTGTTTAAATTGTTCTAGAAAATTTTAGATAAGGTGAAAGTTTTTCATATATTTTCTGGTGTTACTTTGGCATTATGATTTATATTGATTTTTTTTTTTTCTCTCTCTTTCCCCAAATTTAATGAACTTTGTCATACCTGTACAGTTATTCCCCAGAAAGTATATATATATATATACACACATATATATGCATATATATATATGTGTGTGTGTGTATATATATATATATTATATATATATATATATATATATATATATATATATATATTATATATATTTTTTTTTTTTTTTTTTTTTTTTTTTTTTTTTTTTTTTTTTTTTTTTGACACAGGATAAGACAAATAAGACAAAATAACATTGTATCTTTATGTACTCTAGTAGGCACTCTCTTGTTTTATATTGATTATCAAAGTTTGAAAGATAAGCATGAGTGTGTCAATCTAAAAGCCTTTGTAAATGCCAGGTTGCTGTCAAAATACTGAAGCAAGATGTCATCCATGTTCTGGTGCCTGGATGACTTTATACGTGAGGTTCAGGCGATGCATCAGCTGTCTCATCCTAACCTTATACAGTATGTTGAGCTTATAGTTTTTATCTTCTTTTAACCCTTTCCTGATGGGTAGTATTCATAGTGGCCTGGGCCTCGCTACCGAGGGCTTATACCGTCGCCTAGCATGCACGACCACTCATGCCAAATACCAGCATCCCTTGCCGTTTCTTCGTAATATACGAGCATATGTTGTGTTTTCAGTTTTCATTATTTTCTGAAAGTCTTACTTGCCATATTTCCTGATAAATCAAGACTGAAGGATATTTTTGTTGTTATATAGACTCCATAGTTGATCATTATTCAGTCTATAGTCTGAATAAAATAAGCAGTGTGTGGCATCATGGAGTTGAAATCGTCGGTTTGTAAAAAAATATATATATATATATATATATATATATATATATATATAATATATATATATATATGTATATATATATATTATTATTTTTTTTTTTTTTTTTTTTTTTTTTTTTTTTTTTTTTTTTTTTTTTTTTTTTTTTTGCTTAGTAAAAATGAGAAAGTGTTAAAAACGACTTAATCACACTTTCAGTGGCAGAAAAATAATATTTTGCCGTGATTGTAACAAAAAAAAATCTCATGGCATGTCAATACATACACCATGGCATGTACGTACATGCCCCGGCAGATAGTCCAGCCATGCCATGGCATGTGCGTACATGTCACCCGTCGGCAAAGGGTAATTATCATGCTTTTATTTCTAGTATAAATATTTGTTAGTCATGTTCAGCTAAGGTTTATCTTGCTGTAATATGATATCAGTGTATTTGTACCCAATCTGGGGCACTGTCTGTGTTAGAACTAATATTCTCTTTTTTTTCTTTCTTTCTTTCTTTCCTAATTCTCATTTACTTATTAACCCTAGGCAGTGCTCTAGTCAGTCAACAATGAGATGCAATGTGTACAATCTTTCATTCCCACATGTATGTGCATATCATCTGTTGAGTATCTTTTCCTCAGTTTGAAGTTGCATGCCAGATTTTCTTTGACTGCTCAGTATTAACAAAATGTAAACAAAATGCCTTAGTCAGGCTCTCAGTGCCAATTTATAAGTGTTGGAGATACCATATCCCTTCATATCCTTCCACCTTATAGACTAATTTGAAAAGGATAGTGACAGTGTTTTGTATGACATGATGAAAATAGCAGTAATGTTGAAAATAAACCATATGTAGATTATGTATCATTGCCACCAAGGTAATGCCAACAGCTTTTAAATGCGAGTGCAGAACCTGTTCTTATTATTATGTTGTTTAAATCCAGATTTTAATTTTATGTTTTAATTTTATTTTGGAGGATTTACGTACAGATGACTAAAAAAGGCTAAATTCAGCCTAGGGTTGATTTCTTTTTTATCTGGATCCGACTTTGAACTTTCTTTGAAGAAAAGGATCTAGCACAGCCTGTGATGTCCCACCTTCTGTCCTCCTAACTCCTCCCACACACACACTGCAATCATTTCATTTTTTACAACTTGTTCCAGACTGTTTGGGATAGTCCTTTCGAATCCTCTGATGATGGTAACAGAGATTGCCCCCCTAGGCTCCTTGCTGGACCACCTTCGCAAGCAGGCAGCACATGTGCCCATCACAGGTAAGTAGGCTCAGGAGAAACCTCTTTTATGATTAATGTTATAAAAAAAAAAAAATTATATATATATATATATATATATATATATATATATATATATATATATATTAATTATATATTAATATATATATTATATATATTATATATATATTATATATATATTATATATATATTATGTATATATATATATATATATATATATTATATATATATATATATATATTTATATATGTATCTATATATATATATATATTTATATGTTTTATATATATATATATATTATATATATATATTACATATATATATATAGAGGAGAGCGAGAGAGGGGAGAGGAGAGCGAGAGAGGGGAGAGGAGAGGAGAGTGAGAGAGGGAGAGGAGAGCGAGAAAGAGAGCAGAGGTGAGCGAGAGAGAGGAGAGGAGAGCGAGAGAGAGGAGAGGAGAGGAGAGCTAGAGAGAGGAGAGGAGAGGAGAGAGAGGAGAGGAGAG
>NC_051392.1:40592739-40605239 GCF_015228065.2 Penaeus monodon
GAAGGTGAAGAAAGAGAGAGAGAGAGGAGAGAGAGAGAGAGGAAGAGAGAGAAGAGAAGAGAAAAGAGCAATGTATGTATATACGTATATAGATATATTTTATATATATTATATATAGTTATATTTATATATACAGTATATATATGTTATATGTACATATTAATGATGTTTAATCATTACTGAATACAGCCACTTCTGTCTATATAAAAAATTTACTCCTTTGGTTTTAGAATTATATTTAGAAATAGATAAGGTTTGGAGATTGTCTTGGAAGCAAATGATAGGCAATGATATTTTCTAAACTATTATCATGCTCACCAGGTTACAAGGCTAAGCCACTTTGAGTATGTTCATGCTGAAGACTTGGAGCGTATTGGTCTTGGGAAGCCTGCGGCAAGAAGACTGTTGGAGACTGTCAAGAAGAAGCGTGCTGCAGCTTGGAGAAAAAATTTGGTGTCTAAGATCTTATCTACTGGCGGATCCCCGTCAAGTAAGCATAGATCACCACCGTCAAGGACAAATGACACTTTGCCATCTAGCCTCACCTGTCTCATTCAGGAGAAGGTAATTGGAGTGGTATATGACATATAATCATTATGTTTCTTTGAAAAATCTATAAGAAGAAAAATGTTGACTGTATCTAGAGTGAAAGTAATACATTTGATTTATCAACTTATTTTGATATGCCTTATAATTAGTTTGTTTAATAGCTTCTAAGTCTCCTTTCTACTCTTTTTCTTAGGACATTGTTCAAGGACGGAAATTGGGTGATGGGAGCTTTGGTGTTGTAAGAAGTGGAGAATGGACAACTTCAAATGGACAGATAAAAGAGGTCAGAAATAAGTTATATGGTGTATTTTACTAGAGTTGTTTAAATTGTTCTAGAAATTTTAGATAAGGTGAAAGTTTTCATATATTTTCTGGTGTTACTTTGCATTATGATTTATAGTGATTTTTTTTTTTTCTCTCTCTTTCTCCCAAATTTAATGAACTTTGTCATACCTGTACAGTTATTCCCCAGAAAGTATATATATATATATATACACATATATATGCATATATATATATGTGTGTGTGTGTATATATATATATATATATATATATATATATATATATATATATATATATATATATATATATATATTTTTTTTTTTTTTTTTTTTTTTTTTTTTTTTTTTTTTTTTTTTTGACACAGGATAAGACAAATAAGACAAAATACATTGTATCTTTATGTACTCTAGTAGGCACTCTCTTGTTTTATATTGATTATCAAAGTTTTGAAAGATAAGCATGAGTGTGTCAATCTAAAAGCCTTTGTAAATGCCAGGTTGCTGTCAAAATACTGAAGCAAGATGTCATCCATGTTCCTGGTGCCCTGGATGACTTTATACGTGAGGTTCAGGCGATGCATCAGCTGTCTCATCCTAACCTTATACAGTATGTTGAGCTTATAGTTTTTATCTTCTTTTAACCCTTTCCTGATGGGTAGTATTCATAGTGGCCCGGGCCTCGCTGCCGGGGGCTTATATCGTCGCCTTAGCATGCACGACCACTCATGCCAAATACCAGCATCCCTTGCCGTTTCTTCGTAATACTACGAGCATATGTTCTGTTTTCAGTTTTCATTATTTTCTAAAGTCTCTACTTGCCATATTTCCTGATAAATCAAGACTGAAGGATATTTTTGTTGTTATATAGACTCCATAGTTGATCATTATTCAGTCTATAGTCTGAATAAAATAAGCAGTGTGTGGCATCATGGAGTTGAAATCGTCGGTTTGTAAAAAATATATATATATATATATATATATATATATATATATATATATATATATATATATATATATATATATTTTTTTTTTTTTTTTTTTTTTTTTTTTTTTTTTTTTTTTTTTTTTTTTTTTTGCTTAGTAAAAATGAGAAAGTGTTAAAAACGACTTAATCACACTTTCAGTGGCAGAAAAATAATATTTTGCCATGATTGTAACAAAAAAAAACTCATGGCATGTCCATACATACACCATGGCATGTACGTACATGCCCCCGGCAGATAGTCCCACCATGCCATGGCATGTGCGTACATGCCACCCGTCGGCAAAGGGTTAATTATCATTGCTTTTATTTCTAGTATAAATATTTGTTAGTCATGTTCAGCTAAGGTTTATCTTGCTGTAATATGATATCAGTGTATTTGTACCCAATCTGGGGCACTGTCTGTGTTAGAACTAATATTCTCTTTTTTTTCTTTCTTTCTTTCTTTCCTAATTCTCATTTACTTATTAACCCTTAGGCAGTGCTTCTAGTCAGTCAACAATGAGATGCATATGTGTACAATCTTTCATTCCCACATGTATGTGCATATCATCTGTTGAGTATCTTTTTCCTCAGTTTGAAGTTGCATGCCAGATTTTCTTTTGACTGCTCAGTATTAACAAAATGTAAACAAAATGCCTTAGTCAGGCTCTCAGTGCCAATTTATAAGTGTTGGAGATACCATATCCCTTCATATCCTTCCACCTTATAGACTAATTTGAAAAGGATAGTGACAGTGTTTTGTATGACATGATGAAAATAGCAGTAATGTTGAAAATAAACCATATGTAGATTATGTATCATTGCCACCAAGGTAATGCCAACAGCTTTTTAAATGCGAGTGCCAGAACCTGTTCTTATTATTTATGTTTGTTTAAATCCAGATTTTAATTTTATGTTTTAATTTTATTTTTGGAGGATTTACGTACAGATGACTAAAAAAGGCTAAATTCAGCCTAAGGGTTGATTTCTTTTTTATCTGGATCCGACTTTGAACTTTCTTTGAAGAAAAGGATCTAGCACAGCCTGTGATGTCCCACCTTCTGTCCTCCTAACTCCTCCCACACACACACTGCAATCATTTCATTTTTTACAACTTGTTCCAGACTGTTTGGGATAGTCCTTTCGAATCCTCTGATGATGGTAACAGAGATTGCCCCCCTAGGCTCCTTGCTGGACCACCTTCGCAAGCAGGCAGCACATGTGCCCATCACAGGTAAGTAGGCTCAGGAGAAACCTCTTTTATGATTAATGTTATAAAAAAAAAAATTATATATATATACATATATATATATATATATAAATATATATTATATAATATATATTAATTATATATTAATTATATGTATATATTATATATATATATAATATGTATATATATATAATTTTTTTTTTTATAACATTAATCATAAAAGAGGTTTCTCCTGAGCCTACTTACCTGTGATGGGCACATGTGCTGCCTGCTTGCGAAGGTGGTCCAGCAAGGAGCCTAGGGGGGCAATCTCTGTTACCATCATCAGAGGATTCGAAAGGACTATCCCAAACAGTCTGGAACAAGTTGTAAAAAATGAAATGATTGCAGTGTGTGTGTGGGAGGAGTTAGGAGGACAGAAGGTGGGACATCACAGGCTGTGCTAGATCCTTTTCTTCAAAGAAAGTTCAAAGTCGGATCCAGATAAAAAAGAAATCAACCCTTAGGCTGAATTTAGCCTTTTTTAGTCATCTGTACGTAAATCCTCCAAAAATAAAATTAAAACATAAAATTAAAATCTGGATTTAAACAAACATAAATAATAAGAACAGGTTCTGGCACTCGCATTTAAAAAGCTGTTGGCATTACCTTGGTGGCAATGATACATAATCTACATATGGTTTATTTTCAACATTACTGCTATTTTCATCATGTCATACAAAACACTGTCACTATCCTTTTCAAATTAGTCTATAAGGTGGAAGGATATGAAGGGATATGGTATCTCCAACACTTATAAATTGGCACTGAGAGCCTGACTAAGGCATTTTGTTTACATTTTGTTAATACTGAGCAGTCAAAAGAAAATCTGGCATGCAACTTCAAACTGAGGAAAAAGATACTCAACAGATGATATGCACATACATGTGGGAATGAAAGATTGTACACATATGCATCTCATTGTTGACTGACTAGAAGCACTGCCTAAGGGTTAATAAGTAAATGAGAATTAGGAAAGAAAGAAAGAAAGAAAAAAAAGAGAATATTAGTTCTAACACAGACAGTGCCCCAGATTGGGTACAAATACACTGATATCATATTACAGCAAGATAAACCTTAGCTGAACATGACTAACAAATATTTATACTAGAAATAAAAGCAATGATAATTAACCCTTTGCCGACGGGTGACATGTACGCACATGCCATGGCATGGTGGGACTATCTGCCGGGGGCATGTACGTACATGCCATGGTGTATGTATGGACATGCCATGAGTTTTTTTTTGTTACAATCATGGCAAAATATTTATTTTTCTGCCACTGAAAGTGTGATTAAGTCGTTTTTAACACTTTCTCATTTTTACTAAGCAAAAAAAAAAAAAAAAAAAAAAAAAAAAAAAAAAAAAAAAAAAAAAAAAAAAAAAAAAAAAAAAATAATATATATATATATATATATATTATATATATATATATAATATATATATATAATATAATATATATATATATATTTTTTACAAACCGACGATTTCAACTCCATGATGCCACACACTGCTTATTTTATTCCAGACTATAGACCGAATAATGATCAACTATGGAGTCTATATAACAACAAAAATATCCTTCAGTCTTGATTTATCAGGAAATATGGCAAGTAGAGACTTTAGAAAATAATGAAAACTGAAAACAGAACATATGCTCGTAGTATTACGAAGAAACGGCAAGGGATGCTGGTATTTGGCATGAGTGGTCGTGCATGCTAAGGCGACGATATAAGCCCCCGGCAGCGAGGCCCGGGCCACTATGAATACTACCCATCAGGAAAGGGTTAAAAGAAGATAAAAACTATAAGCTCAACATACTGTATAAGGTTAGGATGAGACAGCTGATGCATCGCCTGAACCTCACGTATAAAGTCATCCAGGGCACCAGGAACATGGATGACATCTTGCTTCAGTATTTTGACAGCAACCTGGCATTTACAAAGGCTTTTAGATTGACACACTCATGCTTATCTTTCAAAACTTTGATAATCAATATAAAACAAGAGAGTGCCTACTAGAGTACATAAAGATACAATGTATTTTGTCTTATTTGTCTTATCCTGTGTCAAAAAAAAAAAAAAAAAAAAAAAAAAAAAAAAAAAAAAAAAAAAAAATATATATATATATATATATATATATATATATATATATATATATATATATATATATATATACACACACACACATATATATATATGCATATATATGTGTATATATATATATATATACTTTCTGGGGAATAACTGTACAGGTATGACAAAGTTCATTAAATTTGGGAGAAAGAGAGAGAAAAAAAAAAAAATCAATATAAATCATAATGCAAAGTAACACCAGAAAATATATGAAAACTTTCACCTTATCTAAAATTTCTAGAACAATTTAAACAACTCTAGTAAAATACACCATATAACTTATTTCTGACCTCTTTTATCTGTCCATTTGAAGTTGTCCATTCTCCACTTCTTACAACACCAAAGCTCCCATCACCCAATTTCCGTCCTTGAACAATGTCCTAAGAAAAAGAGTAGAAAGGAGACTTAGAAGCTATTAAACAAACTAATTATAAGGCATATCAAAATAAGTTGATAAATCAAATGTATTACTTTCACTCTAGATACAGTCAACATTTTTCTTCTTATAGATTTTTCAAAGAAACATAATGATTATATGTCATATACCACTCCAATTACCTTCTCCTGAATGAGACAGGTGAGGCTAGATGGCAAAGTGTCATTTGTCCTTGACGGTGGTGATCTATGCTTACTTGACGGGGATCCGCCAGTAGATAAGATCTTAGACACCAAATTTTTTCTCCAAGCTGCAGCACGCTTCTTCTTGACAGTCTCCAACAGTCTTCTTGCCGCAGGCTTCCCAAGACCAATACGCTCCAAGTCTTCAGCATGAACATACTCAAAGTGGCTTAGCCTTGTAACCTGGTGAGCATGATAATAGTTTAGAAAATATCATTGCCTATCATTTGCTTCCAAGACAATCTCCAAACCTTATCTATTTCTAAATATAATTCTAAAACCAAAGGAGTAAATTTTTTATATAGACAGAAGTGGCTGTATTCAGGTAATGATTAAACATCATTAATATGTACATATAAACATATATATACTGTATATATAAATATAAACATATATATAATATATATAAAATATAATCTATATACGTATATACATACATTGCTCTTTCTCTCTCTCTCTCTCTCTCTCTCTCTCTCTCTCTCTCTCTCTCTCTCTCTCTCTTTCTTTCACTCTTACACTTTCTTTTTCTCTCTTACTCTCTCTCATTCTCTTTCCCTCTTACTCTCTCTCTCTCTCACCCACTCTCTTCCTTAATCTCTCTCTCTCTTACTCTCTTTTGTTTTTTACTCTCTTCCTCTCTTTCTTACTCTCGCTCTCTCTCACTCTTAATCTCTCTCTCTCTCTTAATTTCTCTCTCTCTCATTGTTAATATCTCTCTCTCTCCCACTCTTTCTTACTCATCTTCTTTCCTACTCTTTCTCTCTCTCTCACTCTTTATCTTTCTCTCTCTTACTCTTTCTCACTTTCTTACTCTTACCCTTTCTCTCTTCCTCTCTCTCTCACTCTTAATCTTTCTCTCTCTCACCCTTTATCTCTTTTTCTTACTCTCTCTCTTACTCTGTCTTTCTCTGTCACTCACTTATTCTCTTTCTCTCACTCACTTTTATTCTTTCTCTCTCACTCTTACTCTCTCTTTCTCTCACTCACTCACTTTTACTCTCTCTAATTCTCTCACTCACTCACACACTTTCACACTCATTCAGTCACTCATTCAAACACACACACACACATACACAAACACTCACTCATTTTTTTTCTCCCTCTCACTCACTCAGTCTCTCTCTTTTACCTTCTCTCTCTATTTTACTCACTATCTCTCTCTCTTACTCACTCTTATTCTCTTTCTCTCACTTGCTCTCTCTCTCTCTCACTCTCTTTTATTCACTCTCTCTCTCTCTCTTACACACCCTCTGTATCTCTCACTAACTCTCATTCTCACTCGCTAACTCACTCTCTCTTATTCTTAATCTCTCTCTCTCTCTTTTACTCCCTCTCTCTGTCTTTCTCTTACTCTCTCTCTTTCTCTCTCACTCTGAATCTCTCTCTTTCTATTACTCCCTCTCTTTCTTACTCTCTCTTACTCTTTCTCTCCCTCTCTTACTCTCTTTTTCTTTCTCTCTTTCCCTTTTACTCTCTTAATCTCGCTCTCTTTCTCTTTAATCTCTCCCACTCTCTTAATATCTCGCTTTCACTCTTAATCACTCTCTTTCTTACTCTTTCTCTCTCACTCTTAATCTCTCTCCCTCTCTTTTACTTTCTTTTTCTCTACACTAACTCTTTCCCACTCACTCACTCTCAATCACTCATTTTCTCACTCATTCTCACACACTCACTCATTTTCTTTCTTTCTCTCTCTCTCTCACTAACTCATTCATTCTCTCTTACTCTCTTTCTCTCTCACTTACTCATTCAGTCTCAGACTGTCACACACACACACACACAAACACACACACACACATTTTTTTTTCTTTCACTCCCCTTCTCTCTCTCTCGCATTCACACTCTCATTTTCACACTCACATTCACTTTCACTCTAACACTCACTTTTGCTTTCACATTCTCTCATTCTCACACTTACTCTCATTCTCACACTTACTCTCATTCTCACACTCACTCTCATTCTCACACTCACATTCACTCTCACACTCACTCCCATTCTCACACTCACTCTCATTCTCACACTCACTCCCATTCTCACACTCACTCTCATTCTCACACTCACTCTCACACTCACTCTCATTCTCACACTCACTCTCATTCTCACACTCACATTCACTCTCACACTCACTCTCATTCTCACACTCATTCTCATTCTCACACTCCTCCCATTCTCACACTCACTCCCATTCTCACACTCACTCTCATTCTCACACTCACTCCCATTCTCACACTCACTCTCATTCTCACACTCACTCCATTCTCACACTCACTCTCATTCTCACACTCACTCTCACACTCACACTCACTCTCATTCTCACACTCACTCTCATTCTCACACTCACTCTCATTCTCACACTCACTCTCATTCTCACAACTCACACTCTCATTCTCAACACTCACTCTCCATTTCTCACACTCACTCTCATTCTCACACTCACTCCCATTCTCACACTCACTCTCATTTCTCACACTCACTACCATTCTCACACTCACTCCAATTCTCACACTCACTCTCATTCTCACACTCACTCTCACACTCACACTCACATTCACTCTCACACTCACTCTCATTCTCACACACTCCATACTCCACACTCACTCTCATCTCACACTCACTCTCATCACACTCACTCTCTTTCACACTCACTCACATCACTCCCACTCACTCCATTCTCACACTCACTCTCATTCTCACACTCACTCTCATTCTCACACTCACTCTCACACTCACACTCACTCTCATTCTCACATCACCTCATTCTCAACATCACTTCATTCAACTCACTCTACATTCCACACACTACTCTCATTCCACACTCATCTCATTTCACACTCACTCTCACACTCACTCTCATTCTCACACTCACACTATCTAAGGAACCAACCTGCAGGTCATCACGTATCCTGGTGAAAAACTGTGCAAGCTGTACTTCCACCAGAATTGTGCGTATAACTTCCAAGTCATCCTCACCAACATCACCCATCAGTTTGAAATGTCTGAAAGAATAAAATTTGTAGTAGGAAAGGAGAAAAAAGAAAATTATTTGAGGGAGAAAGCCAGAAAGAGTGAAAGATTAATACCATAGCTGTTTTACTAGTGTCTAGCATCAAGCAGTTTCTGTATACTGTTTGGTGATAAGTCATGGGAGTAGCTGATGCATAGGGATTGTCTGGAGTGACAAGTGCTCTATTGTCTTCTTGTTAAAATGAACTAGAAGTTCATGTTGCATAATTGAGCTATGGAATGTTAGCAAGTGCTGTTGCTGCCCCTTGGGGTTCTGATTGCCAGAATGCCTTTTTTTATTATTGATTGTATGGAGATGAAAATATAAATAACAACTCATGTGTAAAAATTTTCAATCCTTTTTTCATAACAGATTTACAGTTTATTCTTATTAAAACCATGCAGGACTCACTAAATGTTACAAAGCTATTTTTGTTTCAGGCTCTCAATCCCCTTCCCCTCCCTTTCAGGTATCAGCCGCAGGAGGGAGTCGCAGATCTCTTGAGAGCTCCGGGAGTCAATACAACCCATTTCTTCTTTTTTCTGCTTGCTTCCTACTTCTTTCCTTTTGCACCTTGCACAGAAAGTTGCCTGTCCCCATCAAAAGTGCAAAATGAGAAACACACACACACACACAAACACACAGATTAGGGTTATATTTCAGGCCATAACTCACTAGATACAGTGAATATAAGTGTAAAATTTCATGTGAGTGTTGCCAGATGTAGTAGCTCTGTCAAGGATTTTATTCACCTCAACCCTTTCCTCCAAGCGACTGCTCCCGTTAACCTTGAATTGTAACTTGGAGGGGTCAACTGTCCATGAAGATTTCTCATAATTTCTTAATTCTGTTTCTTCCTTTAGAAAAGATGGACCATTAATTCTATCTGAATAGCTTGTTATCAATGGGATTCCTTTTTTTTTTTTTTTTTTTTTTTTTTTTTTTTTTTTTTTTTTTTTTTTTTGGTGTTAGAACTAACAGGGGATGAAAGTCTGAATTTGTTTTGGTGTGAGTGGTGTATGCTTATATGGTGAGTGGGCAGTCATGCAGAGGATTATAATGAAGTTCTTCAACTGTGATCTAAAGAATGCATTCAAAAAGACAGGCAGTCCATGGAGGGAGGGAAGAAGGAATTTTATCACCAATGTTTCTTCCATATAATTTTTTTTCTGCTTCCTTTTACTGCTGACATATGTCACAGTATATAAATTAAAACTCAACAGCAATAGTTACATTACTGGGATATTTGTAATACTTTCTTCACATGTAATTTATCACATTTCTTGACTCAGTACACAGACATATAGCATCTGTAGAAGTAATGCTGTAGGTCAGCTAGATTTCACTTAGTACTGTATACTCTAGTAAGACTAATCTTGGGTTAATTCCATTGATGATAAATTCTCAGGATCTACAATCCCTTCCCTGCTAAAATAACTGTGGCCAAAATTTGCTACCAAAGCATGAAACACTCATGTCATGACCTAACAAGATGTATGGATCCAAACACTTTGATCTTAGGAGTTGATTACAGGCCTGTCTTTACTTTGCAAAGATTGTCTTATATACATAAAAGTTGTATTATGTATTTTTGTTTCCATTACTTAGATTTTTCACACTGCCCTATTCTGGATAATTACAAAGGAATGTCTACATAACAATACCTGAAACTGTAATGTTCTGGTTAAACAAACAGTTCATTTATTAATAATCAAAAAAAAAAAATAAATATCATCCTAAAAAGCAAAAATGTGTATGACATTCACTTTTACTGATTTTCTAGAAATTAGTACTGCATTTTTCACTCCACTTAATGGTATATAGCAACTGTACACTAGTCCTTGGGTTTGTTTACATACAAACCCTGGCAAAGTTCTAGAATAGGTCTGTATCTTAAATCCATCATATTTAGTATCAACTGATTCCTTATGATGTCTACTTTTCTCTTACAGTGGTTTGGATACATATTGGCCTTCAATAGAAATGATACTAGACTCCATAGGTGAGAAGAGCTTGAGATATCCCTTGATGCATCTCTGTCTTGACCCTAATGGGAGAATGGATCCAAGTAGTAAACATTTCTCTCCACTCAATCAGCCCAAAATTATTTCTGTGTAATTGATAGTAGTTTTAGGTTCCTTGTATTATGCTTATTTAGCCTACTAGTTTCACCAACTAGTGTATGCTAGTTAATAGACATTGACAGGAGTCCATTGATAGCAAATATGATAAGATTTTCAGAAGTACACCCAAATCTTTAAAACAATATAAAAATTTGTAATTAATCTAATATTTGTTCCAATACCCATGCTGAAGACCAATACTAAATGTATTTCCCTACTGTTGCTCTCTCCCCAGCATCAACTGACTTGAAGTCTCTACAAGCAAAATGACTGACTGACTTCTTAACCCAATGCTGCCAAAAAAATGTGATGTTCACAATAGTAATCTCTTGTAAAATACATCTACACATATTTGGCTCTACTAGTATTTAGACACTAAGGAGTCAATTAGTAGTCTACATGCCCTCACCAGATTTTCCCCTTCCTCGAGTTTTTGGGATTCTATTTTCTAATGTTATTAGTATCAATGCTATTGTTGTTATGACTGACATTACAATTATTAGGTTCTTAACACTACTAATGGCAATACAAAATAAAATATTATCAAAAATCAAGGAAAAGGGTGAACAGTTGAGACAGGTTAGACTAGTGATTAACTCATTGGTGACTAGAGCGAAGGTCACACTAGTCGGTCATACTACATTCAGTGTCCCTTCGGAAACTAATATCATATGGCTTACTGCTGTATACCATTACTAAAATAAGATTTTACCTATATTTAAGATTTACCTATATTTTAGATTAAGAATGTGAAATAAAAATAACAAGATTAGGAAAAGTGAAATATGCATATTTGTGGAGAGTTGATGTGTGTAGCTCGGGTATTTATTGCTTATTTCATCTATAAATGTTTCTTTCACATTCCTGCTTTTATAATCCTTATGACTGCTGTTCCACAACTGCTCTTTGACTCTCACTTTATTCAACAAGCGTAAATAACTTCCGAAAAGAGCTCCATGCTTTTAGCATGTCAAAGTGGGTTGATGTTTATATTCGTTAGTCAAATGAACATTTATCCGAATTATCTATAAACATTTAATGAGATATCGTTGTTCAATGCAATATATATATTTGCGTCTAATAATTGTTTGTTTTTACCATGATATATAATCATTTTTATAAGATTCTAAATAAAGAGTTTACCAATAATTATATTATGGTTTTTGTTTCGGCAATATATTTCAGCTCTAGGCAGGGATGAAATACCGACAGAGCGTTTCCATTCTGCGGAGGGATTTTCATCTTGGATCCGTTTACAGCAAGGGAAGCATCCAGTTCTGTAAAGGGATCCCTGGGCAGAACAGATTAATGTGACAGCCCTTAAGCCCTTGTGGAGCCATCTAAGTATAAAAACAATTAATAACTAAACTCACTGTGGACATGGCATGGCCATATATGTCATCCCTGGTGGCAGCAGATTATATCTAATACTTTGATATATAAGCAGAAGCTTCCTATCCAGTTTCAAGACAAAGTCAATTTATACAACAATACTAGCAGGTTTTTAAAAACATAAAGGGAGTAATTTAAACAATCTTCTCTGTCAGATGATACAAGTTAGTTATTATATAAATGC
>NC_051392.1:40610239-40612739 GCF_015228065.2 Penaeus monodon
ACACACACACACACACACACACACACACACACACACACCCACACACACACACACACACACACACACACACACAAAAAAAAAAAAAAAAAAAAAAAAATGCAGCAGCACAACATTTTCCTGCCAGCATTGGGTTAAATTAATTCATTATTAACCAAAAGTTAATTATTAACTTAACTTTGGATTGTTTATGACCAACTTTCCAATAGACAGAACATGTATTATCATGTATGAAAATTTTACATTATGTCAGATATTCAGGAATCTGTTGTCGAAATTGTCCAAAATTTTAATATTTTGGTTACAAAACCTTGTATAATTCTTTTTTATTCTTTTGGCAGAAAAACTTTCAAAACTTCTAAACTTGAAAATTGTGTATTCAACAAAATTTTATGATCTTGGTCTCATTTAAAGATCTTTTGAAGATCTATATTTTGGTGTAATAAAATATGAGTTTAGGTACATTTGAAAATTTTGTCCACATTCCTAGGTTAGGTTTGGATTCTGGGTTTGCATGATACCCTGGTTTTGGGACTTCGTATCTGGAGGGTGCATCCCTTCAGTAACAAATACTTATTTATAAATGTAAAATGAATTTCTAGAATAGCATTGCATAACTGACTGCAACAATTTTGGTATTAATGGATGCCTTTCACTCTCAACTATACATATATATCAAAATTATGCCATGGAACTCCCTCAACCCCCACATTCTTAGCCCCCAGAAAAACAAAGAATCCTTTATGTATTCATGGCAGGGTAGAGAGTCAGACAGATTTAGCGTTGGGTGCACCTGCATGCCAGTCATGCACTCTACCTGCAGTGAATATGTGGATTCTGTGATTTCCTGGGTGGTAGCCCCCCAGAAAGGGGTCACACATGGCACAGCCCTATGCATAAAAAAATGTAATGACTAATTCTATGTATATTATTCATATTTTACTCCGCTGTTTCCCCAGTACCTTTCATCCCCTCCCCTGCTATTGAGGCCAAGAATGTGGGGGTTTGGGTCGAGGGGTTCTGCAGCATGATTTCCTACATATATGTGCACTAGAGGGTGAGAGGAATCCATCAATGCCAAAATTGTTGTGATCAGTTATGTGATGCTATTTTAGAAAAATTACTGAAAGTAATTCATAACTGTAATTTTTTTGTATAACTGGTCTTGATGATTTTTGTATCAATGGATTTCTCTCACGCTCTACTTTCCAAATATATCAAAATTATGCCATGGAAATGCTCCCATTAGTGACAATCTTCATAGCAGGGGAGGCATGAAAGATACCAGGGAAATTGCTGGGTAAAATATGAATATAATACAGTAAATATGTAACTATATTGATATTACCTAATGAATATATCACTGTAATGTTTAATGCAGGGGGCTCCACCCCCTGTGACCCCTGCAACCACCCCTTGGGGGGGCTGCTAAAGAATCCACCACATAAGTATGTCAGAAAAGAGCATGAGAGAATCACAATCACCCTTCCAGCTGAGCACCCTCCCAGTTCAGTGGCATATATCAATCGGGTCAGTACCTTATAATTCCTAGGTTATATGTTGCCTTGTTCACCCCTCATGTTGGTCGTATGCTTTATCCTGCCATTAATATGTAGAGGATTCCTTGTTTTTCTGGGCAGGGGTTAGGGCCCCTGTGACCCATGGGGGGGAGTCACAGGGGGCACAGCCTCCTTCATTGACAGCAGTATAGTGAGGTATTATCTTCATTATGTTATATTGTTGTTAACCCAGTGCCACTGGGTGGTTTCCCAATGTGAAGGCCCTCTCTCCCAGGCTGTATTCATAGTGTCCAGGGGATCATGTCGGCATCATAGTGTACACGCCATGACCATACATGCCCCCAGAAAATAAGACCGGCACACCATGGCATGTTTGCACATCCCTCCTTGAATATAGTCCAGGCATGCTATGGCATGTACGTACATGCCATCTGTAAGCAAAGAATTAATTTACCCCGCAATTTCCCTGGTACCTTTCATGCCCTCCCTTGTTATTGGGACCAAGAATGTGGGAGTTTGGGGGTTCCATAATATAATTCATAAAAATATGTACTGGAGGGTGAGAGGAATTCATCGATACCAAAATCATTGTGATTGGTTATGTGAATTTATTGTAAAGAATTACCACTCATTGGTAAACCAGTTAGTCACATTCCTATTTGAGAGGGAATTTTGATCAGGCATATCTAAATTAAAGTATGAATGGTCTTGAATAGCTACATTATATATGGGTACATTATATATGGCAATGTATTTCATAGTAGTAGTATAATATAGACTTAGAGGAATCTATTGATACCAGTATCTTTGGGATTGGTCATGCAAAGGTATTCAAAACACCATTTGATATTGCAGAAGAGAAATAATGCTACTCTGGGAACTCATTATCTTGCTAGGCCAGACAGCTCATCAGGACTGGCAAGAGAATGGGGCTTTGTCAGAGCCCTCCACTTCAAGGATTCCCAACCTGGGGGCCAAGGGGT
>NC_051392.1:40616201-40642985 GCF_015228065.2 Penaeus monodon
TATAATTATATATATATTAATATATATAATAATATATACACATATATATACATATAGATTAAGATATATATAAATAAAAATATAAATTTTTTATATTTGTATTTTTTTCTAATAAATTATATAGAGAGAGAGAGGGGAAGAGAGAGAGAAGAGAGAGAAGAGAGAGAGAGAGAGAGAGAGAGAGAGAGAGAGGAGAGAGAGAGGGAGGGGGGGAGAAAAAGAGGGAGGGGGGTAGAGAGAGAGGGAGGAGAAAAGGAGGGGGGGAGAAGGGGGAGAGAGAGAGAGAGAGAGAGAGAGAGAGAGAGAGGGGGGAAAGAAGAGAGGGAGGGAGGGAGAGAGAGAGGGAGGGGGGGTGAGAAAAGGGGGGAGGGGGGTGAGAGAGAGAGGGGGGGAGGTGAGAGAAGAGGGAGGGAGGGGGAAGAGAGGGAGGGAGAGAGAGAGAGAGAGAAAAAGGAGAGAGAAGGAGAGGGGGGGGAGAGAGAGAGGAGGGGGGGAGGGAGGGGAGGGGGGAGGAGAGAGAGAGGAGAGAGAGGAGAGAGAGAGAGAGGGAGGGAGGGGGGGAGGAGGGGGGAGAGAGAGAGAGAAGAGGAGGAGAGGAGAGAGAGAGAGAGAGAGAGAGAGAGAGAGAGGGAGAGGGAGAGGGAGGGAGAAAGAAATCCGTGCCACTGACCAGTCCATATGATGGCCAGTGTCCCACTGATGGCAAAAGAGGGAGTTGTTGTTGTGTCCCCTGGATACAGCTATTTTGTTTGAGACAGACGCTTTGTGGGACTGGTCCCTTTTTCGCCAAAATACGCTTATCAAGGGGCCCAAAAGGAAAAACATAGTGCCATTTCGGGGTAGAGGGGGGGCTGGTATGGCCCAATTTGCAAGGGGAAGTGCACCCCAAAAAAGATACCCCGCAGTCAGTGGGGGGGTTTGTCTTTTTCCCGGATGTCCATCCCCTCAGACTGGGGGATTCCTCCCTAAAAAAGCTGCCCCTAATTTAAATTTGAACAGGGGTTTTTCTCCTGCTGATAGTCCGGTTTCCCACACCCCCCCTTCCTTATCCGGCCACCCGGGGGGCATAGTCACCCATCCTCCGCCTGATGTGAACCCCCTCTCTTCTGTTTGTCTTCCTCACCCCGCCCTTTTTACTGCGTTGCCTCTCCCCTTCTCTTTTATACCCCTCCTCTCCCTTTCCTCTTCAGACTAAAGATGGGAAACCCGGTGGGGTTTTGAACTGAGTTTCTTTTTAGTTTTTTTATTGTGGGTTTTCTTTATATATCAGCATGGAAAAGTTTTTTCCTTTCATATGATATATATATAAAAATATATATAATATATATAATATATATATATATAATTTATATATATATTTTTATTTTATTTATTTTATCTTAATATATATATATAAAATATGTTTGTGTGTGTGGTGTGTGTGTGTGTGTGTGTGTGTGTGTGTGTGTGTGTGTGTGTGTGTGTGTGTGTGTGTGCATATACATATATACATATTTTTATATATACATATGTATGTGTGTGTGTGTGTGTGTGTGCATATATGTATATATGTATATATATATATATATATAATATATTATATATAAAATTTTATATATATATATATATATATATTTATGTATATATATATATATATATATATATATTTATATATATATAAATATATAAATATATGTATATGTATATTTATATGTATATGTATATGTATATGTATATGTTATGTATATGTATATCTATATATATAAAATATATATGTATAGATATAAATATAAAGTATGATAAAATATAAATTATTAAGATATAAAGATGATAAGATATATATATATAAATTTTATATTATTATATAATAGTACATAATATAAATAGATTATATAAAATGTATCTATATAATATAGATATAAATAGAGTATATATAGATTATTAGATATTTATATATTATATTTAGAATATATATTATATGAAGAGATATATGATTAAATATTAATTATATATAGATAATTATATTTATATATATTTTATATATAAAATATATATATATATATAATATAATTATATATATATATTTTATTATATATATATATATTTTATATATATATATATATATATATATATATATATGTATGTATATATATATATATATACACACTATTAAACTGTGTACATATAAATATACATATATATAGATAGATAGATAGATAGATAGATAGATAGATAGATAGATAGATAGATAGATAGATATATAGATATAGATATAGATAGATAGATAGATAGGTAGATAGATAGATAGATAGATAGATAGAGGTAGAAATAGATATAGATATGCAAGAATTCTTTTCTTCATTTTGCATTAGATTTCAATATAAAATCATTAGAGTATTTAGCATATAGGTATGATATTTCATTATAAGGAAAACCTTGGGAAACTAGAAATAAAATGGAGAAAGTACCTAACTATTCTGCATCTTATATAGTTTATACAAACCACTCTTTGCTTTAGAAGGTTTTGGAAACTTTAAAATGTATTTCTCTGAATATTTTTTTCTTATTACATTGTTCTTCATATGAAAAATGGAATTTAGATGAGGTTGTGCATCTTATCATACCTACTGTGAAGGAGCTTTGTGTCCGAAATGAAAACTGGACAACCCCAATGGTAAGGCATTTACTTGTCTTTTTGATTAATTTATAAACAATCAAGATACACAGCCTTTTCTTTTATATTTTTAAGCCTGTAATGCTATATCATAGGTACAGAAGATTTTGAAGGCAGAAGTCACTACTATGTTCACACACACAACACATGCAGCCACATACCACACGCAGCCCCACACCACACCCACCCACACACCACACCCACCCACACACCACACTCACCCTCATACCACACTCACCATCACACCACACTCACCATCACATCACAAGCACCCTCACACCACACGTACACACACCACAACCACACACCACACTCACATAACACAGCACATGCACCTGCACACAACACACTACACTCCCCCACACCCCAACCCCACATCCCCCACCTCCCACCCCCCACACCCCACATCATCCAACCCCACAAAACCCACACCCCAAAGCACCACACCCACATGCACCCACACTCCACATGCATCCCCACACCACATGACACCCACACTCCACATGCACCCCAAAACCCACATGCATCCGACCCCACACACCCCTACCCCACACCCCCACACCCCACCCACCCTCCCCCCACATGCCTCACACATCCCACCCCACACACCCCACACCAACCACAAACACACACACACACACACACACCCACACACCATATGCAGCCTTACAACACATGCACCCACACACACCAACACATGACACACCCACACACCACTCGCTCACCCTCACACCACTCGCTCACCCACACACCACACACACACCCTCACACCACACACACCCACACACCACACACACACACCCACACTCAAAACCCCCCTTTCCCCCCACACACAAAAAACTACAAACCACACTCCACATACACCCACACAACCATCCCCCCACACCCCCTGCGCCCAAATACCACATCAAAAACCCCACATTTGCTGCCCACACACCACACTCATCCTCCACCATACCACCCCCCCACACCCCAACACCACACGACCCCACTCCAAAAACCCACGGGACCCCCACACCCACACCCCACGCAAAAATACTAACTGATGGAAGGGGATGTACCATGCAGTAATTTTTGCTCCTGGGTTTCATGCACACACCACCCCACACAGCCCAACCATACCCACTTTGTATAAAGAGGTATTTTTTGTATGTAGCCATTATGAAATGGAAATATTGGTTATCATTTTGATTTTTTGGGATTACCAAAAAATACCAATGGTAGAAATATTTGAGAGAAGAGATTTTTTCACCCGATTAGCAGCGAAATGATTGTTGGCACTTCTATAAGGAAAAATTTTTCCCTAGAAAAAGGTGTTTTGTCATTGAATGGCATTGGTATAAAGTGACCTTCCTGTGTTTCTGAAACTTCAAAGCTGAGAATTTTATGGAATTTTGATTATGTTTCTTTAGATAACAATTTTGATTTTATTTGTTGTAAGGCTTATTGAATGTACTGAGATTGTTCACCTTTTTCTGTTCCTTGTAAGGTGGATTCTTAAATGGTTACTAAATTGGATTAAATTGGTTTTATGTTCTCTCTGATCTGACATTTGATTTGATCTTTCTTGTCCTTTGATATTGGAGTTTATTTTTTTCATCTTCGATTTTTTTTCATCATTTTTTGAAATTTTTGTTTTAATTATCCAAAAATATATATTATAATATATATATATTTTAAATATAATATAATATTATATATATATATATATATATATTTTTTTTTTTTTTTTTTTTTTTTTTTTTTTTTAAAACAAATATTGCATGATTTTGTAAGAACAAGTAGCTATAACAATTCACACACTGTGACTTTCCTCTTTGTCCACAAAACTTAAGAAGTGCTGATAATGTTCACTTCCATCACAGTTGAAAATAGGAGACTTTGGCCTTATGAGAGCATTACCCCAACAAGAAGATTGTTATGTTATGACAGAGCAGAAGAAGGTTCCTTTTTTGGGTGGCACCCGAAAGCTCAATCTAAAGTTTCTCTGATCGGTGAGGGAAATTGCTATATACCGTGTAAAATTTTAAAAAATTTTCCTTTTTTCTTTTCTAAATTTTGAAGGAAAATTTTTTAAAAAGGATTTGCTTTAAATTTTCTGCAAGAAACTTTAGAACTGTAAATTCTACTCCCAACCACAAAAGTTGCTTACTTTATTGGTTTCACCAGTTTAGCAAATTTTAGTTATCATTTGCTTATATGCTTCCAAATGTGTATTTTATAATATATATATATATATATTATATATATATATATATATTAATATTTATATACATATATATATATATATATATAGTAAAATTTAAAAAATGTATGGCATTTACCCCTCACATAAAATAAATTGTGTATTTATATGTTCTTTGTATAATTTAGTTTAGTGTATGATATGCAATTATATGGTTTGCAGAGGGGCATACAGAAGAGGAAGTAATGAGAATTTTGTGTGATGGAACTCATTCCATTTTATTCACAAAAGAAATCAGATGTGAAACTACTTTGATTAGTTCAAGGAGATAAGGGTTTATAAAGGGAATTAGGGTATATAGATGGCATGGTGGGTATGGCTGCAGAAAAATTGCTAGATCTTACCATATTTATTACTAGACACTACATTTGTCTCATTCTCAGTGAAAAAAGGTGCAAGAGAATAGTTTTTGATAACTTGGGGATAATCATGGTGAAAAGGATAGAATTTCAGGGATTAACATAATTAGATTAGGCAGGATTTATATTTGAGATAAATACAAGATTTGATGAGTTTGGTAACAAATGGAAGAAACAAGCTTAAACTAAGTAAGTTTTATGTTACAGATGTCTGGATGTATGCTGTGACGCTCTGGGAAACTTTCACCTTTGGGGAGGACCCGTGGGTGGGCTTGAACGGACAGCAAATCCTGAAAAAGATTGACCAGGAGGGAGAGCGCCTTGTATGTCCTCCTGCATGTCCTGGTGATTTATATGACCTTATGTTGCAGGTAATGACTTGACATACAGTTTTAGTTAGAGAGAATAAGATCAGTAAAAGAAAATAGCATCAGAAAAAATGTTTGTTTGACAGTTTGATAGGCAGTAGAGACAGTTAGATAGAATGAGTAGATAAAAGTAGGAAACATGACCAAATCATCTTTGCCTATTGTTGGCTGTTTATATGAGAATAACAAATTTGAAAAAAAGAGACTTAAAGTTAGGGGGGTTTTTGGTAGCTTCGATTTGATTTTTTCTCGTCTGGTCTCATGTCCTGGGAAGTCCAAATTCTCCAAATTATGAGCGGTAGCGGAAATTACCCAAAATTTTATGAAAGCTCAGCACCAGGGAGAAGAGGGGCTAAAGGGGAAGTTGGAGCCTCTTTTTCAGTGATAGATGGCATGTGGGTAGACATTGTTCCTATAGAGATTGATATAAAGACAGTTTCACATACTTATTTATACATGTTTTCCTCATGGATATTTTAAATTGATATTGAGTTTTTTGCATATTATTTTTAAAAATTATATATTTGGTGTTTAGCCCTGAAAATTACTGGTGGAAGGGACAGAATCAGAGAACCTTCCAAATTTGGAGACTTTCCACGCTGCATTGGGGACCCTCAAAGAAGACTTGCCAATCAAGACATAAGCAAACCTCTTCGTAACTCCTTCATACACACAGGTGCAGTTAAAGCGTATTAAAAAGAAAAAAAAAAAAATTAGTCATAGAACTCTTTGCGACTGCTTTTTACACACATGTGCAGTAAAAATATAAGTTCAGAAGGGAAACATAGAATTAGAATGATTTGCTTTTAGTCCTTATCATGTTTGAAAATCCTTCATACAAAAAATATGATTTAGGAAAGGACAAATAAGAGATAATTTTTTATTCATAGATCTCTTTGTAACTTCCTACACATGCAGCAAAACAACATCTTTTTTAAAAAAGAAAAAAAGAAAAATAAGAAGGATCTTTTTTTATCCAAAGACCAGAGAAAAGGATATCAGTTTTATTCATGATAATGGAATATTATTGTTGTATTAAGACCTGGTTTTGCAGGTCATGGTGGAGTTTCGGGCAAGACATGGGGGAGTCCTGCATTTATCGATGACATGTATCTCAAAAAACCCCAGGAACCCCAGAAACAGGGAAAAAAAACCCATGTCTCCCCAGAGTCGAAGAAAGGAATTAAGCACCATCTTTGGTGTACAGGAAACAGGGTGAAGTTGAGAGTACAGAACAGAAGTTGTTCAAAGCAAGAACATAAGATCCACTACATAGATCTGCAGCTTGTTTGTGAACAGCTGTTTTTTTTTTGTTATAGTAATTTTTTTAAATCGGAGACTGTCTGAGTTGAGGGATTTTCATTATCTGTGTGCTTGTAGAGATATTGTTTTTTAGATCGAGTTTATTTACGTAGTTTTTTCAAAGCCCCCCCAACTTTATCACTAAGGGGTAGGGGTAAATATTTATGTATCCCAAACGGCTTTTCCTTCCCCCAAAATATGACACTGCTTGGATAAGTTTGCGTGATGAACGTGTTCTGATTTGATGAATATTTCAGTAACAGGAAATAAAAAAAATTTTGATAAATATTTGTAAAAAAAGAGTTATGTAATTTTTACTTTTTTGTTAATAACAGTTTTTGAGATTTTAAAATTGAAATAGAGGAAATTTAGTGAAGATTCACAGAGTAAAATTTTAATAAAAAAAAATCCATTTAAATCTAAAAAAGTATTACAAGTTTTAATATTTTTCGATAAAATTCTGAATTATGCATTTTAAAACATTTTGTTTTTTTTTTATCTTTCTTTTAGTTTTTAAAAAAGGGGTTTTCTTTTAATTTTTAAAACCCAGATAGATCAAAAAATTCTTTCATTTTTAAAAATTTCCCTTTTTTTACACAAGGTTAAGATATGGAAAATAAACAAAGGGTTTTCTTGGAAAGGGACTGGGGAATGGGCATTTATTTCAGAAAAAAAAAAAATGGGACTTGTTCCTTTTTATTTATTATTTAAGGCCGGGGGGGGTGATTTTCACCCAATGTATTCTCATTTAAATTTAACATTTGATTAAGTTTAGAGGAATTTCTAATTGACATTAGAGTTTCTCCTTGTACTTTTTTGTTAAAAATCTGATTTCATAAACAATTTTGCCTTCTCTTGACATTTAGAAGATCTTTTTAGAAAAAATGGTTTTTTTAGAATTTTTTTTGGAAAAAGGAAAAGTCAAGAAGACAAATAATAAAATGTGTTGCCCCAAATGCCAATAGGGGGCAAAATCTGGAAATAACCCAACTTTATAAAATTTGGGTTAAAAACCAAAAACAGTTTTCTTAAATTTGCAAAGAAATTACTTTTTTTTGTAAAAACTTTTGTTTGCAAGTGAAGTCTGCACAAGATGGTCGTTAGTCCCTTAGCCACAAAAGAGTTCAATTAGTAGCCCTTTGTGCCCTGATCTGTTTTGCCCTTTTCCCTTGAAATGGCGGGAAAACTTTTTTTTTTTTTTTTTTGTTTTTTTTTTTACTAAATGCTAAAAATATCGATGGTTTTTTTATTATTTAGACATTTAATTCTAAATGCTATAAAAATTGTAACACCCAAAATAAGAAAAAAGTAAAAATTTCATAAACCCGGGAAAAGGGGGGAAAAGGGCAAGAGAGGCAGATTGTAATGGCTCATGGTGACTTAGTACAAGTGTACCATCTAGTGTAAAAACAATAAAAAAAAAATAAAAGTGGGATAGCAGTACCAGCCCAGCGGTTTGGGGTTAATCAATGCTAAAACCTGGGCTCGATACATTGGATCATTTGTATAATGGGAATACTGGTTACTCCTCCTATGAATGGAAAGGTGACAGGGAAGGTTTTTTTAGTTTGGTATTTTTGTGTCAGGTGGAAACTTGAAAATGGTTACTTCAGATGAACAAGGAAATGAAGATTTTTTTTTGCAGGGTCAAGGATTTAGTAATATTGGATATGCTTTTGGGGTTTTGGATTTTTGGTTTTACATGATGTTTATCACTCATCTATAATTTGACACTTCTGAACCAAGGCCCAAAATGTTTTTGATAGCAGAAGCTGCTAAATTTCTTGACATTTGAAGAAAGAAAAGCCCTAAGAGACCCTCAGATAAGTAGCGTCTAACTGGCGTGTTATTATTAGTTTTTGGATTTTTTTAGAACCCCAATCTTTTGCTTAAGAAAGGGGCAAGGTCGACATTTTTAATACAATCTTTGGGGTTAATGAAATGTGGTATAGTTTCAAAGGCACAGATTTAAAATTTGAAAAAGACATGCAAGGAAGGTTTAGCAGACGGAATTGTCTTTGAGACCTGCTATATGGGGGGGGGCAGTGATTTGGGGTTTTTAACTTAATTTCCCAATTTTGGGGTTTTAGAAGATGAAAAAGAAGGGGGAAAAAAAAAGAAATGTTTTTCCCCTCAACAGAGATGAGTCTTGATAGATCTTCGGAAAGGGGACCCCAAAGACTCTTTCTGTTACGGATTTAGAGTCAGATTTTCATCAGATTTGGCCAGCAAGAGGCAGTGCTTTTCCCTTATTGATTTGCCTATTCCCCCTACCCGTGTAGGGAAAATTATCACGGGTGAGATTGGGGATTTTTTAATATTAATTTTTTTTTAAATTCACTTTCTTTTCCTTATAATATATATATGCCATCATTAGCTTTAGGGTTTCTGTCCTCTGATTATTCATTTGAATTCTCATTTACAATATCAGTATTTTTAATTACAAAATGAGTCAATGAAAATGACACAATTATTATGTATTACTATAATTTTTGCTGTGTTTTTCATCATTAGTATTTTAATATTTTGCCACAATTGTTTTTATAGGTAAAAAATTTTACTTGTATTGAAAATACTTTTATATAACTCTTCTGTTTTTGTTTTTACCTATTTTTAAAAAACTAAGTTCACTTCATTAGCTTATTTTTTTGTTGTCTGGTTAGCTCTCCATTAACATTTTTTATCTTTTAAATGTTACACTATTCTTTTTTATTTATAAGTTTTGATTCAAAAATGCTTCAGAGGAAGGAAAAGAAAAAAAGGAGAAACAATTTAAAAATAAAAGTTCCCTTCTAAAACGAAAAAAAAGAAAATTATGACTTTCTCTGATTGGTTTATTTGTATCTTAAAAATCGAGACTAAAAAAAGTTTAAAAGTGAATTTGCAAGCATAAGGGGATATCTCTTTGGCAGGCAGTGTCTGAAATTGTCCTCCTTTTTGTAAAACTTTTGTGCTTGTATATTAGTCGAATGAAAATTTTAGTAGAATAAATTTTTATAGATTATATGATTTTGATTAATGTTTTTGTGGGGCAGTGAATGTGCAAGGTGAGTGTGCGTTCATGAGTGCTGGTGTGTTGTGTCTGTGTTTGATGAATCAAAGTAGTTGAAAGCCCAGGTGTTTATGGAATCATAGTACAAAAAGATGTTTTAATTACATTTTTTTCCATTTCACCCTTGAATCTAAGGTAGGTGGATTTTTAAAGATGTAGGTAGTGGAAAGATATAATCTTTGAAATTATGTTATTGTAGTGTTTTTAATAGAGTTTAAAAAATATAGGACGCTGTTGTTAAGAATCTTTGTTGAAATTGTGATTTTAAGAAATTTTTATTTTTTTTTAAAATTTCAATATTAATATTTTCTTTAAATGGGAAAACCCTTTTTAAGTGAGAAAATATGAAAATTTAGTCTTTTGTAGCCCAAATTAATAATAAAGTTTCCTTAAAGATGAACCATTTTTTTGATATTTAAGGGCAGAAACAAAAAATTAAACCCCACTGCCCCCAGTGAGCTATAAGCCACGAGTTGGGCCCAAAGAAGGTTGAGTTTTTTGTCATTGTTTGACATGAACCCCAATTTCATGGGACCCTTTGGTACTAAAGGAGAAAAAATTTTTTTTTTGGTCTTTTAAAAGGCTGTAACTTATAGAAAATGCACAAAGTGTGTTTTATAGTATTTTTTAAGCATTTGAAAAAGGGTATTCGAAGCACACAAGCGCCCAATAAAATTTTTGAGCCCTGAAAAGGCCAAAAAAGCTCCCAAACATTATGCCCCCTATTAAAATTTAATTAATTTTCTAACCCCGCATCGGTAGTGATGTTTGCTATAGACTAATTATGTATTTTATTGTTTTACTTAACCCGTGCCAAGGGTATCGAAATCTCTGAGCCATAAATTGGTGATTTCGGGCAATTTGAGACACTGGGCACAGGATCCGTACTTTAAAGGGGAACTTTCCATGCCCCGGGTGAATTCCGCACTACAGCCATACCCGAGACAAAGCAGTATGTTATGACTGGACCCTTTGGAAAACGGGTTAAGAGGGGGTTTAGGACCCAATTGAATTCCTAGGATAAAGGGTTTAAGCAGTTTAGCTTTTGGGTTTTTTGAGTCTCATAATATTGTTTTTTTTCTAGACAGCAAATGTTGTATTCAAAAATTTATTTTGAATCATGAATGCCTGCCCTGGATTTTGAGATTTTAAAACCTTTTTCTAGGTGCCCAGTCGAGCTAGGCAGTGACCCCCACATATAAAAATATTGCACGTGCAGCTGCTCCCTTTAACTGGAAATGTCAGAAACCCTCAGATTTTCCATCCGTCCCTCCCCAAGCTCCCGTCCATAAAATACAAAAAAGACAACAACAGAAAAAACAGTTTGAGAGCCAGCAAGATCAATTTTCAAAAAACGGACAGATTTACGGAATCAGGGCCAGGAATCCCAAAAAAACAAAAGCTACAATACCACTACAGAAACAATCTCGGGGACTGGGGCCCCCCTGTTCCTGCTATTTTTTCAAATTTTTTTGATGCCAGGAAGCCCCCCCCCATATGATGCTTGAGAGATTTGATGAGGGGAGACGTATTCAGGGGTTTTGTGAAAATAGATATTCTGCAGAAAACAACCTACATGACGATACAGTGGTAGATCTCAACCCACACCCATGGGGGGACTTCCTTGCAACTCCCCGTGGCAGCAATACCCCGGGGTTTTGTGAGGCATGTAGTAAGAGTATTACCCCAACATGACGAAGGGCCAGACCTTTTACACATCCCCATACATGTTGATGAACCACTTTAGAAATTCCTGATGCTCAGCCCTCCCGGAAATACCAATGACAGTGAGGATTATAATATTAACAATGCAAGATTATGCAGAATGCCAAACCCCTCTGCAAATCACCTGCAAGACTTATAACCCCCATGCCCCAACCCCAAAAAACACTAAGGAAGCTCTTTAAATTCAAGTGTTTGTCTTTTTTGGGAGCCTTTGCAGCTTACCTTAAGAATCTCACAAATGGCATCCCCAAACAATGTGATTTTCTTTGACCCCCGGAGGGCTGATAGCCTTAACCACTTACCCCAAACAGAGGGAAATGATACGGTTTCTAAGGACATGTTTCCCAAGATTCCAACAATACTTCACAATGCCAGGCCCTTCCCAAATCAGAGATGGTCCCAAATAAATAAGTTGAGTTTTAAATGCAAAAAATTAGCAATATGTGGTTTTCACCATTGCCCAGCCACAATCAGGGCCTGCACTTCATCACCACTAATTTTCAGCTCTCCAAAAAGCAAGGGAACATACTAAAATTTTCCCCCCACTTAATAATGGATGAGTAAGAAGCAAGGGCGGGGACAAAACCGAAATTTGCCTTCTTCAACCAACGGTCAAAACCTCAACCTTTTTTTATCAAATCTTTCCCCAGTGCTAATAAACCCCTGGAAAGCTTCCCTTTCCCAGCCTCTACCCCAAAAAAGTGGCACCCCAAAAAACTTGATCGTTCCTTTATAGCGATTTAGAAAAAGCTTGGGAAAAGCCCAGGCTTTCAAACACATTTATACAGTGACAAAAAAATAAACAATGCAATGAAGGCTTTTTGATCTAGTCCACCTGCAGTCCTAAAGCAGAGCCAGGAAGGCATCAAAAGACCAGCTCTTCCCCCCCTCAGAAGCTGAAAGCTCCAGAATCAGCAACAATTTGCTGTGTCCAGACTAAAAAGTGAAACCCCGGGGTAGGGGGACTTACTGGGGGAGACCTAGCTCCATCACAATTTAAAAAAGAATCCTTGAATAAAAAAACATCCCTTTTCGATTTAAGTCCTCAGCTCATAAAAAAATTTTAGGCCATATCTGAGCAAACCATAGACACGGGCAGTACTTTCAAAGACTGCAATGTTCGGCTTTTCTTCAGCAGCCAAAACTACAGGGCAGAACATGTGAGAGGAAGGGCTAGGGGAAAGATAGGAAATTTTGCAACATTTCCAAGAACTTTGGCAGGCATTTCAGCAAAACAGCATTGTTTCTGAAAGGATCAGTGCATCCTGATACAGTAAATTTGCTGAAAGTGTAATCCCCAATTCCCAAAGCAGTGGAACGTTGGCCCAACAGGGAAAAGGGCAAAAAAAACCAAACACCCATTTCAAACTTGAATACTATACACCCTGGCTTTCAAATGAAACAGGGAACACCCATCAATTTTACAGGTCTCAAACCCAGCCATCTCAACAAGCTCAATACAATCTGAGTATTGGGCCTGGGAATGGACAGTTCAGCAACATCAGCAGCGGTATCCTCAGCATCACACCAGCAAATGGAGGTGCCACAAAATACAGTGAAACCCAAACTTTTGTCTTGAGTCCCCAACTCATGTAAACTATAATCGGGTTTAGGGGTAGTTTGTTGTTATATTTTTTTTTTGAGCTTTACGGAAAATAGTTCAGTAATTCTAAAAAAATTCTTTGCATGGAATGAATTTACAAATACACTTTTTTTTTGAATGTGGTATTTCTTCTATTCTTTCAATTTTCTTGGCCCAAAAACTTTTTGCTCTTTGCTTAAATAATTTTAAAAAGCCAAATTGTTCTGTAGATATAAAAATGCTTTTTAATGGGGTTGAAATTAATAAAAAAAAAAAAATTTGGGTTTCTACTGCAGCAACAGCTACAGAAAAAGTAGAACATTTCTCTCTCTCTCTCTCTCCTCTCTCTCTCTCTTCTCTCTCTCTCTCTCTCTCTCTCTCCCTCTCTCTCTCTTCTCTCTCTTTTCTATTTTTCTCTCTCTTCTTTTTCTCTCTTCTCTTCTCTTCTCACCTCTTCTCTTCTCTCTCTCTCTCTCTCTCTCTCTCTCTCTCTTTCTCTCTCTCCTTTTCTCTCTCTCTTTTTTCTCTTTCTTTTTCTCTCTCTTTCCTCTCTCTCTCTCTCTCTCTCCTCTCTTTCTCTCTCCCTTTTTCCCCTCCCCTCTCTCTCTCTCTCTCTCTCTCTCTCTCTCTTCCCCTTTTTCTTCTCTCTCTTCTCTTCTTCCTCTCTCTTTCTTCTCTCTTTCTCTCCTCTCTCTCTCTCTCCTCCCTCTCTCCTCTCTCTCCTCTCTCTCTTCTCTCTCTCTCTCTCTCTCTCTTCCTCTTCCTCCTCTCTCTCTTCTCTCTCTCTCTCTGTCTCTCTTTTTCTTTTCCCTTCTCTCTCTCTCTCTTCTTCCCCTCTCCTCTCTCTCTCTCTTTTCTTTCTCTCCTTCTTCTCTCTCTTCTCTCTTCTCCTCTCTCTCTCTCTCTCTCTCTCTCTCTCTCCCCCCCCCCTCTCCCCTCTCTCCTCCCTCCTCTCTCTCCTCCCCCCCTCCTCCTCCCCCTTTCCCCTTTTTTTCTCTCTCTCTTTCTTCTCTCTTCTCTCTCTTCTTCTCTTCTTCTTCTCCTTTCCCTCTCTCTCTCTCTGTTCTTTCTCCTCCTCCTCTCCTCCCTCTCTTCCCTCCTCCTCCTCTCTCCTTCTCTCTTTCTCTTCCCCTTTTTCTCTTCTCTCCCCTTTTCCTCTTTCCCCCCCCTCTCTTCAAATCCCTTCCTCTCTTCTCCCCCCCCTCCCTCCCTTTTCTCTCTCCTTTTTCTCTCTCCTCTTCTCTCCCTTCTCTTCTCTCTCTCCCTTCTCTCTCTCCTCTCTCTCCTCTTTCCTCTCTCTGTCTCTCCCTCTCCCCCTCCCTCCCTCCCCCCCCTCCTTTTTTTCCCTTTTTTTCCCCCCCCTTTTTTTCCCCCCCTTTTTTTTTTTTTTTTTCTTCTCTCTTTTTTCTTTTTCTTTCCTTCTTTTTTTTTTCTTCTTTTAGTTGTTCCGGGGTTTTTCTGTTTCCCCGGTACGCCCCGGGCGGGTTTTTTTTCGTTTTCCCTTTTTCCTTGTTTTTTCCCCTTTTTTCTTTTTTTTTTTTTTTTGGGTTTTTTCCTTTTCTTTTTTCCTTTTTTTCCCCCCCCCTTTTTTTTTCCCTTTTTTTTTTTTTCCCCCCTTATTTGTTAAGAAAAGGTTTTAAATAAAGGTTCAAAAGGAAAAAATGAAAAGTAGGGTTTACTTTTTGGAAAATGGGAAATAATTAAAAAAACTGTTTTGGAAAAATTTTAAAATTTTTTTTTTTTTCTTGTTTTGGCAAATTCCCCGGGTGGTAAAAATAATAAAAATTTAAAACTTTTAGTTTACCCCGGCAAACGAAAAAAAGGAACTTCCCAAACCCTTTAACTGTATGCCCTTTAAACCCCTTTGGGCCTATGTTTTCGCCCAGTTGGGCAAACCCAGGTATTTAAAACTTTGAACTTTTTAAAAAGGGGTGTGAAAGGGGGAACCAAAATTGGCCTTTTCCCGGGGTCAAAAAACTGAAAGCAATTTGAATAGGGGGAAACCGGTTTAAAAAGAAAAATCTTAATTTTATACCATTAAAATTTCTTGGATAGGCTTTTGGCCCCCCAAAAATTTAAAATTTTGAAAGGGAAATGGAATTTAAAGGGGAAAAGGGCACAGAAAACCCAGTTTTCCTTCGAAAAAACCCTTTTTGGAGTACGGTTAACCCCTAGCTGTTTTCCAAAGGACCCCCTTTCCCCCAAAAGGGGCCTTTGATGAAGTTTGGGCCCGCAAAACCAACCCTAAAGGGCCCCCCTTTTTGAACGCAGAATATTTGGATTGTCCAGGATGAAAAACCTCTGTAAACCCCTTTTAAAATTTTCCCCAAGGGTGGGGCGGGAAAATTTTCCCCCAAAAACACCAAAAATCCTGGAACTTTTCCCCTTTCCAAGGGACCCCCTGCTAAGGGTTTCCCAAATGGTTTCCAACCAAAATGCTCCAACCTAAATTAGGGAAAGGAAATTTCCTGAGAATTTGGTTGGGCCCAGGTACCTAATAAAGGGATGTTCTGAAATTTGGCCTCCATCCGATAAAAGTTGGGGAAGGACCCCCTTTTCATCATGGGTTACAGGGGAAATTTTCCGAAAGCCCCAAAAACCTTTACAAGCCCACTTTTTTGTCCCCCAGAGGTTCCCCAGGCCCGTAACGATGGGTTTTTCCACGATCTCCAAAACTCCCAATGTTCTTGGGGGGAACCCCAGCGGCCCTTCTGAAATTGGAGGGAGGCTCTTAAAACCAAACCAAAGGGCGGCATTCCCAAAAAAAATTTTGAATTATAAATTTTCATTGGGAAAAAAAAATTTTTTGATTTATAAAAGGGAAATTTTAGGGGAATTGGGTTTTAAAACCTTTGGGTATTCAAAAAAATAAATAGGGAAATATAAGCTAGGGTTTTTCAAAAAGGGGGAATTATTAAAAAGGTAGGGGGAAAATTAAAAGAGGAAAATTCCCAATTCCTGGGAAAAAATTTTAAAAGGGGGTTTGTGATGAAGGGCTAAAATTATATATTATAATATTAATTAAAATTTATAATAATATTTAAATTAATTATTTTTTAAAATATTAAAAAATTTTCCCTTATAAAATTTAAAATGATTTTTTTAATTTATAGGTTTTAAAAATTTTATAAAAAATTTTAGGTTTTTAAAGTAAAAGGGGGAAAAGGAATTTTGCCCCTTTAAGGGCCCCCTTAATTTATTTTAAGTTAAAATAAAAAAAAAATTATTAAGTTTTTGTTGAGATTTCAATAAAAATTTAAAAAATTTAAATTTTGTTTTAATCATAAGGGTTTTTTATAATTAAAAAATTTATTCAAAAATTTAATATAAATTAAAAAATTAAATAAAAAATTTATTTTATTAAAATAAAAAAATTTTTTAAAAAAAGGGAAAAATTTATTAAATTAAAAACCCTTTAAAAAAATTTTTAATTATTTTAAAAAAAGACATTATAAATTTTAATTAATTTTTAAATTTATTAAATAAAAATATTTTTAAGATTTTAAAATTTTAAAAAGAATTTTTTAAAAATTTTTTAAATTTTTAAACCCCAAGAAAATCTTTTTTTGTAAAATTTTAAAAATATGGAAAATTTAAAAATTTAAAAAAAAAATAAAACATTCTTAATCATAATCCAAAATTTTAATTTTAAAAGGGAATTTTTAAAAAAATTGGGTAATTTAATAAAAATTCCCCTTATATTTAATTTTTTAAATAATTTTTTTTTGAAAATTTGATATTTATAAAATTAAAAAATTTAAAAAAAATTTTTTAAAAATTTTTAAGGTTTAAAAATTTTAAAGGGGCGATCCCCTGGGTTTTTGGGGAAAAGGAAGGGGTTCCTTCCCCAAAATTTTTCCCAAGAGAATGGGCGGCTAATGCCCAAATATTTGAGGATTTAAAAAGGGAAACAAATCAGCTGGGGGTTTGCTGAGAGTTGGAGGCACATTTCTTTGGGAAAACCCCACCCCGCCCCAAACCCAAAACCCCGTTCCCCTGGGCCCCTTAGGGCACTTTGGCAGTGGGGGGGGCCCCCTTGGGGCAGGCTTGGAGAAAGGAACCCAACCAAAGGTAAAAATGTGCCGACCCAGTCATCCAAAACGGGAAACCTATAAACCAAGGGGTTAAGGGAAGGGTTTCCAAGGAATTGAGGAAAGTTTAGCAGTCTGGAAATTTCCCTTTTCCTTCCCGGGGAAATTCGGGAAAAAAAAGGGAAAATTAAGGACTGTAATTCTTTTTTTGGGTAATTCCCCCCGCAAAAGCCTAAGGAAAAGTTCCCCACATTTTAAAAATTGGGACATTTTGATGCCGAGGTTGAAACACCCTTTTGGCCCCCAAAAAAAAACTGGGGTTAGGATGGGATTTTCCCTGGGTTTGGGTTGGGGTTGTTTTTAACCCCAGGGGGGAATTTTAAAAAGGGGTTTTTTAAACCGGGTCACAAGATCACAAAAAAAAAAAAATCGGAATTCAGACAAAAAAGGATTATTTAAAAAAAAAAAAAAATTACAAAATTTAAAAAATTTTTTTGGTTTTTTTTTGGGCAAAATTTTTGAAATTTTCAGGGGGGAGGAAGGGGGAAAAAAAGGGAGGATAAGGGAGAGATAGAAAAAAGGAGAAAAGGGAAAAAGGACCGAGGACAAGAGGGAGAGGGGGGAGGAAGAGAGGAAAAAAGGAGAGGGGAAAAAAAGACCCAAAACAGGACGGGGGCCGAGGGGAACAACAAAGGGCCAGCGGGAGGACGGAAGACAGGGGGACAAGGAGATAGCAAAAGGGGGGGACCAAAAGGCCCCCCGAGGAGGGGGACAGAAAAGAAGCAAAGAGAGGAAAGGGATGGAAGGAAAGGGGGGGAAGGGAGGTTTTGAGGAAGGGAAAGGAGAAGGGGAGGGGAGAAAAAGGTAAGAACAGAAGAAAAAAGAAAAATAAGTTGGAAAAGAAATTTTTTTTTTTAAAAAGGGGAAAACCCCAGGGGAAGGGAAAAGAAAGAAGGAAAACCCATTAAAAATGAAAGGATGATGAGGGGAAAATGGGAGGTAAAAGGACAGGGGGGGGGAAAGGGAAAGGAAGGGGAGGAGGGGAGGGGGGTTTGGGGGACGAGACAAAACAGGGGAAAAAAGAACAAGGCAAGACAGAAAAACCCAAGAAAAAAAAAATAACGGGGAAAAGAAAAAAAAGAAAAAACAAAGAGAAAAAAGAAAAAAAAAAAAAAAAAAAGTTTTTAAACGAGGGAGGGAAAAGAAAAAAGGGGGGAAATTAAAAGAGAAGAGAGAGAAGAGAGAGAGGAGAGGGGGGGGGAGGGGAGAAGAAGAGAGAGGAGAGAAGGGGGAGAGAGAGAGAGAGAGAGAGAGAAGAGACAGAGGGGGAAAGAGAAAGGGCAGAGCAGAGAGAAAGAAGAGACAGAGGAAGAGAAGCGAGAAAAGACAGAGGAGAAGAGAAGAAGAGAGGAAGAGAAAAGAGGAGACAGAGAGAGAGAGAGAAAGAGAGAGGAGAAAGAGAGAGAGAGAGAAGAGAGAGAGAGAAGGGGGAAGGGAGGAGGGAGGGGGAGGGGGGGAGAGAAGAGAGAGGGGAGGGGGGGAGGGAGAGGGAGGGGGGAGGGAGGGGGGGGAGAGGGAGAGAGGAGAGAGAGAGAGAGGAAGAGGAGAGAGGAGAGAGAGAGGAGAGAGAGGAAGGAAGGGGAAGAGGAGAGAGAGAGAGAGAGAGAGAGAGAGAAAAGAGAGAAAGAGAGAGAGAAGAGAGAGAGAGAGAGGAGGAGAGAGAGAGAGAGTGAGAGGAGAGAGAAGATAGAGAGAGAAAGATATGAGAGAGAGAGAGAGAGAGAGAGAGAGGAGAGAGGAGAGAGAGAGAGAAGAGAGAGATGAGAGAGAGAGAGAGAGAGAGAGACAGAGAGGAGAGAGAGAGAGAGAGAGAAGAGATAGAGAGAGAAAGATAGAGAAGAGAGAGGAGAGAGAGAGAGAGAGAGAGAGAGAGAGAGAGAGAGAGAGAGAGAGAGAGAGAGAAATGTTCTACTATTCTGCTATGCTGTTGCTGCAGTAGAAAGCATAAAGTTATTTTTTTTATTAGATTTACAAACCCAATCATTAAAAAGCATCTTTATATCATACAGTAACAAGTTGGCTATTTACAATTATTTAAGCAAAGAGCTAAAAGTTTGTGAGCCAGAGAAAATTGAAAGAATAGAAGAATAATACCACATTCAAAATAAAGTGTAATTTGTAAATTCATTCCATGCAATGGAAATTGTTTAGAATTACTGAACTATTTAACACGTAATGCTCAAAAAATAAATATAACAACAAACTACCCACTAACCTGATTATAGTTTACAGTGAGTTGGGGACTCAAGACAACAGTTGGCTGTATCACTGTATTGTGTGGCACCTCCATTTGCTGAGTGTGATGCTGATGGATACTCTGCTGCTGATGTTGCTGAAACTGTCCATTCCAAGGCCTAATACTGGCAGATTGTATTGAGCTTGTCTGAGATGACTGGATTTGAGACCTGTAACTTGATGGCTGTTGCCAGCTGTAGTTCATTTGAAAGCCAGGATGTATAGTATTCAAGTTTGAAATGGCTGGTGTTGGTTTTGTGCCATCTTCCATGTTGGACCAACGTTCCACTGCTTGGAATTGGGCACTTACACTTTCAGCAAATTTACTGGTATCAGGATGCACTGATCCTGCAGAAACAATGCTGTTCTGCTGAACTGCACTGCCAGAAGTTCTTGGAAATGTTGCAAAATTTCCTATACTTCCACTAGCCATTCCTCTCATCATGTTCTGCCCTGTAGTTTGGGAAGAAAAGGCCGAACATGTGCAGTCTTTGGAAAGTACTGCCCAGTGTCTATGGTTTGCTCAGATAATAGGCCTAAAGTTTTTGATGAGCTGAGGACATCTAAATCAGAAAAGGCACTGTTTCTATTCAAGGATTCTGTATTAAATTGTGAGTGGGAGCTAGGTCGTCCTCCAGGTAAGTCCACTACCTGGCTTTCACTTGTTAGTCTGGACACAGCAAGTTGTTGCTGACTTCTGGAGCTTGCAGCTTGCTGAGGTGGAGGAAGAGCTGGTACTTCTGATGCCATTCTCTGGCTCTGCTTTAGGACTGCAGGTGGACTAGATACAAAAGAGCCTCTCATTGCATTGTTTATTTTCTTGTCACTAGTATTAAATGTGTTTGCAGAAGCCTGGTCTTTTCCGAGAGACTTTTCTAACTCTGCTATAAAGGAACGATCAAGTTTTGGGAGTGCCACATTTTTTGGTGTGAGAGGTGCTGGTAAGGCAAGCTGTCCAGGTTGATTAGACACTGGTGAAAGATTTGATAAAACAGGTTGAGGTTTTGCAACAGTTGGTTGAAGAATGGCAACTTGTCGGTTTTGTCCTCTGTCCCTTGCTTCATTACTCATCCATGATGATGAAGTGGGGGAAATTATAGTATGTTCTTGTCTATTTTGGAGAGCTGAACTTAGTGGTGATGAAGTGACAGGCACAACTGATTGTGGCTGGGCAATGGATGAAATCCACATATTGCTAATTTGTGCATTTAAATCTCTAACATTATTTATTTGGTGACCATCTCTGATTTGGGAAGGTCCTGGCATGTGTGAAGTATTGTTGTGAATCATTGGAAACATGTCAGTTGAGACAACCGTATCATTTCCCTCTGTGTTGCGGTAAGTGGTTACAGGCATATCAGCCCTCACGGGTGTCAAAGAAGAATCACATGTGTTTGGGGATGCCATTTGTGAGATTCTTAAAGGTAAGCTAGCAACAGAGCTACCAGAAAATGAACAATCACTTGAATTTAAAGAGCTTCCTATAGTGTTTTTGGTTTGGTCATGGGAGTTATAAGTGCTTGCAGGTGAATTTGCAGAGGGCTTGGCATTCTGCATAATCATTGCATTGTTAATATTATAATCCTCACTGTCATTGGTATTTCCTGGGAGAGGCTGAGCATCAGGAATTTCTAAAGGTGGTTCATCATAGCATCGTATGTGGGATGTGTCAAAAGGATCTGGCCCTTCAGTCATGTTGGGATAATACTCATTACTAGCAGTGCTCTCACAAAACCCTGGAGTATTGCTGACCTGACTGGCAGTTGCAATGGGAAGTCCTGCATGGCTGTGGTTAGAGATCTGACCACTGTATCTGTCATGTAGGTTGTTTTCTGCAGAATATCTATTATCAGCAACACTCTGAATATCGTCATCCCACTCATCAGAATCATCATCAAAGTCATCATATGGCTCTTCCTGGGCATCAAAAGAATTTGAATATATAGCAGGAACAGGTGGTGCTCCAGTCTGAGATTGTTGCTGTAGTGGTAGTTGTAGCTGTTGATTTTGTTGGGATTCCTGGCCCTGATTCTCGTAAGTCTGTGCTCGGTTCTGAAGAAGTTGATCTTGCTGGCTCTCAAGCTGTTGTTTCTGTTGTTGTCTTTTTTGTAGTTGATGGACGGGAGGACTTGGGGAGGGACGGATGGGAACTCTGAGGGGTTGCTGAGCATTTCCAGTTAAGGCAGCAGCTGCACGTGCAATATTTTCATATGTGCGGTCACTGCCTAGCTCGACTGGAGCACCTAGAAAGGGGTTCAAAAATCTCAATATCCAGGACAGGCTATTCATGACTTCAAACTAATTCTTGAATACAACATTTGCTGTCTAGAAACAAAACAATATGTATGAGACTCAAAAACCTAAAAGCTAAACTGCTTAACTCTTCAGTCCTAGGTAATTCAATGTGGGTCTCTACACCACACTCTTAACCCGTTCCCAATGGGTCACATGTCATAACATACTGCTTTGTCTGCGGGGTATGGCTGTATGTGCGGCAATGCACCAGAGCGCATGGAACAGGAAGTTCCTCTACATGTAGCGGACTCCTGTGCCCAGTGTCTCAACATTGCCAGAAATCACCAGAGTTTATGGACTCAGAGATTTCTGATACCCATTGGCACGGGGTTAAGTAATACAATACAATACTATAATTAGGTCTATAGCAAGCATCAGCTACACAGAGTGCAGGGGTTAGAAATTAATTAATTGTAACTAGGTGTCATAATGTATTGGCAGCTGTTTTTGGCCTGTGTTCAGGGCATCAAAATTATATTGACAGCTTGTGTAGCTTCGAATACCTTCTTCAAGGTGCATTAAACAATACTATAAAGTCACACATTTGTGCATTTTCATATAGAGTTACAGCCTTTGAATACTGACCAAAAAACACTTATTTCTCACTTTAGTACACAAGGCTCCCATGAATTGGGTTACATGTCAAGCAATGACAAAAATCATCAAACCTGTACTTTGGCCAACTCAGTGGCTTATAGCTCACTGGGTGCAGTGGGTTAATTATTTGTTTCTGCCTTAACATATGGCAAAAACCTGGTTCATCTTTAAGGAATCTTTATTATTATATGGACTACAACAAGACTAGAATTTTCATATGTACTGCACTTAAAAGGCTTATCACATTTATGAAAAATATTAATATTGATAATTGATAAAAAAAAATAAAAATTTCTTAAAATACACAATTATCAACAATGATATCTGGAACATACAGCGTCCATATATTTTTTAAACTCTATTAAAATCACTACAATAACATAATTTCAAAAGATATATATCTTTCCACTACCTACAGTACTATTAAAAAATCCACCTACCTTAGATTCAAGGGTGAAAATGGAAAAGAAAATGTAATTAAATCATCTTATTGTACTATGATTCCATAAGCACGCTGTGGCTTACATACTAGCTTTGATTCATCAAAACACAAGACACACACACACGCATGCACTCATGAACGCACACTCACACTTGCACATTCACATGCACATACAAACATGCATTAATCATAAACTCATATAATACTATAAATATGCTATTCTACTAATATGTGCAATTCTAGAGCTAATATACAAGCACAAAAGGTATACAAAGAAGAGAGAGTAGCAATTTCAGACACTGCCTGGCCAATGAGATATCCCATTATGCTTGCACAATTGCACTTTAAGCTTTTCTAGTCTCGTATTTTAAGATACAAATAAGCCAATCAGAGGAAAAGTCATAATGTCTTATTTTATTCGTTTTAGAAGAGGAAGCTGTATAGTTTAAATTGTTCTCCTATTTTTTCTTTCACATTCACTCTGAAGCATTTCTGAATCAAATCTTATAAATAAAAAAGAAATAGTGTAACATATTAAAAGATAAAAAAATGTTAATGGAGAGCTAACAACAGACAACAAAAACATAATGCTAAGTGAAGTGAACTTAGTTTTAAAATATAGGTAATAACAATAACAGAAGAGTTAGTATAAATGTATTTACAATATCAAGTAAAATTTTCACCTATAAAAACAATTGTGGCAAACTATTATAAAAATACTAATGATGAAAACATCAGCAATAATTATAGTAATACATAATAATAATGATGATCATTTTCATTGACATCATTTGTGTAATTAATAATACTGATACTAATGTAAAATGAGAATGTCAAATGAATAGATCAGAGGACAGAAGACATAATGCTAATGATGGCATATATGATGATTATAAGGAAGAGAAAAGTAGTAATAATTAAAACAAAATTAATATTAACAATCCCTAATCTCACCTGTGATGACATTTCCATACACAGGAGTAGGCGGAATAGGCAAGTCAATAAGGGAAGAAGCACTGCCTCTATGCTGGCCAGAATCTGATGAACTGCTGACTCTAAGATCCGTAACAGAATGAGATCTTTGGCGTCCACTTTCCGAAAGATCTATCAAGAGCTCATCTCTGTTGAGGGAATAAACATGTATCTTTTTTTCCTCTCTTCTTCTTCATCTTCTAACCTCAATATTGGAAGTATTGAAGTTAAAACCCTGAACTCACTGTCCACCCCCTATATAGCAAGGTCATCAATGACACATCTCAGTCTGCTAACCTTCCTTGCGATGATCTTTTATCAAATTTCAGAGTCTGTGCCTTTGAAACATCATCAGGCCACATTTCATTAACCAGACGATTGTAGTTAAACTGTCGACGTTGCCCTTGCTTAAGACGAAAAGATTGGTGTTCTGAAAAATATCCAAAAGCTAAGTAATAACACTGCCAGTTAGACAGCTACTTATCTGAGGCTCATCTTAGGGCTTTGCTTTCTTCAGAATGTCAAGAACATTCAGCAGCTTCTGCTATCAAAAGACATGTTGGACACTTGGTTCAGAAGTGTCAATTATATGATGAGTGATAATCATCATGTGAAACCAAAAGTCACAAAACCACAAAAGCAGTCATCCAATATTACTAAGTCACTTGACCATGCAAAAAAAAAAGTCTTCATTTCCTCTGTTCATACTGAAGAGTAACCATTTTCAAGTTTCCACCTGACACAAAGATCACAACAAACTAACAAAACACATTCACCTGTCACCTTTCCTATTCATAGGGAGGAGTAACCAGTATTACACCATTATGACAAATGATGCCAATGTGATGCGAGCCCAGGTTTTAGCATTGATTAACCCAATGCCGCTGGGCATGGTACATGCTATGCCCACTGTGAGTTTATCTTATTGTTTTTACACATAGATGGCTACACTTGTACTAAGTCACCAATGAGCCAATTACAAGTACTGCCTCTCTTGCCCATTTACCCTTTTCCTGGATTTATGAAAATATTTTACTTTATCTTATTTGGCTGTTACTAATGTTTTATAGCATTATAGTAATTATAATGTCTATAATAAAAATAAAACCATCGATATTCATAGCATTAGTAAAAAAAAAAAAAAAAAAAAAAAAAAAAAAAAGTTTTCCTGCCAATTCAAGGAAAGGTCAAATCAGATCAGGTCACAAGGTCTACTAATTGACTCTTTTGTGGCTAAGGACTAACAGAGCCATCTATGTGCAGACATTTCACTTTGCAATGCAAATGTGTTTTGACATAATAAAAGTAATTGCTTTGCAAAATTTAATGAAACAGCTGTTGTTCTGGTTATTAACCAACATTTTAATCCAAAGTCTGGGCTCTATCTTCACAGTCACATCTTTTGCCATAATAGTGGCAACTTTGGGAGCAACACATTTTACTTATCTTGTACTTCTTGACTTGTTCCTTTACTCCTAAAAAACAATTCTAAATCAGCAACTCATTGTATTCATATAAATGTTATCTTCTAAATGTCTAAGAGAAGGCAAAATATGTTATATGAAATCAGATTTATCAAAGACAGCATAACAAGGAAGCAAACTCTCAATGTCAATTATGAAGTTCCTCTAGAAGCTTACATCACAATAGTATCCAACATTTGAAATGAGAAATAAGCAATTTGAAGTGCAAAATCAGCCCCACAGGTCCTTAACTATATCAAATCCAAAAGCTGAACACAAGTCCTACTTTTGTTTTCCTTCACTGCCACAATCAAATGGCCATTCCCCATGTCCTTTCCACAGAAAACCTTTGTTTCCATTTTCCATATCTTAACCTGTTGCCTGCTCAAAATGGTAATTTAAGAAGATGAACAAGAATTTTTTTAAGATCTAGTCTGGGTTTAAAAAAATTAATGAAAACCTTTTTTATAAAAGCAATTAAAGAAAGATAAAAAAGAAACAAAAAAGATAAATGATAATCAGAAGTTAATTTGAAAATAATTAAATCTTGTAATACTTGTTTAGATTGAAGTGATATTTTTTCATTAAATCTATAATCTCTGTGAATCTTCACTAAGATTTCCTCTACTATTACAAATTTTAACATCTCAACAAGCTGTTATATAATCTAAAAAAGTGAAGAATTACATAACTCTTTTCTACAAGTATTTATCAATAATTTATTTATTGCACTGATTTCTGAATAATTAAAAACAAAAACAAAAACGTTCACAGCAAAAAGCAGACTTATCCAAGCAGTGTCATATTTGGTAGGAAGTGGAAGCAGCAGTTATGCATACATAAAAGTGATATTACCCCTACCCAATTAGTGATAAAGTTGGGTGAACTTTAGAAAATAACTACATGAAATAATACTAGACTAAAAAAAAAAGATATCTCTACAAGTACAAGAAGATAAATCCTCATATTAGATCAGATTACCGATATAAAAAAATTTTCTATAACAAAAAAAAAAAAAACTTTCAAAAACAAGCGCAGTCTATGGTGGATTTATTTTTTGCTTTTTTAAAAATTCGTTTGACTCAACTTCACCCTGTTTCCTGTACACCAAAGATGGTGCTTAATTCTTTACTTACTGACTCTGCGTGGAGACATGGGTTTTCCATGTTTATCTGGAGGTTCCATGGGATTTCTGAGATACATGTCATCGATAAATGCAGGACTCCCCCATGTCTTGCCCGAAACTCCACCATGACCTGCAAAACCAGGTCTTAATACAACAATAATATTCCATTATCATGAATAAAACTGATATCCTTTTCTCTGGTCTTTGGATAGAAAATGATCCTTCTATATTTGATCTGTTTTCTTTTTTAAAAAGATGTGTTTTTTTTGGGTGGAAT
>NC_051392.1:40643085-40646542 GCF_015228065.2 Penaeus monodon
ATATATTAATATATATATTTATAATATATATATATATATATATATATATATATATATAAATATATATAATATAAATTAAAATATATAAATATAATATATAATATATATTATTTTTATATAATATATAATATATTAATATTTTATATAGTTATATACATACATATATATATAATATAATATATAATATATATATAATATTTATATATATAATTATATATATATATATATGTATACATATATAAGTGCATATAATATATGTATAGATATGAATATAATATTAACATTATAAAAATATATATTGTTATATATTATATGTATGCATATATAAGTATATATATATATATATTTATTAATATATTTATATATATATATATATATAATATATATATATATATATATATATATATATATATTATATATATATATAAATATAATATATATATATTATATATATATAATATATATCTATATATATTATATATATATATATATTATATTATATATATATATATATATATATATATATATTATAATATATTATAATATATATAATATATATATATATATAATTTATATATATACACATAACATATATATAATATATATATATTATATATATATAATATATATATATATATTATAATATATAATATATATATATATATTATAATATATATATTTAATTTTATGTATATAATAAATATATGTATGTAATAACAAATATATATATATATATATATATATATAATATATATATATATATATATCTATATATATATAAAATATATATATATAATAAAATATACTATATATATATATTATTATTTATATATATATATAATAATTGTATATATATTATATATATATATATATTCTATATATATATATAATTAACATATGTGTATATATATAATAATATAAGTATATACATGTTTATATATGTGTATGTGCATATATATGTGTATAGATATGTGTATATATATGTATATTTATGTGTGTGTGTGTGTGTGTGTGTGTGTGTGTGTGTGTGTGTGTGTGTGTGTGTGTGTGTGATATATTATATGTATAAGTTGTATATATATAAAATATAATATATATTTATATACACATATATGTAATATATTATATATATATAATATGTATGTAATATAATATATATATATATATATATATATATATATATATATATATATATGTATATATATATATATATATATATATATATATATATATATATATATATATATATATATATATATTTATATGTTTATATGTTTTATTTATATATATGATATATAGTATATGTGTATGTGGCCAAATTTTTTTCTTGATGTGTTGGTCATCTCATCTGGTGTGTAGGGGTTAAGCATTACATTATGTATGTGTACCTTCAGAGACCTTGGTGCTGCAAATGCGATCGAGCTGTCGTAGTCTATCAGCACCATGAAAACGCACTCATTTCTCAAGTAAACTCTTCCTTTTTTTTTGAGAGACTATGGGTCCTTAACCTAGTTTAAAGAAAATGCCATATCACCCTTAGCACGAAAATGGTCATGGGCCTGTCAGTTAAAAGTAAGGGCACACATAGACTCATTTGACCTTGAAAAAAAACAATATCATACAGCAGGCCAGCCATTCTCCTATGTGTGTGCTAAAGAACTGTAAGAGGCAGAGGATGAAGCGTGTGGTTTTAAGTTTTCAGTGCACAATATATGTTCAAGGAATGAAGTACTAAAAAGGATTGCCTTTCCAGTAGAGTTGTAGTTTCACCACCAACTTGGTGCCACATAACACAGCCTTTGCCTCTTCAAAATTCACAATAAAAACAACACTCTTCACTTTGCTTCACTTCACTGAGAATCAACATAAAATCCACCTAGAGATGGATGGTACTTATTTATGATAACTGTAGATGTTATATATCTTCTATATGTAGGAAACAACTATAACTGAAAAAAAAAATTACAGGATACAAATTTTTTACAAAGTTGTAGCAAGTGTCTATTGTTTTCAGCAGTTTTGAGAGATCTGTGGCCAGTGTGCTGTTGCTTTGTGTAAGGACAAGGGGTTGGGGTAAATGGGCAATATGGCAATTGATGGTTGATGATTGTTCTCCTGTTTTTGTTCTGGTAGGCTGCTGTTTCTTTAACCCATTATTCCCGGTTGTCAGAAATCTCTGAGAGCAATTAAACTCTGGTAATATCTGGCAGTGGTCAGACAGTGAGTCCGCTGTGTTAAGCCGAACGCCCCGCTCCAGGTGCTCTGGCGTGCTGCCACTCGTACAGGCTGAACCGGCCAACCATGTAACCCGGCAGGAACGGGTTAAACAACAATCACTAAACTAGTAAAGGAAGGGGAACAATGACTCAGTTATAAGATAATGAACACTTCAATAAAACTATTGACAAACAAGCAATGGTAAAATGAAATATTAGTAAAAACAGAACTGAAAACCTCTGTGAAACAGCTATCAAAGTATTGACAGTTTTCTTCAAGAATGCTAGGGCTCTAGACAAAGGCACAGGGATGCAATGGAATTTCTTGCTAGAGTCATACTTAACCTGTTTTATATGGTGACGTCAATTTCAGCATCATGAAGCACTGCTGGAATATACTGTGGTGCCAACATTGATGTCATAATTCCATTTTATTTTAGTTGCTGCTAAGTGATCCCCGTATTCTGTTCTGGCTCTATTCTTCAGACTCTGCTTATTGCCGTAGATATTCTATAGCTCCACCCACCAATCACGTAAATTGGTTGGACTGTGCCCCACTCTCTACCCAAAATAAGAAACTATCATTGGCAGAGCCTACGTCTCAGCTTCCCCTTCTGTGGTCCTACCGGTGTCCTCCGTATCCCCCCTTCCTTTACTTCAGAGAGTTTGTTAGTTTATCATGAAGTAAACTTGAGTCTATATCAAATTTTTCCTTTCAACTTTCTGTGTATGTGTGTGTGAGTGTGTGAGTGTGTGTGTGTGTGTGTGTGTGTGTGTGTGTTTGTCGTGTGTGCGTGTGCACGAACTGTCAGGTCAGGCGAGGTCAGATATAATCGTCATCTATGCCCTCGCTGAGTTGAAGGCTCCAAATTGGACATGGAGCCACGTGGTCTATTGGTATAGAAATAAGCTTATGTATATGCCATAGTGTGTGTGAGTGTATGTGTATGTGTATGTGTATGTGTGAGAGTGTGAGTGAGTAAGAAACTACATTAGATAAGAGCCTCAGGACGACACATTCATAGTTACTGCTCACAGGCGAGTGCCCTATACACAGGCAACATGTCTTTTAAACCATCTGAGCAAAACATTTAAGTAGACAGTGAAGGCTGCCATGGGATACTGGGAACAGCCCTTGATAGACCATGCCAGTGCTGCTTTAGGTTGCGAAATGTGGGCTAGATACTCTGCTAATGAATAAAATAAATAAAATAGGTGTTATCAAAAATTTGGTTCACCAA
>NC_051392.1:40656642-40659142 GCF_015228065.2 Penaeus monodon
TATTTAGAAAATTAGTAATGTAATTATGAAACAACAATCTTGAAATTTCCATTATAACAAAAATAATATTGAAGACAACTTTTAAGATAGATTGATTCATGAAATTGTGTATCATGTATTGTGTATATTTATTTGATCTTTCAATGATTTATTATCTATAGCTAGTTGAATTTGTATCATTTTCATTAATATTGTAATATTATGTATCAAGATCCATTATATCTGTAAATATTGCTCAACACAAACCTAAACCACAAATATCACATTTCAAAAATATGTACAGTGCATTCGACTTACTGACCTAATTTAGGCAATTATAGTATTTTGACATATTACGTAATCTACTGCTATCATGCACAACAGATTTCTCGTACAGTGACTAACACAAAATGCATTTCTATAATAACATCACTCTTTGGAATTTCATAGTACTAATTATTCATGATAAGTGCCTTATTCATATTCCAATGTACATCTGACCACTCACACATTGTATGAACATCTGTCTCCATACAATTCTTTATATCTGTATTAACATTACGACATCATTCTTAAATCGATAATAAGGACACATTGCAACATACTTGACACAAACACATACAAACACAAATGCATTGGTAATACAAACTTACATCAGTTCTCCAATTTCTTATTCAGAACATTTTAGATTTACACAACAACTTGACGATCACATGCACAATTATCTACAACAACACACAAGCACATCCACACAGCAATATCATCATTTGCACACATCACTATCACATAACACATCTACACACAACCACTATGGCACACACACGAGTCACACTAACACACACAATAAACACATCGACCCACTCTTGACAATTCCACACTGTACAACATCCACAACACATCAGCAACACAGTATCACACAAGGAACATCTACAACACACACACACACACTATGCACATACATCTTTTATCCACAACATTCATCTACATCACAAACGTACACACACACGAAGACTAACACACACACACACACACACACACCACACACACCACACACACACACACACACCACACACAACACACACACACACACACACCACACACACACACACACACACACACACACACACACACACACACACACACACACCACACACCACACACACCACACCACACCACACACACCACACCACACACACCACCACACACACACACACACACACACCACACCACAACACACACACCACACACACCCCACCACACCACACCACAACACCACACCCCACACACCACACACACACCACCCACACACACACCACAACCACACACCAACACACACACCACACCACAACACCACACACACATACCACCACACCACACACACCACACACACACACACACACACACACCCAACCACCACACACACACACACAACACACACACACACCATCACACACCACCACAACACACACACACACACACACAACACCACACAACACCACAAACACACACACATACACCACACACACCACACACACACACATACACCACACACACACATTTTGATGTGCTGGTCTAATGAAATAATAGTGAACTAATTTTTTTTGGCTATTTCAAAGACTGTAAATTCTTTTGTTATATACGAACAGTTTATCAATGCAAACACATATTTAAAGTTCATAAAGTTCATTAAGCAGAGCTTCAAAATCTCAGGAATGTTACAAATGACAAATTACTCTTTTATATAATGACAACATCCTAAAGCCATCAGCGGTGTCAGGTTTGGCACCAATTTACTAGTGTCAGTTGTATCAATCCCCTGAGTTTTCTAAAAATAGTTTGTTTTCTGAAAGTTTCAGAAAATAAACATTTGATGAAATGAGAATATTACTCTTGGAAGAGGCTGGCTATCAGGAGCTTTCAGAAGGTGAGCATCCTTGATAATGCTTGAAGAAAATTGACTAATTTGCACTTTGTTTTATCTTCAGAATATTTCCATAGGTGCCTGCATTTGCATACTGTAAGCTATACATCAATTCTTTGTAAGACAGGAAATCTATAGCAAAGTGGATGTTAAGAGAATAAGTATAGATAGAAAACTGATAAATATTAGATCTAAAGAAAGAATCTCATGCTTAAAGTGTTACATATTGAATCTGATATCCCCACATATGAAACTAGAAGGATGTTTTATCTGAGAACAGGTTCAGTATAAGTATAATATGTGGTTAATTTAAGAGAAAAAGGTTACATTGATTGCTCTCATTTTCATTACCCTGATGCACTCGTCTTCAAACATATCATTAAGATTTCTATTAAGCATTATTAATTATTGCAGTATAATAGCATTCCATATGCTCTGAACTTTTCTTTTTTCATCGTTCATGTTTTCGTTTTCTGAATTTTGGTATGGCTTTACCTAGTACTAATACAGTTGCTCCTCGTACTAATAATTTTCTAATTGAATACCTTTCTTGGCCATCCAAATTCTCAGGAATCTTGTATGTCCAAGTATATTAAGTGT
>NC_051392.1:40664142-40669142 GCF_015228065.2 Penaeus monodon
AAATGTGTTTCTTTGTTTTGTATTTTACAATTAAAATATGATAATTCTTCCAAGTTGCAACATTATTAACAATTATCCTCCAGTCCCACACTTGCCAAGATAAGCTTATAAATAACAATCTGTTTTCAGAAAAAATCCCATGATTTGTTTCTGTAAATGACAGAATTTTGCTACATTTATATAAAGGTCTAATCAATACTTATCAGTATTTCTTATATCAGGAAATGTCATGATTGGTGGAGGAAAATAGTAATAGTTTTTATAGTCAGGTAAGTGGCAGAGATTGAAAACAATTTAGATTATTCTTTTTTCAAAGCTTACTCATTTGGTTTCATATTATTAATTAAATCAATTGTAAAAAATCATATGATGAGTATGACAATATTTTCCTCAAAAGTGTTCCACATTACAACAAATTTAAGTTTCTGGAAAAGCTTGGAAAGCCTTGAAGACATCTCTGAAGCACTACATTTTCTTAGGCCTGTACCTAGCTCCTATCATTATGAGTAACTTTCAACATTATTTCTCTCTTTCATCCCCATAATCTCTTGCTCATTGTTGTCATAGGGGGCTTAGGAGATGGAGACAATGTAGGGGATCACCCCTGACTTTGACCTCAGACTCCCTTCAACTAATTTTGCATGGTCTTTTCATCTTCCTTCTCTTCTTCATTAACCCCTTCTGTGAGAGCTGTGCTGAAAGGATGAAAGGCTGGCTTTGTGTCAGTCATGAACAGCCTCTGGGAGCCAAGGTTTCCCCTGGTTCATTATCTAGCCCTTACCCCTTATGGGAACCCTGATGGGTAGACCATTTCCTCTCCCCATTTATTTCAGATGAAGATTTTTTACCCTTATTAGGGGCATAAAGGCTTGCCCCTTCATCAACTAGTCTATCTAAATTTGATTTCATTGGCTTCCCAACCCCTGCCTCTCCTTTGACCCAGGCTCTGACTGATACTAATACCCCCTGCTCAATGGTCAACTCAATCCATTCTGAATCATCCACCCCAGTCATTACTCAACCTTCAGAATACACCCTTCCTCTCTCCCAACACCCTTCACTCCATTTTCTACTGCACAGTCTTCTGCACTGTCTACTCCCACTCCCCCTTATTACTATTCTTTATCCTTAGTGTCCTCCTCCCAACAGTACTCCCTCTCTCCATACCAACCCATCTTCCTTCCACCCTTGTCCTTCTACTGCTTCCATCTCTACAAACCTTTTGAGTGCCATTTTTGGCCTAGCCAAGTGGGATCAATTCTTTACGATTCCCCCTATAGCCCCATACTCTGAAAATATCCTTTTCTTCTAACGATGTCTCCAGAAAAAGGTAGGCAAAGTTTCCTTTTGCAGTTGTTCTGATTGTTCATGCCTTGTCACAGTTACATCTGAGTCCCAAGCTCATGCACTATCTACCCTGACTGATCTTGCTGACAAATCTATTCCTGCCCAACCTCACCCCTCCTATAATACTTGTACTGGAACTGTTTCTTTCTCTCCGATTGTCCTGTCTACAACAAAGACTAGTCAGACTGTAAAAATGACTTGCTCACATGCCTCATCATCTGTGATGCAGTGCCATTCCAGTGCTGCACTATTCCTCCTAGAGGCCAATAAAATCCTACACCAGTATTGCCAAAATTAGCTTCTGTAGATATGACCTCCCCCATAAAGTTAATATTGATGGAGTGTCCTGCCCTGTCTGACCATATTGACCTCTTCCCCATCAATGTCAGAAATATTGGAATTTTAGCTACCCAGCCAAACACTGCTGCCATCTATGTGCCAAATCTGGTCATAATCATTCAGATTGCTCTGTTCAGTCATGCATGTATGCCAATTGTGGTGGCTCCCATAATGTATTTTATTGGAGCTGCCTATATGCTCGAATCTGTGGTAGCAGTTCTCATATTAAAACTAGGCCTCACTCTACATGAGGCCAGACAAGAAGCTTGCCAAAGAGATTTTTCTCTTTCTACCTATTCCAAAACTGTACTTTGCTCCACTCCCCTCCCATCTTCTCAAGAAGTCTCAGCATCTCCCCCAGTATCTCTTCCCTTTACCCCAAACCATCTCCCTCTCTCCCCCAGTCAAATTCCTTTTCCAATCTAAATCCAGATACTCCAGTCTCTACCATTTCCCCGGTGCCTACCCCTCTTCCGTCTCACTCTACTCACTCCTCGGACATCTATTCCCTCTCCTTTCTCAGATCTCCCCAACTCCTCTCCAGAATCTCTTGAAAACATCTAAAAGCTCCTAAACATGACTTAAGAGAGTAATTCACTCCCTCATCCAACCTCTAATCTCTCTATTCCTATTCACTCTACATATAAAGCATTTGCCAATATCCATCCTTACCACCCCCACTTAGATGCTCATATGACTCCCATATGCCATAACAATGTCCTTCTCCAGATCTCAACCTTCCTGACATTATTCCTGATACTTCACCTTCCCCTATTCCCTTATCTCATCCTCTGGATTCTTTTTCTACAACTATTATTTCTTACCATGGTTTCAAAATAGCTCTTTTGCAGTTTCCTTATACAGTATTACTCTCCCTTCCTCAGACACATACTCTTCATTTTATCTGATCACTCTATATGTTCAACCACATCCCCATTTACAAATCCCCACTGTATTCCATTTGCTCCCCCACTGTACCTATTCACTACCATTCTATCCTACAGCATTCTACACCTTTTACATCTAACACATCTTATCCAGATTGTTGACTCATTTCCATCCTTTTTGCCCCATAGTGCTATGTGACCTTTGAAGTTTAGCACATTTATTTCTTCTAACCATTAATCATTCTAGGCATTCACTGGTCTGTATAACTAGAATGTATGGTTTTAAGATTTCTTGCTCAAGGTGCTTTGCTGCATAGTAGGCAAAACGTGTTATTTATATTTTCACTTTGTTGTTCAGTTTTCCTTATAGCAGAAAAGAATGTTTGATCACAGTGATACTGAACTCTGCTTAAGCAACTGAAAGCTTTGCTACAATAGCATATATATAAAAACTTATCATTATAAACAAAACTTTCAGGCAATGAAATATTGTGTGTTCACTCTAGTATTGTTTTGTGAAGTGTCTCTGCACATAGATGGCTCTATAGTCCTTAGCCACAAAGGAGTCAATTAGTAGACCTTGTGACCTCACCTGATTTCACCTTTCCTTGAATTGGCAGGATTTTTTTTTTTAACTAATGCTATAATATCAATGCAATTATTTTTATTTAAACATTATCATTATTATAGTGTTACTGATTTTTTTTACAGCAATATTAAATACCAGTAAATATATTTGAAAATCAAGAAAATGGGTAAATAGGTCAAACAGGAGTTCTTGTAATTGGCTCATTGATGACTTAATACTTGTGGAGCTATCTACGTGTAAGAACAATTAATAAATTAAACTTAGAGTGGGCATGGCATGTATGTAAATGTCATCCCTCACAGCTTTGGGTGAATATCATATTATATTTCATGTTTAAATTTGTATTCCTCAAGAAGAGTTTTTTTCTCACAAAAGTTGGGGGGGGGGGGAAGCTAGCAAGCAATCATAGAGATGGAATACTGAATTTTTAGCCTTTTTTGAATGCCACAAATATTTTGGTAAGAAATATTTTACCTGTTCTCTTTGATCTTATCTTCTAGCAGTTGTTTATGAAGCTTATGCATTTTTCTTTAATGAACCTATCACTTCTTTCTCCTTACAATTATTAAAGATGCTTGTGGCTATGTATAATTAGTATTTTATCTTCTACACCTTTGTTTAGCATTTTTTAAAGATTAAAAGTAAGTGACAACAGCAGTTATCATTTTAATTTTTAATCTGAGTTTGTTGATGTCTTACAGGGAGAAAATTTCATATTGCTACAGTGGTGTGTATAAAACTGAGTTATAATATACTGATGACAAAATACAAAAAAAATCCTTATAAGAAATAAAGATATGAGACAATACATTGTATATATTTCAACATAAGCTGCATCTGCAGATTTAACTTCTGTTCTTTGCAAAACTTTGTCCTAAAATATATTCTTACTACTGTTCTAAATATGGATTTCTCTATCTTCTTGCCTGTAGCACATTACCTCAAAAGCCATAAATCCTCAGCTTGTTAAATTTTCTCATGAATTTCAAGTTTATGTATCTAAATACTGACTACAATCCACCTACTTCACTATTTTCTTGTGGTCACTTTTTTGGTGTATTTAAGTACTTATCTATGCCAATATTACCTACAACACATTCTGTTGCTGCAGCCAACTGGCAGTTTTTAACAAGATCAAAAAAATTAACAGAGGAACTACTATAACCTATTTCAATAAGGGTAAAGTCATTGGACTGACATTTACCATCCACACAGGGAATTTCTGTGCCATTTTTCTTACTAAGAATCACAGATATACCTACTTCTAGCTCTCTAATATCTCTGTCCTCTATGCTATCAAGGTGCTTTCTCTTAGCTTTGTCTGAAGATAGTTGAATCTTTGGGTCATTATTAATCAGAATGTGCTGTACCTTTGAGGCATCTTCATTTATGGGGTGAAAGCTACATTCAGCTGTTGCTTTGGGGTGGAAGATATGTAAAGCTCTCCAACAGGATTTACAGATGACTGATTCACAGTGGAAAGTTTTGTTTTGTTTATTTCAGATGGGCCAGAGATTACAGAATCCTTCACATAATCTCATTTTACTACACCTACACTTCTTACAACACTACACTATCTACCCCTTCTCATTTGTTTTAACAACTGAGTTGTTCATATATCTTTGACTCTCTGTAGCATTCTGCACTTTATAATGGACCTTTTCCATATGAGTGGGACCTGTTTGGCTTCCTTCCCAATGGTTCATTTTCATGTGGCCTTTCCTTGTACTCTCATCTGCTATCAGATGGCTCTCAACTTTTTAAATCTCTTCCTGTGATGCAGATATGTCACTATCAGAGAACAGTCCAGTGTTTTGAAAAATAAGTGCTCAACCAGA
>NC_051392.1:40673659-40681143 GCF_015228065.2 Penaeus monodon
AAGTGAACGAGAGCAGGGCTCCTGGCATAGGTACCTACATCTCCAAATGCTCTTGTTGATCGAGTTCATGGCTCCTGTTGCCAGACCAATCTGTTTATTGACTTCTTGGTCTGACAGCCCAAAGATATGGACTACACTACCAAGGTATGTAAAACTCTCTGTAACTTCACTGCAAGCATGGATCGACTGAACGGGTTCCCCTAACAGGCCCCCAAAGTCCTGAATCTTGGTCTTGGTCCAGGAGACCTCTAGGCCTAAGAGCTTTGCCTCATTGCTAAATGCATCAAGAGCCGCCACAAGTGACTCCAGGGACTCATAGGATGGCAACATCGTCGGCAAAGTCAAGGTCAGAGACCTTAATATTGCCTATTGTTGCTCCACACTCACTTTGGCTAGTAGCTCTGCCCATTATCCAGTCCATACAGGTGTTGAAAAGTGTTGGTGCAAGGACACAGCCTTGCCTCACCCCTAAATTAACAGGGAAGAAGTTCGACATACCCCCACCACACTTTACAGCACTTTCAGTACCAGTATAGAGGCTTGCTATCAGGCCAATAATCTGTGTCGGAATTCCCCTGAGCCTCAGGATCTCCCAAAGCGATTTCCGATGCACCGAGTCAAAAGCCTTCTTGACGGCGTTCCACAATTACTCGAAGCGCTAGTATACGATCTATTGTGGACTTGCCAGGAGTAAATCCAGACTGCTCTGGTCTCTGATGCCTCAGTAGGTGGTTGCGGATCCGTTTCAGAAGAATGTGAGCGAGAACCTTGCCTGGTATGCTAAGCAGTGTAATGCCACGGTAGTTGCTACAGTCCCAACGATCCCCTATCCCCTTCAAGAGAGGGATGACCACGCCCCTCAGCAGGTCAGGGGGAATGCTACCAGGCTGCCAGATGGCAGTCAGGACTGTATGCAGACCCCCAGCCATAGGTTCACCCCAGCCTTTAGCAGTTCAGCAGGGATATCATATATGCCTGCAGCTTTCCCACTCTTCAGCTTGGAAATCGCCATCCTAACCTCTGTTAGGGTAGGAGGTTCCTCGCTGATGGGTGGGTCTGGCACAGGCACTGAGACATCGCTTGCATCCAAGCTAACTGTTGGAGGGCCTACCTGGTACAACTGTTCAAAATACTCAGCCCAACGTTCACGAGCCCCAACATGATCTGAGATGATCCGTCCATCCGCTGATCGGACTGCAGTCATCTGTGTGTATACATGTATATATAATATATATTATATATATATATATATAACATTATATATATATTTAAAATATGAATACTATATATACATATACATATATGCATATATAATATATAAATATATATGTATATGTAATAAAGATATATATATATATATATATATATATATATATCATATATAATATATATATATATATATATATAATATTATAATATATATATATATATTATATTATTATATATATCTTATATTATATAATATATATATATATATATTATATATACTATTAATATATAATTTACATATTTATATACTATAATATGTGCATTTGTATATGTATTTATATAATATATATATTATATATATATTATATATTATATATATATAGATATAGATATATATATGTATGTATGTATATATATAGGGGCCGCGGTGGCCGAATGGTTAGAGCGTCGGACTCAAGAATGTCACGACGGTAATCTGAGTTCGAGGGTTCGAGTCACCGGCCGGCGCGCTGTTTCCCTTGGGCAAGGAACTTCACCTCCATTGCCTACCTAGCCACTGGGTGGCCAAGCCAGCCCAAGTCAGTGCCGGGTAAATAGAGATGGTGACTCGATAAAAACACCGGGCGGAAGGCAATGGCAAACCACCGCTCTAAATTGCCAAGAAAAATCATGGAAGCCCATGATCGTCAAGGCCGCGGTGGCCGAATGGTTAGAGCATCGGACTCAAGACTGTCACGACGGCAATCTGAGTTCGAGGGTTCGAGTCACAGGCCGGCGCGTTGTTCCCTTGGGCAAAGGAACTTCACCTCGATTGCCCACCTAGCTACTGGGTGGCCAAGCCAGCCCAAGTTAGTGCTGGTCCCAAGCCCGGATAAAATAGAGAGAATGATTACCTAAAAAAAAAAAAAAAAAAAAAAAAAAAAAAAAAAAAAAAAAAAGTATCACTCCAAGAGCATCACAACATGAAAACTACAAATTAAGTATCATGCTGTGACCACAGCGGGTCAGAATGAAAAACCTACCCTTAAAAAAAGAAGAAATGTTATATTTATATATATTATATATTATATATATATATATATATATAATATATTATATATCATACATTATATATATTATATTTTGCACTAATAATGTTAATGTTTTTTAATATATAATTTTATTTATATATATATATATATATAAAATATATTTATATATATAAAATATAATATTATAATATAACTATATTAAATTTATAATATAATTATAATATAAAAACAAAAGTGGCATAATATAATTAATATATATATATAATATAAAATATAATGTATATATATTGTGTATATATTTTACATTAAAATATATATTTTTTTTTTTTTTTTTAAAGGTAGGTTAATGTTTTTGAGCCCCCGTGGGGCCACAGCATGATTTCTTAATTGTAGTTTTTTCATGGTTTTTGATGCTCTTGGAGGGGAGGTTACCGTGGGTCCACAAATTTTTTCCTTTTCCCAAAGGAAGAGTGCCGGTGTTTTACCTTTTAGGTAATCAAATTTTCTCTCTATTTTTATCTGGGCTTGGGGGGGCCAGCAACTGGGCCTTGGGCTGGCTTTTTCCCAACCCAGTGGGCTAGGTAGGCAAATCGAGGTGAAGTTTTCCCCTTTCCCAAGGGAAACAAAACGCGCCGGCCCGGTGGGACTCGAAAAACCCTCGAAAACTCCCAGATTGGGCAATCATGCCCAGTCTTTGAGTCCGATGCTCTAAAACCCAAATCCGGCCAAACCCCGGCCCTTTTTATTTAATAAAAATATATAAATAAATAAAATATATACTTTTAATTCTATATATTTTTTTTTTATATTACACATAATTTTATAATTTACATATATACAATAATATTAACCCAAAATATATTATATTTAATAAATTATATATATATAAAAATATATTATTTTAATATATTATAATACCCAAATATATAATTATAATATATATTATAATAAAATGTGTAAATATATAATAATAAATGTAGTAATAATAAATGGTTTATAAAAAAAATATAATTAACATAATAAAAAAATAAAAATATTTAAAAATTTTATAAAATATATAATATATAATATTAAAATATATATTATTAAAATATTATTAATATATATATTTTAATAAATAATATAATATATAAATATATTTTATATTATATTTATTAATAATATAATATATAATATATATATAATATATTATAATATATTTATATATTTATAATATTTTATATTTTTTACAATATTTTAAAAATTTTTTTTTACATTTTTAATTTTTTAAGAATATATTAAATTTTTATAAATTTTTTTATTATTTATATTTAAAAAAATATTTATAATAATTAAAAATATAATATATAAAAAATAATGGGGGTATATAGTATATATGTTAAAAATAAATTTATATATTGTATGTATGTATGTATGTTTATATATAATAATATATTTTATATATTTTATATAATAATATATATAATATATATAAAATTATATATATATATTATTATAATAATATATAATGCAATTTTTGGGGGACCCGTTAGGGGAAAAAACCCGTTTCAGTGATCCAGGGCTTGGGTGAGGACACTGAGGTCCAGAGGGGGCTTTTTACATAGCTCGGTTAGCCCTAGTTCATATCCTCTGGGCTGTCAGGGGGACAAAGAAGTCCCGTAGACGAATTGGTCTGGCAGGGCAGGAAGGGCCCTGAAACTCAATCAACAAAAACTTTTGGGAAGATTTTTCGATACTTATGGGGAAAAAGGACCAAGCTACATGTCTTCAAAGGGGGTTTGATACTGCAGGGTTTTTGCCCCTAAAAACTGGTTATTATTTTGTTTCTTTGGGGTTTCCCTCTTTGGGTGTTTTTTTTGATAAGGTTTATTTTGGGGGGGATTATGGGGTTTTCAGGTGGCAGGACCCTTTTCAAACAAACAAATACCAAAGCGAAACCCCCGGGCGGCTTTTTAGGCCCCTTTTTTCAGGGGATATATTACATATTTTATTAACCATATTAATTTATTATATATAGTATAATATATTATATATTTAATTTTATTAATTATATATATATATATATATAATGTTACATATATAATAATAATATTTATATATAAATATAATAAATTCTTATATTATATATAATAATATATATATATTATTATAATATATATATAATATTGATATTATAATAATGTGTTTAATATATATATATATGCATATATATATAATATGTAATAAAATATATACATATTACTTATTTAGACAATACATAATACCTAGGTATATATAATATATAATATATATTAATAGGATATATATATATATAATATATTATAGATAAGAATGTATATATTAAATTAAATAGTATATATAATATATATATAAATATTACATACATACATAAACACGATAATATGTAAAAGTATATTTATATTATATAATATAATAATATATATATAAATATATATAATAAATATATAATTAATATAGATATATATATATATAGATAATATAATATATATAGATATAAGATATATAATAACAACACAACATACAATTGATATATATAATTTGGGGTATATATATTAATATATATAGAATGATATATAATAATATAAATATATATTATATATATATAGAAAAACATATTACAGTAAATATGAGATATGAATTATTATAGATAGATAAAAAAATAATATAGATATATAAATATATATATTATTATATAAATATATAATTATATTATAAAATATATTAAAAATATTATATATATATATAATTACAATACATTTATAAATAATTATATATATATAGATTATTATATAATATAATATATAAAAATATTTTTTATAATAATTTAATAAATTTTAAATATTATTATATTATAATATATAATTTTATTATATATATTTATAATTATTATTTATATATAAAAATTAACAAAATAAAATATATTTAAACCAAAATATATTAACCATTTTAAAAATATAATTAAATATATTAAAAAAATATGAAAATATATAAATATAAATAAACACAGATTTTTAAATACAGTAATTCTGGAATAAATTTAACCCCTCAATATTAACTATGAAGTATAAAGAAAAAAGAAAAAAAACACTATTCTTGGGCAAAAAAAAATAAATTATTTTTTAAAAGTCAAGATTGGACCTAACAATTCTAACCTGTGGCTCACCTGTAATAAAAAGTTATTAGAAAAAAAGGACCAGTGAATGGATTCAGGGGAAAGGAAATTTTTTTACGGAAGTTACTCTTTTTTTTGCCCCAAAAAAAAACCATCTAATGCAGCAGCACCCGGGAAGGGCCCCTTGTTTTTTTTTGGTTCCTAATTTTTCCTGCCCCTTTACAGGAATTTCCAGGTGTAAGGGTCTGAGGATTTGCCCGTAACAATTTGAAGTTCAATGATAGAGGAAGGCATTTAATTTTTTTTTGAAATTTCTCACAGAAAAATTAGCAAAACTTAAAATAAAAAAAAAAAAAAAAAAATAATAATATATAAAACCACACACCCAAAAATTAAAAATATATTACCTAGGGGGGGAAAAATAAGAATTGTAACTGGATCTAATTTGTGAAAATGTGTAAAAAATCCATCTATATTGGGCCAAACAGGGTTCCAAAATTCTATTCATAAAAATATTATATAAATTAATATTATAAAAATTATATCTAATTCTATATTAATATATATATATATTAAAATAATATAATATAATATATATTAATATATATATATTATATATGTTATGTATGGGGTTTGTGGGGTGTGGTTGTTTTTGTGTGTGTGTTTGTGGGTGTGTGTGTGTGGTGGTGTTTTGTTGTGTGGTGGTGTGGGTGGGGTGTGTGTTGGGGCATACCACACATTGCAATGCACACCCCCAAACCCCCCGGTCAGGAGACTGGGGAAATGAGGCCCCAATGTAAGGGGATCACCCCTTTCTTTGGGGGCCTCAGCCCCTTTGCCTTTGACTTATTTTTGCATGGTCCTTAATTCTCCTACTTTTCCTTTTTCTTCCATCCCCTTGGTCTGTCCCCCACTTTTCCTATTTTAAACGCTTTTTTTGCTGTTTTTTTTTCACCACAAAAAACTTTATTATAATGCTCTCTACTACCTTACTCCCTTCCAAACTTTTTTTTTTGCCCTTCTAAACAAACCATTTACCTTATATTATAATCCTATCAGGCCCCCCCACTAACCTATTTTTTCACTGCCCCTACTAACCCCCTAGTGCGGGTTTTTTTCAACCCGTAACTTTACCCTAAACCCCTTAAAAATCATTTTTTTCCCAAAACCCTTTTGCTACTTTACTTTTTAACCATAGTGGGGCCATATTGGACCTTCCCGATTTTTTTCATAAGCCAACTTTCCTTTTTCCTGGGGGGCTTTTTGCCCCCAATCCTCATTCTATTGCTGTAATTTTTTGGGAATTTTCGATGCTTTAATGCAAATTTGATCTATAATCTTAAATTTTAATTTTATATTATAATAAAATATTTTACAATTTTATTACAAAAACAAATTTTCAATGACATTATATATAAATAAATATATATATAAAATATAATTAAAATATTTTATAATATTTAAAAACAATAAAAGTAATATATATATATATAATATATTTTATATATATATTAAAATATATATTTTACACCAATACATATAAAATAAATAAAATAAATATTATTATAATATATATTAATATAATTATATATATTATTATATTAATATATATTATTATATAATATATAAAATTTAAAATATATTTATTATTTTATGTGGTTTTATTTCATAATATATAAAATTATTAATATTTTTATATAAAAATATATTATTTTTAAATTTAAAATATTATATATATATATAATATATATATTATATTAACATTACATACTTTATATAAATATAATCTTTTAATTAAATAAATAAAAATAAAATTTAATTTATTAATTAAAATATTATATTTTTTATATCTAATTTTATAAAATATAAATTATTAAAATGTAATATATATATAATATTATATAAATTATATAATTTTTATTATTATTATTAAATTAATTTAAAAAAATATTTATATATTTTTAAAATAATATATATTATATATTTATAATTATATAATAAATATTATATTAATATATATATTATATAAATATATTATAAAATATAAAATTTTATTTATATTTATATGTTATATTCTTTAAAATTTGATATTATAATATTTATTATTTTAA
>NC_051392.1:40681243-40686243 GCF_015228065.2 Penaeus monodon
CACCCCCCCCCCCCCCTTTAAAAGGGGGGCACTTTCAGTTTCCAGTATAGAGGCTTGCTATCGGCCAAAAAATCGTTTTGGACCCCCCGACCCTCGGGATCCCCCAAAGCGTTTTCCCGTGACCGGTAAAAAGCCTTCTTGACGGCTTTTCCAAAATTCTCAAAGCGCAAAATTACATCTATTTGGATTGCCGGGAAAAAACCAAAAGGGTTTGGGTCCTGATCCTCGAGGTGTTGGGATCGTTTCAAGAATTTGAGCGAAACCTTGCCGGTATCTAACATGTAATCCCACGGTAGTGCTACAGTCCCACATCCCCCCCCCCTTCAAGAGGGGGATGACCACGCCCCTCAGGGGGTCGGGGGAATGCCCCAGCTGCCAGATGGCAGTCAACTGACAGCCCCCCCGCCAAGGTTACCCCACCCTTTAGCATTCAGGGGGATTCTATAGCCTGCAGTTTTCCCACTCTCAGTTTGGAAAATCGCCACCCTAACCTCTGTTAGGGTAGGGGGGGTTCCTCGCTGAGGGGGGGGGTCGGCACAGGCACTGGACTGCTTGCACCCAAAGCAAACTGTTGGGGGCCTACCTGGTAAAATGTTAAAAATACCACCCAACTTCCCGACCCCCAAATGCTGAGATGACCTCCACCCGCTGATCGGACTGAGTCATCTGTGTGTATACATTATAATAAATATTTATAATATATATATATAACATTATATATATTTTTAAAATATGAATACTTTTAAATCTAATCATTTAAATAAAAATAATTGTTATTTAAGATTATATATATTATAATATATATTTTATATAAAATTTTATTATATATAAAACATATATAATAATAAAATTTATATATTAAATATATATATATATTATATATTAAAATTATATATATTAAAATTATTTTAAAATTTTATAATATTATTAATACATGTAAATAAACAGGCATAATAAATATATATAAATGTCTATAAAAATATATAAAAAATTTAAATTTTAATTTTAATATAATAAATATAATATATTAATAATTAATGTTTAATAAAATATTAAAATATATTTTAAAATATATATATAATATTATTTTAAAATTTTATATATAATATATTTTTAAAAAATATATATATTTATAAAATATAAATTTATATAGATTTATATTTATTCATAAATATTTTTTTCGTAAAAATTAAATAATATAATATATTTTAATAATATATATTATAATATAATTTTTTATAAAATAACCTTTAAAAAAATTTTTATATATTTTTATTAAATTAATAATTATATATATATTTTTATATTATATATAAATATATATTTTGGTATATATAATAAATAAAATATATAATATATTAAAATTAATAAATATTTAATTATTAATTTATATATTATTATATCATAAATAAGGCATTTGTATATGAAATTTATATAAATATATATATTATATTATTATATATATATATATATAGAAATATATAAAAATATATATATTGTAGGGAATTATTAGGGCCGCGGGGGCCGAAGGGTTTAAGAGGTCGGCCCAAAGAATCCGACGTAATCTGAGTTCGAGGGTTCGGTCACCGGCCCGGGCCCTTTTTTCCCTTGGGGCAAGGAACTTCACCTCCTTCCCTATAGCCCTGGTGGCCAAAGCCACCCAAAGTCAGTGCCGGGTAAATAGGAGGGTGCTCGTAAAAACCCGGCAAGGCAATGGAAAACCACCGCTCAAATTTGCCAAAAAATCATGGAACCCCCTGACGTCAAGGCCGCGGGGGCCCAAAGTTTGAGCATCGGGCCAAGACTGCCGAGGGGGAAACTGATTCGAGGGTTTTTGGGCACAGGCCGGCGCGTTGTTTCCCCCGGGCAAAAGGAAAATTCACCCGATTCCCCCTACCGGGGGGGCCAAACCGCCAAGTTTGTGCTGGGCCCCAAACCCGGGTAAAATAGAGGAAAGATTACCTAAAAAAAAAAAAAAAAAAAAAAAAAAAAAAAAAAAAATTTTCACTCCAAGACCAAAAAGAAAAATACAATTAAATCAGCTGTACCACAGCGGCTCGACATAACCCCCGTTTAAAAAAAAGAAAAATGTATTATATATATAATATAATATATATTAATAAAATTAATAATATATATAAAATACATACATTATTAAAATTTTTATCACTAATAATGTAATGTTATATTATACATATATATATATAATTAATTTTAAAATATAATTAAATTTTATATATATATATTATAATTATATATATAATGTATAATTAACAGTGCATAAATAATTTATATATAAAAAAAAAAAAATATATATAATTTTATAATTTATATTAATATATTATTTATTAATTATAATAAAATTTTTTATGTATAATAAACCGTGCATAAATAAATATATATATATTATATATATAATGTTATATGTTATATAGTACATAAATATAATTTTTTTTTTCGTAGGTTTATGTTTGAGCCACCCTGGTCACAGCATATACTTTAAAGTAGTTTTCATTTGGGGTGCTCTTGGGGGATACGTGGGTCCCCAGTTCCTTTCCCCGGAGAGTGCCGGGTTCCTTTTTGGGAATCTCTTCTATTTTATCTGGGGTTGGGGCCAGCACGCTTGGGCTGGCTTGCCCACCCATGGCTAGGTAGGCAATCGAGGTGAATTTCCCTTCCCAAGGGAACAGCCCCGGGCCCGGGTGCCCTCAAAAACCCTCGAATTTCGTTTTGGAAATCATGCGGGTTTTGGGGTCCGTTTTTCAAACCCCTTTCGGCCACCGGGGCCTTTTTTTACTTTATTAAAAAACAAAAATTTATAATTTTAACTAAATAATTTTTAATACACATTTTTTTTATAAAAACAATATACAAAATATACATATATAATATATATATGGAAATAATTATAATATAATATAAATAAAAGGACAATATATGTAAACATAATTATAATTTTATAAAATATTTTATATATTATATTATATATATAATATATATATTATAAATATATTTTTAATTTTAAAGGGTGTAAATATAAAAAATTAAAATGTGGGATATAATGTGATATATAAAATATATTAAATTTTAAAATATAATGTATATATATAAAATATATATATATATATATTTTATATAATATATATTATATTATATATATTTTTAATACATATATTAAAATTTTTAAACACTTTTTAATATAATATATTTTAATAATATATATTTATATTTATAAAATATAAAATATATTATTTTATAATATATATAAAATATATTTTATAAATGTATATGTTATATATGTAATATGTATATATAGGGAAAATTTTTTTTATGTTTTAAAGGGATGTAAAATATATATTATATATATTTTAAAATATATATTTTAAAATAATATTTTATATATTTTTATATATATATATATATTTTAGGGCAGTTTTTTGGGGACCGGGTTGGGGGAACCTGTTCAGTTGATCCAGGCTTGGTGAGGCCCACTGAGGTCTAAGAGAGTTTTACATGTTGGTAGGGGTGTTAAATTCTCGGGGCTTCAAAACCCAAAAAAGTCAGTGGGACAAATTTGGTTTTCTGGCAGCGGGGAGACATGAACTCAATCAAAAAAAAGCTTTTGGATTTTTCCGATACTTATGCAAAGGACCAAGCTTACATGTCTTCAAGGCTTTTATACTGCCAGTTTTGCTTTTAAACTAACGCTAATAGTGTCTTTGGGGTCTCATCTTTAAAGTTTTTTTTTGATAAGTTTTTTTTGCTGGATCATGGGGTCAGTTTTGGGAGGGCCTGTTTTCCAAAACCAAAAAACTACACCCTGCGCCCCCTCGGCTTTAGCCCCTTGGTTCCGGGTGATTTACATATTTATATAAAACATATATTAATTATATATTAAAATATTAAAATTATATATATATATTATATAAAATATGTACATTTTAAAATATTTTATAATATATAATAAAAATTTTATAATATATATAATATATTATTATATATATATAATATATATAAATCAAAATATATATATATATATAATGTGTTAATATTTTATAAAATGCATAATATTATTATTTTAAAAATAAAAATAAACATTTAATTTTAAAAATACAAAAAAATATATCCTAATAATACATATTAAAATAATATATATTTTTATATATTTATATATATATAATTATATTATTATATATAATATATATATATATATATATATTAAAATACCCTATATACATACATACATACAAACAATACATTAAAATATATATTTATTATATAATATATAAAAATATATAATATATTAATATTATATAAAAATTAAAATATAATATATATATATATAAATATAATAATATTATTATATATACACACCCATACATTATTTATATTTTTTATATATATTTTATTTTAAAATAATATTAAAATATATAATATAATATATAATATATAAATATAAACACATACCTTACTAATATATATGTATATTAAAATTTTATATATATAATATATATAAAAATATTATTTAAAATATTATATTTTATATCAAAATTATATACTTACATTAATATACTATATATATATATATATATATATATACTATATTATTATATATATATATATATATATATATATATATATATATATATAATATATATATGAAATAATATATATATATATATATATATATATATATATATATATATATATATATATATATATATGTATATATATATATATATATATATATATATATATATATATATATATATATATATATATATAATATAAATATACAAATATATAAACCATATAATATATACACATATAAATATAATATATAATATAAATATGAAATATATAATATATAATATAACACAGATTAATACAGTAATTCTGAATATTAACCATCAATATACTATGAAGTATAAAGAAAAAGAACACACTATCTTGGGCAAAAATATAAATCTATTTGGAAAAGTCAAGATGGACCTACAATC
>NC_051392.1:40689119-40714227 GCF_015228065.2 Penaeus monodon
AAAGTATTAAACGACAACACATAAATTCAAAATTAAGAAGAAAATTACATATTTCCGGGAAAATATTAAGGGGAATTAAGTACGGGGGGGAACCGCCCAAGATCTAATCTTTATTTTATACCAGTATGCAAAAGCTGAACAAAATAAAATCATTCAAATGCTGCGGTATATATAATATACCCAAACCCACTGAGAAATTAATTTGCAGAAGGGGGGCTTCCCCCGTGAAAAATTACGCGGCATTCGGGGGGTAGGTAAAACACAGCATTATTTATCCCCTTTAAATCGTAAGCATTTTTGGATCTCCTGACGTTTCATATTCCTCTCCACATGTTATGTCTTTTTTCTCTTTTATTTCTCTTACATTTTGTTTACATTTTCTTATTGTACCCTTTTTGTTAATTATCATTACTTTGTCATTTGTTATTATTTTAGTAGTAGTAGTACAATTCATTATTACGTTATTATTTTTGTTATTATTACTATTTTACACTAAAAATTATTTTATTTTTTTTATTATTATTATTTTTTATTTTATCTTTATATTATGGTTTTTTTCTTTTTGTTCTTTCTCATCATTATTATAATATTTTTTCATTAGTTTATCATTATCTTTATTAAGCCTTTACCACTTAATTTTCTTTTATTATCATCTTTATCATTTTTTTTATCTTTGTTATCTTACATTTTGTTATTTTATTTTTTTTATTATTATTTTATTATTTTATTTTTATTTTTTATTAAATTTTATATTATTATATTATTATTATTAAATTTTTATTTTTTTTTTCATTATCTTTTTCCCATTATTCATTGTTGTTGTTATATCATTGAATATTTTCTGTATTTTTTTCATTATGTCAGTATTTTTTTATTATTATTATTATTTATTATTATTATTTTTATTATTTATTATATTATTTATTTTTTTTTTTTTGGGTTTGTTTATATTATTATTTTTTTATTATTATTCATTATCTTATCTTTCCCCATTTTCTTTATCTTTATCATATCATTGTTTATTCCCTCTAATATTACCCTTATCATTATCTGTTGTTATTACAATCATTATTTTTTTTGTTTCTTTGTTATTTATTTTATCAATTATTTTATTAACACTCTTATTATCACATTTTATTATTAGCGGTGGCGATGATAGTATCCTTTAATGTCAGTCCTTTTACCCTATATTTGAAGACTTTGAACTTTTCAGTCTTTTTTTCTTTCTTTCTTTTTTTCTCTTTTTTTTTTTTTTTCTTTTTTTTTAGCAGACCCTTTTTTCCTTTTTTTTTTTAGCTTTTTACTACGAGACGGAAATGCCAACGTACAGAGAACTCACTTCACCCAACTGCAGCTCCCCTGGCGTAGGTCCTCTAGGTAAGCATTTTTAAAAAGCGGAACCACCAATGAAAATAGTAACTACGAATAAGCTTTTTACCCCTCACGTTTTCATTTTATTTTTGTTTTTCCGGAATGATACCTCTAGATGGGACAACTTTTTTTAAATTTTCTGTTCCTAGGTTTTAGTCATTACTTTTCATCAATGTAAAAGTTGTGTCGGGTAAGATATTTTGGGCTCGACTAAAGCAAAATAGTTTTACTGTTTTAAACTGTACAAATTCCATCAGGCGGGAATTTAACAAAAATTAGCAGTAAGTGAAGTGAAAATTGAGAGTGTCTATAAAACCCTTTTGGGGAGAGAGAGAGTTGACAGCCTTTCAGACAGGAGATAAAAAGAGACAGAGAAGGGGGAATGGGGAGAGAGGAGAGAGACTGACATAAAACCAGGGGCTAGTTAAAGAGCGGAAGAGAGAGAGAGAGAGAAAAAGAGAAGAAGAGGGGAGAGAGGGGAGAAAGGAAGGAGAAGAGAGAGAGAGAGACCCAAGAAGACGAAAAAGAAAAAAGAGACAGACCCGAGACAAGAGGAAAAAGAAAAAAAAACAAAGGAAAAAAAACAAAAAGCAAAATTTTAAAAAGAAAAAAAGGGGTGAAAGTAAAAAAAAAACAAAACCTTTTAAAAAATAAAAAACAATAAAATTTTTAAAATACATTAACCATTTATCATCAAAATATAAATACCCTAGGTTTTTTCATAACCGGTTGTAATTCCTATTTTAAAAAAAAAAAACCCTGAAAAATACCCAGCCTTTACCCCAATTTTTTTTTAGTGTTAAAATTTAATCGCACTAAAAAACCCCCCTAATAGGGGAAAATTTAGACAGTTTATCCCGAAAAGGAAAAAAATTTTGCGGTATTTAAAATTCAAAAAAAAATTTTATTTAATTTTTTCAAAGGGAAAAAGGGGAAAAAAAAAAAAAAAAAAAAAAAATTTTGAAAATTTTTTAATAGTTTTTCCCCCTTTTTTTTAAATAAAGGGGTTTTCATCTTGAAAAATAACCCAAAAAAAAAATTTGTTTAATTTTACCCCTTTCATTTAAAGACCAAATTTTTCATCTTGATTAATTTAGTATACCTCAAAACCTTTAAACACCCTTTTCCTCCTCTCATTTTTAGGCGCATTATAATCAAATTTCACCATAAAATCGTTAGACTTACATCATTTACATTCTCTATCCCAAAAATAAACATTTCACCATCAAAAAGGCTTTACAACCCCCTTCTCATCCCATCCTAAAAAGGTTTTTGGGGTTTTGGTTTTTTTTTTTTAATTTTTATTATTTTATATATATATATTCCCTTTTTATAAAAAAAAAAACGGAAAACCGGAAAACCGGGGGTTTTTAAAAAAAAGGGGAAAAAAAAAAAAAAAAAAAAATTTTTTCAAAAATCAAGGGGGGTTTTTAAAAAAAAAAAAAAAATTTTAAAAAAAAAAAAAAAAAAAAAAACCAAAAAAAAAAAAAAAGGGGGTTTTTAGATTTTTTTGGAAAAATTTAATCGCGGTATAGGAAAAGAGGAAAGGGAATTTGGGGGGAAAAGGAAACCAAAAAAGGGAAAAAAAAAGAAAAAAGAAAAAAAGGTGAGAAATTTAGATAAATTTTTTTTAAAAAGGAAGGGGGGAAAATTTTTTTTGGAGAAAAAACGAAAAAAAAATAGAGAATAGAAAAAAAAGGGTTTTGATTTGAAAAAATTTGAAAACCCCCCCCTTAAAAATCCCAATTTACAAAAACGGGGAAAAAAAAGGCCCGAAAAAACATCTAAAAAAAGGGGGACCAACACCCAAACATTAAATTTGTTGAAAAAAAAAATTTTTTAAAAAAGAAAATTTTTCAAAAACAAAATAAAAAAAAAAGTTTTTAAAAAAAAATTTTCCATCCGAAGGGGGGAATTTTTAAAAATTTAAATAAAATTAAAAAATAAAATAAAAAAAAATTTTTAAAAAAAAAAAAAAAAAATTTTTTTGAAAAAAAAAAAAAAAAAAAAAAAAAAAGAAAAAAGAAAGAAAAAAAAGGGGGGGAAAAAGTTTTTTAAAAAAAACCCGAAAGGAAAGAGAAAGGGAAAAAAGGAAAAAAAGAAAAAAAAAGAGGGAAGAAAGGGGGAATTTTTAGGAAAGGAAAGGGGGGGGAAAAAAAAAAGGAAAAGAGAAGGGGGGTAAAAAAGAGGAGGGGGGGATTAGAAAAAGGGGGGGGGGGGGGGGGGAAAAAAAAAAAGCGGGGGGGGGGAAAAAAATGGAAAAAAAAAAAGAAAAACAAAGGGGGGGGGAAAAAAAGAAAAAAACAAGGAGAGGGGGGGAAAAGGGTTTTTTAAATAAGGGGAAAAGGAAGGGAAAAAAAAAAAAGGGGGGAAAATTTTTTAAAGGAAAGAAAAAGGGGTTTTGGGGGGGAGAGAAAAAAAAGGAAAAAGAGAAAAAGGGGAGAAAAGAAAGAAAGGGGAGAAGGGGGAAAAGGGAAAAAGGAAAAAAAAAAAGAAGAAGAAAGAAGAAGAAAAGGGAAAAAGAAAAAGAAAGAAAGGGGGGGGGGGAAGGAAAGGGAAAAGGGGGGGGGAAAAAAAAAAAAAAAAAGAGGAGAAAGAAAAGGGGAAAAAAAAAGGGGGAAAAAAGGAAAAGAAGAAAAAGAAAGAGAAAGAAAAAAATAAACCAAAAAACAAAAAAAAAAAAAAAAAGAAGGGGGGGGGCCCCGGGGGGGGCCCCCCCCCAAACCCCCCCGCAAATCAAAGCAAGGAAAAATTCCCAAAACCCCTTTTTCCCAAATTTTAATTTTCCCCTTTTAAAGGTTTTGGGGTTTTTTTAAACCTTTTTTTTAAAAAACAAGGGTAAGGCTTACAACCTTTTATCCTTGGGAAAAAAATGGGGGAAAAAATTAAAAAGTTTAAAAAAAAAAAGCTTGGGGTGCAGCTGTAAAATTTATTGGGCAAAAAGGGGTTTTGCTTTTAAAAAAAGAATAGCGGTTAAAAGACTTTAAGGGGAAAAGGGGGGGGGGGAAAATGGGGAAAGGGGGGGGGGAAAAAAAAAAAAGGGGCCCCGGGGGCGAAAAAGGGGAGGGGAAAAAAAGGGGGGAGGGGAGAAGGGGAAAGGGGTAAAAGGGGGGAAAAAGGGGGGGGGAGGGGGAAAAGAAAGGAAAAAGGGGAAAAGAAAAAAGAGGGAGAAAGAAGAAGGAGGAAGAGGAAAAAAAAAGGGGGAAAAAAAAGGGGGGAAAAAAAAAAAAAAAAAAAAAAGGGAAAAAAAAAGGGAAAAATTTAAAAAAAAAAAAAAAAAAAGAAAAAAAACAAAAAAAAAAGAAAAAAAAAAAAAAAAAAAAAGCAAAAAAAAAATTTTAAAAAAAGGAAAAAACAAAAAGGGGAGGGTAACAGGGAGAAGGGTTTAAAAAAAAAAAATTTTTTTTTTTTTTAAAAATTTTTTCCCTTTAAAAAAAAAAAAAAAAAAAAAAAAAATAAAAAAAATTTAAAAAAAAAAAATTTTTTTTTAAAAAAAAATTTTTTTAAAAAAATTTTAAAAATAAAAAAAAAGCAAGAATAAAAAATTATAAAAAAAAAAACAAAAAAAAATAATTTAAAATTTAAAAATTAAATTTTAAAAAAAAAAAAATAAAAATAATAAAAATTTAAAAAAATAATAAAAAAAAAAAAAATAAAAAAAAAAAATATAATAATAATAATAAAAAAAAAATAATAAATAAATAATAATAGTAATAATAATATAAAATATTTCCCTTTAATTTTTAAATTTTATTAATATTAAAATTTCACATATTATTATTATATAAAATAATAATAAAAAAGTAAAAAAAAAAAAATATTAATAAAATATAAAATAAAAAATAAATAAAATAATAGAAATGGAAAATTATAAAAAATTCTATATAAATATATTAAAATAATATAAAAATAATATTAAAAAATTTTATATTATTTAAAAAAATATAAATATAATAATAAATAAAAACAAAAAAAAAAAACCAAAAAAAAAAAAAAAAAAAAATATATATTTTAAAAAACCCCCAAAACAAAAAAAAAACAAAAAAACCCCCCACAAAAAAAAAAAAAAAATTTTTTAATAAAAAAAATTTTAAAAAAAATTATAATAAATTAAAAATTTTAAAAAAGGGAAAAAAAATTTTTTAAACATAAAATTCCCCTTTTTTTTATTTTTATTTAAATATTTAAATTTTAATATTTTTTAAAATTTTTTTTTTCTTTTTCCATTTTTACACAAAAAAAAAAACTCCATTCAAAAATTTTTTTTTTTTTTTTCCCCCAAAATTTAAAAATGAAAAACAATCCACAAAGTAAAAACACGACCCAAAAAGAACCCCACAAAAAACCTTTTGGGTTATTTTAAATTTTAGGTGTATTTTTTTTTTTTTTGTGGGTTTTTTTTTTGTTTTTTTGGGGGTTTTTTTTAAATTTTTTTTCTTTTTTTTTTTGTTGTTTTTGCTTATTTTTTTTTGTTTTTTTGTTTGTTTTTTTTTTAGGTAGTTATTTTTTTTAAAAAAATTTGTGTTTTTTGATGTATTTGTTTTTTTTTGGGGTTTTTTTTCTTTTTTTCTTGGGTTCACAATAAAAAATTAGAAATGAACTAATTTTTTCATTAAAAATTTAAAAAGTGGTATTTCTTAGCCCTGGTTTTAAAAGGGGGAAAAGGGGGTCGGTGTGTTGGGGATGGTTTGGGTTGGGTGAATTTGGGGGGGGGGGGTGGCCAGGGGTTTTCCCCTTTGGGGTTTGGTTTTGGTATGTGGCTTTTTTAACCGTGATGTGTTTAAATTAAGTTTTTTTTAAAAAGAAGGAGTGTATGTTTTCATTTTAAATTTAAATTGTGTTTGTTTTTTTTTTTTTTTTTTTTTTTTTTTAAAACCCCCAAAAAATTTTAAAAACAACTATTACCGTGTTTTTAATAAAATTGGTACTATTAAACCCCAAAAAAAAATTTTTTTGGTTTTAAAAGAGTAAAATCAAAAAGCTTTGGGTTAATTTGTTAAGGGATGGCCCCAAATTGAAAATTTTTTTTTTTACCCTTCGTTTTGGCAATTTTTTAATTTTCCCCCCAAAAATATATTTAAAAAACCCTTTTTTAATACACTTTCCTGGGTTTTTTTTAGGAGGGAACTGCTTTTAAAGAAAAATTCAAAGGAATTCCCCACAAAACAAGCAAAATTGTAATAAAATATTTAAAAAAAATAAATTTTATTTTAAAATAAATAATTTTTTTGGAAAAAAAATTTTTTTGTTTTTTTTTTTTCCCGCCCCCGTTTTAAATAAATAGTTTACCTGTAAAAAATTTTAATTAAAAATTTTTTAAAATTTTTTTAAAAAATTAAAATATTTTTTTTATAAGAATTAATTACCTTGTTTTTCGTTGTGTTTTTAGCTTTTCCCCCTTTTTTTTTCTCTTCTTTCTTCCTTTTTTTCTTCCTTTTTCTTCTTTTTTTTTTCTTTTCCCTTTTTTTCATTTCCTTTTTTTTCCACGGATAAAAGGTTTTCTTAAAGAAAACCCCTAAAAGAACAAAGCAGAAATCCGAATTTAAAAAAAAAAACAAAATTAATAAATAATAAAAAAATTTAAAAATTTAATATTAAATTAAAATTAATAATTAAAAAATAAAAAATGTATTTAAAAATTTTAAAAATTTTTTTAAAATTTTAAAAATTTTTATTTTTTTTTTTTTATAAAGGAATTCATTTTTTTTTCATTTTTTTATTATTTATTTTTAAAATTATTGTGGGGGTTTTTTTTTCTTTTATTAAATTATACTTATATTTTTTTATCTTAAATATCAAATAAATTTTTTTCATTTGCTAAGTTTTGGCAAAATTTTGGTAAACTTTTAAAAAAAAATTTTTGCCTTGGCTATTTTTCTTTTTCTTATCTTTTTCATTTAAAAAAAAAATTCCTTCTAGATTTTTAAATTGGTTTTCAATTGGGAAGTTAAAAATTTGTAAAATAAATTAAGACACAAATTATATGAATTTTAAAAAAAAACGCTTTTTTAAAAAAAACCCTTTTTTTAATTTTAAAAGTAATTTTTTTTGTTTTTAAAGGATTGGAAAATATTTGCTTTTTTAAAAATTTTAAAAAAGTGTTTTTTTTTGGTGTGTTGGTGGGTGTGTTTTTAAAAAAATGTGGGGTTGGTTGTTGTGGGTATTTTAAATATAAATAAAATTAAAAAATATTTTTTAAAAAAAATATATATATACATATTTTATGTAGTATGTATGATGTATGCTATAGTGTGATGTAGTATGATGTACACACACACCACACCACCACACCAACCCCACCACAACAACCACACCCACCACACACCCACACACAACATAATAAATATTTTAAATTTATATATATATATTATTTTTATATATATAATATATAAATGAATCAATCCTGACGGGATTAGCTTCATTTTTTTCCCACAAAAGCAAAACGAAAAATTTTTTCCTTTTTTTTCGTACATCATACGAATAAAATACAGAGTGATAATGTTGAGGATGATGATGATAAAATGGACGATGGGGATAAAAGTATGATGTTGATAATAAAAATGATACTGAACAGATAATAATTGAAATTTTAAAAAACTTTGATATTCCGCATCCTTTTCATCGCCATGGCACGGGCTTGCAAATTCGGCAGCATCCAAAATTTTTAAATCCAAAAAAATATTTGTATATAGAACTTTGTATCTCTTGCTGTTCGCCTCTCTATTTCCCATCTTACTCTCTATGCTGTCTGTTACTATCTACAATTCTCTCTTAACACACACACCCCACAACCAACACACACACATACACTACACACAACACACACACACACACACCCCCCACACACACACACACACACACACACACACACAAAAAAAAACCCCAAAAAATATAATAATATAATATATATTATATATTTTAAAAATTATTATAATATATTATAATTATTATAATATATTATTATAATTTTATATAAAATATATTTTTTGGTTTGTGTGTGGGGGTGTGGGTGTGTGTGTGTGTGTGGTTGTTGGGTGTGGTGGGTTTTGTGTTGTGTGTGGTGTTAAATTGTTTTTAATAATATTTTAAAATATAAATAATTTTAATATATATATATAATATATATATATTAATTTATCTTTTTAATTTTATCTCTCTCTCTCTCTCTCTTTTTCTTTTTTCTCTCTCTCTCCTTTTTCTCTTCTCTCTCTCTATCTCTCTCTTTTCTCCCCCCACTTTCTCCTCCTTCTTCTTCTTTTTTTCCCCCTTCCTCTTCTTTTTCCCCCATTTTTCCCCGATTGAAACAAAATTTCTTTGAGAGCAACCAGACCATGTAAAAGCACGGAATGCAAAAAATCACAATGGAAAAAATCAGAAGTGTTCCCGTTTTTTTTTTTTTTTTTTTATAAAATTTTTTTTGTTGCGTTGTATATTGCCTTCAATTTGCACATATCGTCTGTAATATCATTGGTTAATTCCATCTCTCTTTCGTTTATTAGAACGTATTTTTTATTAAATTTTCTTCTCATAAATTTACATAAACAATGCGACGATCCCTGGGGTATGATGATGATGCTTTATTAAGGGAAGGTGATTTAATAAACTACCCGAAGTATATATAAAATATTATTTTATATAGATATTAATAAAAAAATATTAAATATATTATTTTTTTTTTGTGTGTGTGGTGTGTGTGGTGTGGTGGTGTTTTTGGTGTGTGTGTGTGTTGTGTGTGTATGTCCAAAAAGAAAATGTGCAGTTAGTACAATTTCATCCACTTTTGTTCTCTCTTCCCCCTCTCCTTTCCCCCCCCTCCCCCTCCCCTCTCTCCTCTTTCTTTCCCTCCCTCCCCCCCTCAACACACCAAAAAAAGGCAGGAAAAGAGAGAAACCCAAAAAAATAAGCCTCCCCTTTGTACCCCAAACCGCCCGTTTTCCCTTTTTGCTTTCGGGTTTTAAAAGGAGTTTAAAATTGGTGAAGTTTTTTGGGTTTTGAAAAGGGATTTTTTCTCTTCTCTTCTCTTCTCTCTCTCTTCTCTTCCTCTTTCTTCTCTCTCTCTCTCTTCTTTTTTTTTTTCTTTTTTTTTTTTTTTTTTTTTTTGTCTTTCCCAGTATCATTATTTTTTTATTTATTTATTTTTTTTTTTTGAGATTTTTCGTTTTCCCCGTTTATTATTATTTTATTTTTTATTTTTTTGATATTTTGGTATTTATTAATATTATTATCATTATTATTTTTTGTTGTTTTTTGTTTATCATTATTATTATTATTATTTTATTGTTATTATTTTTATTTTTTTATTATTAAAATTTTAAATTTTATTATTTTATTATTATTATAAATTTTATTATATTTTTATTTTTGATAAATATTATTTTATTTATTTTAAATTTTTTATTTTTTATTACAATATTATATTAAAATTGTTTAAATATTAATTTTTTTAATTTTTTTATTACCCTTTTTATATATTATTATTACAATTTTTATCATTAAAATTTTATATTAATTATCATTATAAATTTCATTTTTGTTTTATTATTTTTATTGTTATTATTTTTATTTTTATATCATATTATTTTCTTTTTTTATAAACATTTACTTTATTTAAATTTTATTAAATCATTAATTTTATCATTGCATTATATTCATCTCATAATTATTGTTATTGCTATTACTGTTATTTTTTGGTTTTGCTTTTATATTATTTTTATTTTGTTTTATACTTTCCCGTTATTTTTGTTTTTGTTATCGTCTTCCCCTTGCCCTCACCATCTTTAGCATCATCTACATCCTCATGTTTTGTTTCATTTCATTACTGTTACCATTTCTCATCCCATCATTACGTTTTATCATTATCACATATTATCATTTATCATTTACAATTATCATCATCATTATCATCATCACCCTTTTATCATTTTTCATCAATACCCTTCCTTTTTTCCCACCATTCCCCATTGCCAATTTTATTTTTACTTTTATCTTTGATTCTTTCTCGTTCTTTTTTTTTCTTTTTTTGTTCATCCCCCCTCTTGTTCTCTTTTTTTCTTTCGAATTTTTTTTTAGAAAACCTTTTGTAATTTTTTGAAAGAAATAAAAAACTTTGTGATTTCATTATCTTGAGTTTTTTTGTTTTTGCGATTTTCCCTTTTAAAATATTTTTTGCTTTGTTTTTATATATATTTTTTTTTTTTTTTGGTTTTATATTTTCAAAAATAATGACAAAATATCGAGGAAATGATGAAAATGTGAGTTAATGATAAAAATGAGATAATATTTAAAAAATAATAAAAAAGATAAAAAAAATGATGATAATGAAGATATAGAAAATAGAATAATAACCCTTTTTATTTTTTTATTTTTATTATTATTATTAATTATTTATTATTTTTATTATTATTATTATTTTTATTATTTTATTATGATTACCCATTCTTATTATGTTATTATCTTTTTATAATAGGAAAACAATAACAATAATGATTAAATACTGATAATAATAAAAATCATGATAATTTTAATAACCATAATGTTTTTAAATAATAAAATAATAATAATAATAATATAATAATAATAATAATAATAATAATTTTTAATAAAAAATAATATAACAAAAAATGATATAAAATTTTTTTATATTACCCTTTATTTTTATTAAAATTAATTAATGATAATAAAATAAAAAAATAATGAAATAATAAACGTAAAAACATCACAGGGGTAAAAAAATACAATAATAATGATGAAAATATTAATGATAATGGTGAGAATAAAAAAAAAAACCCCAAATAATGATGAAAATAATAATGTAAAATGCAATAATAATAAAAAGAAGAAGGGGATGTAAATTAAAATAAAAAATAATAATAAAATAAAATAATAATAATAATAATAATAATAATAAAAAATAATAAAAAAATAATATAAAAAAAAATTTATGACAAAATACCAAAAACCCAAACATAAAAGTAAAAAAAATAGGAAAAAAATAGAAACAAGAAATCAAAAAGAGAGGGAAAATGAGCCTGCAATTGTCTCTCCCTCTAAAAAAAAAAAAAAAAAAAAAAAAAAAAAAAATGCTCACTCGCCCCGACGAACAGGGGGCAGAATAAAAGTATTTTCCCTGATGTTAAAACCCAAAATAAATCTTTCCCCGTGAAGGGGGTTTAATTCGTACATCAGAAACCCAAAAAATAAGACGAAAGGGGGGAAAAAACCCAAGAGAGATATTGTTGTCCCATCTTTTTTTTTTTTTTTTTTTTTTTTTAAGAAATATATATTATAAATAGATTTTAAAAGATAAAATTAAGTTTTCCCTGCTTGTTTTTAAAAAAAATAAATCATTAAATTGTTTTTTATATGAAAATAAAAAATAAATTTTACTTAAACATAAATTTAATTGGAAAAGATTTCCTGAAGGAAAGTAGTAAAATATTTGGGAAAAAAATTTATGAAAACAAGGAAAAAATCACTGCTTTTAATTTTTACAAAACGAAAAAAGAAATGAAATTTTCGTACTAGAAGATAACTACACTATCTAATTCTTTTAAATGGTTTTTTTTTTACTATCTCAAAATCCTATTTAAAAGAAAATCAATACTTGCTTCATTAATGTAATAAACATATCGCACCTTGGGGAATGATTTTCAAAAAAAGAAATGGCAATTTTTTTTTTCGAAAATCCACCTCACAAAAAACCGGGGGCCAAAAATTACAGTGTGAAATCCCCAAATTCAGTCTAATTTTTACCCTTTAATTGATCAAGCGAAATCAACTTTATATATCATTTTCATGACAATTTTTTTCCTGTTATTTCATCGTTTGCTGTTTACTTTTGGAATCTACGTTTCCACTTTGACATGAAAAATTTTCTGAAAAGTAAAGCTGTTCATGTTCTTCATTTTGAAATGGGGAAAATTCGCTTACACATGGAGGTTAATCGCGTTTTCTGACGGTAAAGGAAAAAAATACTTTCCCAAAAAAAATTCCAAAAAATTTCATTTTTTTCGGTATATTGTGTAGTATGTTATAAAATATATATATTATATATATATAATATAATATATATAAAATTTTGGGTGTGTGTGGGGTGTGGGTTCAAAAAATTTTGCGTTGTGTTGTGTGGTGTGTGGTTTTGGTGTGGGGTGTGTGTTTGGTGTGTGTGTGTGTGTGTTGTGTGTGTGTGTGTGTGTGTGGGGTGTGGTGTGCCTTTTTTATATATTAATCTACTATTATCTATCATTTTATTTTATTACTTTTTATATATTTATTATATAATATATATAATATATATGAGGGGTGTGTGTGTGTTGTCACCCCCGAAAAAATAAAGAAAAACAATAATAATGATAATAAAGGGAACAGGGGAAAACCAATAAAAAAATTAATAAAAATTAAGGTAGCACAGCTATCAAAACATAGTTTAAACAAAAATAAACGATATAAAAAGGGATGGATAATGATAAATTGGGCCCTGGGTGATTATTTTATTAATAAGGATGGTGATGTTAATGTAAAATTATAAAAAGTAAAATAAAAAGATGAGTGATAATAACAAAATGAAATGATAATAAAAGTAGTAAAAAAATGAAAAGATTAACATTATGCTATTACAAATATCACCTGGATTATAATTTTTGTTATGATTTTTTTTTTTCGTTTTTTTTTTTTTTGGGGGGGGGGGGGTTAATGTATGGACTTCCTCTTTCCATTTCTAGCTCCATCTTCTGTAAGTGTTGTCTGTTTGATAGTTTCTCTCTACCTTTCTCTCTACTCCACTTTTCCTCCTTTCCCTCCTTCTCTCCCCTTCTCTCTCTTGTGGGTTGTGATATTGAAGCGAGTTTGTGAAAATGAATGATGTTGTGAGTGCCTTATCGTGATACATTATATACGGATCATTGCGTGAAAACATATCACCTATGTAAAGAATGAGATTCCCTTTGTACGATTTGTATTTGTAATTATAATATTTTATTTGTCTCTGTAGTCTACACGCCTGGCAGCGACGCTCTCGGGCGGAGCTTGGCGTGTGGGGCAAAGGGCCAGGAAACTGCCTTTTATTTTTGTCAGAGCTGATCTCCAGGGAATCTACTGTAGTTTATGTCGGTGTATTTCTTCACCCCCAAGCATCGTAGAGAAACACCAAATAAAAAAAGAAAGAACATCTCTATCTATCTTCTGTCTACCTATCTTTTTACGTACCAGTATATTCTGTATCTATCTATTTATCTATCTTCCATCTATATCTGTATATCTATCTATCTATCTACCTCTTATTTTATTTACATCTCTATCATTCTACTTACCAATCATTCTCTATCTATCTCTATTAATTCTATTTCTATATCTATATATCATTCTATTTGTCTGTCTGTTCACCTGTTCCTGTTTGCCTCTCTAGTTATCTGTATATCAACCCCTTTGTTTTCCGCAAAACTTACGAAATGCAATATCTACTTTAAACATGTTTTATTATAATTTTCACATATAAATAACTGTGTTTTTTCTGTGCTTTTATATATAATCCTTGAAGCAAGGCGTTAGATTAAAAAAATACAGACTCCATATCTCTTTATGGAATTCTGAATCCAAAGTGATTTGACAAAAAATCGCTTATGCTAATTTTAAAACAAATATATTTCAGTCTTTTGTCTCAGCCACAAAGGTCGATGAATTAACATAGACACAGAGAGAAAAGGAATGGTAGTGGCTCCCTTTTCAATGCATAATTAGATACGATGCCTTCAGCGTAATGTCCTAAGTTGCAAGAAAATGCTGTGCCAATTCATAATCATAATTACCGCTTGCAGGATTCTAGAGTTGAAGTTTGCGTGCATGAATGATTGCATGCACAAGTTCTTGCAACTTTCTTGGTCCTTTTTTAACCCGAGTTCCATTAGAGTCTTGATTAATAGGTGGATAATATTTTAAATCCTTAAGTGTTTATTTTATTTTTATATAAACCCCTTTTGTATGACTTAAGTTAGAAGAAAAAAAAAGTATTCTAAATTTAAATTTTAACATTTACCATATTCAGTCATTAGCCAATAATAATAACAACAACAACAACAACAAACAAAAAACAATAATAAAAATAAAAATAATAATAATAATAATAATATAATAATATAATAATAATAATAATAATCAAAAATATAATGATAATAATGTTGTGATGATAATGATGATGATGATGATAATGGTGATGACGATGACGATGATGATAATGATGATAATGAATGAATGATGATGATGAATGAGGATGACGATGACGATGACGATGGGAAAGATGACGATGACGATTTAAAAGATGATGAAGTGATGATGATGAATGTAATGGATAATTGATAATGTAATGATAATGATAATGATAATGATATGATAATAATATAATGATAATAATGATAATAATTTTAATAATGATAATAATGAAAAAAATTATATGATATGATGATAATAATATCAAAATGAAAAATACAGAAAGGTGAAAGGTGGGAACTCACTGTTGATAGTTTTCATGTATACTATTTTTTTCTGACCCTAATATGCCTCTTTATTTACACACGTTACCCTATTCGTCAACCTGGGATGAATATACATTCCAATCAATATTCAATTTTTGTTTTATTTTTGTCCCCAAAGGGCTACCGTCAAAATTTTAAATACCTCTTTAGGATATTCGAGTTTTAAATCATCATCACACCTGTTTGGTAAATTAGTGCTTTAAATGTGTTTAAAAGGTTTTTTATTCTAATGCGGGTTATTCGTAGGGAAAACGAGGCTGGTGGACCCGCCTTTTTTTATCTATTTGTTGCATGATTTATTAAAATTATTATTCTTTTTTACTTTTTTTATTCTAAAAAACCCTTTGGGGAAAAAGTATACTAATAAACTACCTGGTTTGAGTATGAAAGATAGCGTAACATAATATGAAATGGAAATCCCTGGTTAATAACAACAGAGTTCCAAACGTATAAAAAGGACGCAAATAAACCTACTGAAAATAACATCTATACAGACCCTCATAGACAGCTTATAAAACCCCAAAGCTTTCACCTTTTTTTGATTCTGTTCGCAAAAGAACCTCATGCAAAAATTCGAGGAAGTAAAGTCGAAAACAATCGATATCGGATCAGCCTAATGAAATGGAAATGGTAAATCTCCAGAGGCTAAAAGAATCAGGGGATCGTATATTTCAGTTCCCACTTCGACTCGTCAAAAAATAAAAATTAATGTTGATTCCCAAAAGAAAATTACACGAAAAAGATCTTACCACGTTCCCTTTTTTTTTTTTTTTTTTATTTCGGGTTTTGAGCTTTCTTTTTGTTATTATTATTTTTTTTTTATTATCTTTTTGTTTTTTTCTTGTTTTTTATGATGATAATTTTGATAAGCTCAGTTGTTAAACTGTGGTTAATTTTTCAGTTTTTTAATGATTTTCATAAATTTTTTTATCCAAGCTCACGTTGTAAAAATCTGGGTTAGTTCATTATTCTTTAGCAGCTTAACTTTTTTTTTTGCTTTACGTTTATTTTTTACATTTATTTCCTTTCATTATTTTTTTCTTGTTTACCTTTTTTATTATTTAATATCCTTTCAACGTTTGCGATGCTATCATAGGCTCCACATCACCCAGTTTAAGTTTTTTTTGGGATTTTTGGAGACAAGAGGAATAAGGAAGCTTGATTAGTGTGGCTTATTATTTCCCTTTTTGTCTTTTCCCTGCATTTCTTTCCACTGCAGAATCTTTACTCCAATGCTGGGGAAATGTACCTTTTGGGTCTATGAATGCGTGTGAGATTTTGTTCATGTTCACGCTTTTAAAACCTCCCAACTATTCCTTGCATATGTGCGTAAACACACACACACACCACCCCAAAAAACACACACCACACACACACCCCACACACACACACACAACACCCACACACACCCCAAAAATATATTAATATTAAAATTTAAAATTTAATAATATATTATTTAATAAAATCCCCCAAAAGTAAAAAAAGTGCGCGAGAAAATTAAATAAAAAAGTGGTGAAGTACAAAAAGAGAGAGAGTGAAAAGAGAGGAGAGAGAGAGAGAGGAGAGAGGAGAGAGGGGGGGAGGGGGAGAGAGAGGGGAAGAGAGAGGCAGAGAGAGAGAGAAAAAAACTGGCTACCCAAATTTTTATTCTTTTGGTCACACGCTCTCACCATAAAAAACTAAATCCCCTTTAACCAAACGTACAAGAATTATCAATAAAAATCCTCGCGCCCACCCCCGGGTTTGAAAATATGGAATGTAATCTTTGACTAATTTCACGTTTTTCCTATCGGGACTATCTTCCAACCTCGTTTCAAGGGAGCTATGAGGTTTTTCTAGGAGAAAAGAAAAAAAAAAAAAACAAAAGAAAAAAAACAGGGTTTTTTAATGGTCCCATCTAATTACGTAAATATGTTAGTTGTTCTGTGTTGTAATGTCTGTACATAGTGCATAAACACAGGAGATACCCCGTAGTTAATTCGACATAAATAAACGTGGAAGTCTGTATGAATTGCACAGCAAAATGTTGCAACTGAAAACGGTATTTCTCTATATCCGCAGTATTTTGTTTTGCGGTTGACGATCGTGTTATATCATTTCTCTCTTGCTGTTTGGGATTTCTCTTTCAGTTTTTGTAAAACCCCTAAAAAAAAAAAAAAAAAAAAAAAAAAACCCCCCCCCCCCCCCCCCCCCAAAAAAAAAAAATTTTTTTGTGTTTTTTTAATTTTTTATTTATATTAAAAAAAAAAATAAAAAAATAAACACACAAACACCATTTAACACACCCCCACCCCCGCCCCCAAACCACCCCCCACACCACACAACCCAAATATTTTTTGTTTTATATATATATATATTATATTTTATATATTAATATTATATTATATATATATATATATAATATATATTATATAATAGGGGTATGGGTTTTGTTGGGGTGGAATAATTTATAATATTTTTTTTTTATTTTTAAAAAAAATATTTTGTTTATATTATTATATAAATTATATATATATATATATTATAATATATATATATATATTTATATATTCTGTGTGTGTGTGTGTGTATTTGTTCATATATTACTTTATATATTATATTATATTATATAAAATTTTATATATATTTATATATTATTTAATTATATATATAGGCGGGGTGCCGAGTGGTTAGACCCGGGACTCAAGACTGTCACGACGGCAATCTGAGTTCGGGGGTTCGAGCCCCGACCGGCGCGTTTTCCCTTGGGAAAGGAACCACCCGATTCCCTCCTAGCCCTTGGGGGGAAACCCACCCCAAGTCAGTCCCGGTCCCAAAACCGGGGTAAATAGAGAAGGTGACTCGATAAAACCCCCGGCGGAAGGAAACGGCAAACACCGCTTACATTGCAAAAAAAACAGGGAAAACCAATCGCCAAGTCCTTTTGGGTAGGGCACTTGAAAAGAAAAAAAAAAAAAAAAAAAAAAAAAAAAAAAAAAAAAAAAAAAAAAAAAAAAAAAAAAAAAAATATAATATATATATATATAATATTATTATATTTAATTTTAATATGTATTAATAATATAATTTATATACTTATATTATATATTACATATTATTTATATATATATATTATATATAAATATATATTATATTTAATTAAATTTAAATGTGTTTTTGATACAGCTCGTCAAAACCGCATCGACATGGCAAAAACCCAAACAAAAACCCAAAACAACAACAACAACAAAAACCAACAACAAAAAAACAAAACCAAAAAAAAATATATATATTTTTATATATAATAATTATATATATGTATATATAAAATATAATATATAAAAGATAATTTAAAATAAATATATATTAGATATATGTATATATCATATATAATGATTGGTCTTTTTAAAATTTTATATAATTAAATATATATATATATAATTTTAATATGTTATATATGTATATTACATTTATATGATATGTCTTTTTTATTTTTATTTTAATTTTTATCTATTATATTATATATATTATTATATATTTGACGCCGTGGGCCCTTTGTCTCTGTGTGAAACATGTTTTAAACATAAAAGGTGAAATGGGCTTGTTAACATGAAAAGGATGCCCGGGGCATGTGTTACAGAAGGGACCTGGGCAAATATGCAACTGGTTTGGAGCGAGGAGCGGAGGAAAAACCCGAGGGACGGAGGGGGGGCTGCTCCTGTGAAACCTTATAGAAATGGAGGTTGCACATCTTCTTTTTGGGTTACGGGTGTTTTTTCTCTTTGGGGAAATTTTTTGGGGGGTTTGAGTGCACACGGGTATGGCTGGGGTTGGTAGTGAAATCGGAATCAACGGGGGACCCCGGCAGGCTCCCCGGGTCGGAAAGGACTGGGCGCCCTTGTGTGCTGTGCTTTTGCTGCTCTGCTGCTTGCTTGATTGTTTGCTTGCTTGAGTTTGCGAGTTTGGTTCCCCGGGGCCCCTTTCACTTAGGGCCCCCGCCTGTGTCAGTTTTTTTATGGGCTGTCCATTGTTGGTCTGACACTCGGTGCTTACCGTGGCGGGGGGATTGCCAGCAGGCGCTCCTGTACCGTGGTGTAAGACCGCATAATCTCTTTCCCAGCACGAGGGTGGTTCTGGGGTTTTTTGTCTTGGGATTGGGGCCGAAATTCCCCAAAGAATGTACCAGGGGGCTTCGGCCCCCGAAAGCATGAAAACACCTCTCTTCACTTTCTAGGGTTTTTGTAAAATTTGGGGCCATGCACAGGGGTAACCTAGCGCATTTGTCAAAATTTACTTGGGTACCTCGTTGTTTTTTCAGAGGGGCCCAGGGTTCTACCTGGGGCGTCTGAGTACCAGCGGGCCGAGGGGGAATATCTCATTTCCTCTCTGTGAAGCTGCAGGAAAAAGGATTGGCCGTCACCGTACCTTCCTCCTAAGAAAAATTTCGGCTCTGATTATTATCATGGGATTGGGGGGCATACCCCGGCAGAATTTGGCTAATCGTCAGAAACTCATTGCCTCTGTCCCTATATGGCGGGGAAACCCGTTTATATAATTCTTCTACCCTGAGCAAAAATCCTCTGTGCTATTTGCGGATGGTTGTCAGGAGGTAATGTTGTCAGGGGTGAGCGCTGCGAAGACAGTCGCGGCTCCTTTGGGGTGGGGTGTTTGCCACGTGTCCTTCCCCTCACGGACGCGGCTCAGTGCTCCCATGATAGCAACTGCCTCTGCCTGTACAAGGAGGCGTTTCTGTTACCCCATGGATATTGTGACATCCCTTGCTGGAAGCCGGCCCTGCGTGGGGGTCAAGGGATCGACTGACCCACCGTGTAATATGTTCTGCCCCCCCGAAGGGGTGTGGTTCAATGCCCTCTGGGTTTCTGCCTTTAGGCTAGGTTTAAATATTCTTCTTTTTGCTTGCCAGTCCATGACCGAGAACTCTATCGGGGTTTGTCCCCAGGGCAGATTTCGACAAAGTCGGGGTGGGGGAGTCCATGCCCTTCCCCAGTAGGGGTTTTTTGAGCTGAGGCGTTTTAGCACCCTGGTGTGGAGACAGGGGAGTTTTTTGAAAACGCCTTTATTTGTTCTAGGCCCTGACTATTTTGGTCTTAGGTTGTTTTTCCGGGGGAGCCTGGATGATCTTTATAAAATTGTGTGCCGTAGATAATTCGGGGCCCAAAGGGGAGAGGTTTGTCCCCACTAGGGGGTTGAGGACCTTCGCCCACCTTGGGGACCAGAATGACCCTGGCGGTTCGTTTTGGACTGCCCCAATCGGTCTTTATTTTTTTCTTTTAATCCCAAATCAGAGCGAGGGAGGCTAGTCTAAAGGGGCCTGACAGCATTTTACAGAATGCTTAGTACTCTGTGTCGGGCCCCTATGCTCTTCCACTCATTGCTTCATGACAGACAGTCTTCCCTTTGTTGGGTCAAGCAGGTACGGGCCTCCTGCGGGGGGAAAGGGCCCGGGTCTATCCTTACCCAAGTAGAGTTTTCCCTAACCCACTCCAAGTCCATTCCTGGTTTTTCAGATTTGTGCCATGAACTCTCTGTTCAGAGCCATGGCTTTGGATTGGCTGCAGAGATCTTTATCGCCGCAACACCCTCGGATACCCAAATCCCCCAACCTGGGCTTTGTTTAGGCGTGTGGTCCAGTGGAGATGTGCAAATCGTCTGCAAAGGGGATGTCTTTCACCCCATGGGAGGTTTATGTTGGGATACGGACATTGTGTGTTAAAAAAGGGCGGACTAGAACCCCCCCCTTGGCGTTCCATTTTTTTAGTGGCATGTGCTGTGATAGGTACCTTGGGAAATTTTACTCTGGCTGTTTTATTCCCAAAGTTTTCCTTTAGCCAAATTTCCTCTGATTTCCCTTTTTTGGTCAGGCTCTCCTGAATGGCAAGAGGACTTGCCATTCAAAGCCCTTTTCCAGGTCGGAATATACCAAGATGTGCCCTGTTTATTGTGCCAAGAGCGTGGTATGCTGTGCACTGTGCCTCATGCCCCCGGTGAACCCGTGGAGGGGTTCGTTGGGGGGGGCCCATTTTCCATTTGGGCCGGTTTAGTACCATCCTCTCGGCAGTCTTGGCCAGACAGCTGAGGAAAGGGGGGCGGTACTTCCCCCCTCCTTTGGTTTTTGGGGTGGGAAATATGTACTCTCTTTTCCCTCTGAGGTGAGGGAAATTTCCCAGGACTTGTTGATGAGTTGCAGAAAGCAAGGGCACCTACCATCCCAGGCGGGAGATATGGGGTTTTGAGATCCCTCATCGCCCCGGGCGAGTTTTAACTGGCTTTATGTGCATCTCTAGTTCCCCCAGAAAAAGATAACGTCGAGTTATCGGGTTCGGCTGCCCCTTTTTTCTGATATGAGCAAGTCTTTCTGGTTTTGGCGTTCTTTTCTTTCCCTCAGTTCGGCTGGGAGACTTCCTTCTTTTTCCCCAAAAACTTTTGCGCCGGCTTTTGGGCCCTGCCTGGGGGTCTGGTGCGTGCTCTCGGGCTGAGCGGCTGGTGGGCCCCTGACCCGTTTCCCCTAGCTCCGAGGGGGGTACGGTGATCGAAAAAAATCACACCTTCCAGCCCTTTTCCGCCTCCTGCTGGCAGTTTCCTTGGCGTCCCTGACAGCCTCCTTAGGAGGGGGTAGGTTTCGGGGGTTCCCTTTCCTTCGGAAATGTTTTCCCGCACATTTACCCCGTGGTTGACCTCCCTAAATCTCGTCATTGAAATACCAGGGGTCCCTTGGGGGTTTTACCCGGCCCACCGAGTTTTGGTATGGTCAGTGAGGGTGCCTCATCAAAGGCATTTACAAGTCTGGCTTTCTCTTCCACATTTCGCTCTGTGTGGGTTCATTGCTTTTCAGACAGCGGGCCCAAGGGCCTGGAACGCCTGCCAGTTTTATTTGTCTGTTTTCCATCTTAAATTTGGCGTGGTATTTCGGCGGGGGCCCCTATTTTCCCTGAGGGTTTTATAGTGCCATAAGGGTCCTAGTGACGGGGCTCATCGACATGCCCCGCCAATCCTCTCCACCAGATCGCAGTGGCCAGGGGGGGGTCTAGGACCCCTCCTTTAAGCGTTGGCTCCTGGGTTGAGGGGAGCGTCTCGGGGAATTCCAAGCACGTTGGCTATGTGACGGCCACCCCCTCCGGTGCCCCAGGAGCCCGGGTGGGGTGGTGGGGCATTGAAGTCTCCCCTGATCACTCGGGGGCTGGGGGGAAAACCTACCTGGCTGTGTCTAAGCTACTACAGGGGGCCGGGTGTAGCATTTTACAATTTCGGGTCCCCCGGCAGTTGAATTTGACGGCAAGAGATTCAACATCTCCACAGTGCGGGCTCGGGTATTTCGGAGCAGGGAAAATTTTTTGCTTTTAAACCCGGGGCCAGGGCCCCTTTTTTCCTTGGGAAAGTGGCAGCGCGTAGACGTGATACCCGGAGAAGCAAACACTTCCGCTATAAGTTCCCGGAGCGGATTAAAGTCCCCCCCCCCAGAAACCCCCCCAAAACCCGGCCCAATTTCTTTGGAAACGGGGACTATTTGGTTGAGGTGGGCACTCCTTGGAGACCCACGTTTTCCCGGGGTCAGGTTCCCCCGGGCCATGGGGGGGGGAAATTTGGGGTTCTTTTTGTGTTTCTTTTCTTGGCCGGCTGTTTTTGGCACTCCTTTTTGGGACTCCTTTTTTTTGATTCCTTGGCCCGTCAGCTTTGGTCCCTGGGGGGTGGAGGCCTTTGGGGTAGCCTTTTTGGGGGGGTTCTTCCTGGGGGTTTTTTTTGGGGGGGGGATTGGGGTGTTTTTCCCCCCCACTCCTTCCCCCTTATGCTTTTTCACATCTGTTTGTTTTCGTAGGCAAGCCGGCCTTTTGCCCTTTTCCCTTGGTTGGAAAGGGGTAGCCTGGGTGATGGGAGAGTCCCCCCCCGGAAAAAAACCTTTGGGTTGGGGGGAGTTGGGCTGTTGGCCCTTTTTTCCTCTTTTCCTTGGGGTTTCACAGCTGTTAAGGGCGGAAGGGACCCCCGGGGGGGGCCCGCTGTCCAACGCGGGCAGGTTTGGGGGCCGTCCCCAATGGGAACATTAAATTTGGTTGGGGGGGCCCTTGGTGCCCTTGGACCTTCTTTTGTTTGCCCCGTTATAAAAGCTGTTATCGGGGCAGTGTGACTGTGGTTTTTTCTTTTTTTTCCCCCCCCCTGTATTGTGCCTATAAAAAAGTGTAAAGAAACAAAATTGGTAAAAAAAGGAAAGACTGTCTCTTTGTTTATTTCGTGCCCTCCTCGCACTTGGCGTTTTTCCCCCTGGTGTTCTGGGACCTGTGGTTCGGTGCCTCTTTGGGGCTGTTTTTGTGTTCACGACCCTTGGGATACACGCCGCTGCCTAGCCTGCTTTTTGTTGGGGGCAGAGAGACAGGCGGCGGGTAACAAATGGTGTCAGAAGTGGGGTTTGTGTATTTGATCAGTGAAGGCCCCATTTATCGTTCTCCAAAGATGGCGGCAGCCATGAGGGAGAGGAGGCTATGACTGAGGCAGGCACGAGTGAGGTGAAGCCGAGCCAGATGGACCTGATCACTGCCATGCTGGCCGGTATGAGGGAGGAAATGGCACAAAGGGCAGAAGAGCAGGCACAGAGGGCACGCGAGCAGGCGCACCATCTCGTCGAGATGCAGGCAAGGAAGGCAGAGGAACAGTTCTGCCAACTTGTTGAGGTGCTACAGAGCAATCTGCATCTGTGAAGATGGAAACTCAGCAGTACACCGACAAGGCCTGCAACAGCGTGAAGAGTGAACTGATGGAGGAGGTGCAGACTCTGAAGGGCGAGGTTCAGGGCCTGAGGGAGGAAGTGAAGGGGAAAGCGGCGTCACGAGGTAGTAACGTTGCAAGCAGAGAAGGCAGACGAGGTTCTGGCAACAGATGCCAGAGTGTCAGATTTACTGGGGTCTGCTGGGGTCTGTGGCAGGAAACCCCGGGCCTCGCAGCGTCGTGTCGCAGCCAGTGGTCGCTGCAGAAGGCTGGGGACCCATCGGAACCGCTCCCTTGGGTATAGGTGGCGGCAAACTCGGACCCGGTCAACCCGCCTCGTTGCCTCCCTCACCCCCTTCCTCCCCCCAGGTGTGTTAGTTCACGGCACGCGTTCTCCACCCTGCAGCCCCTCGGCCTCCAGACATTCTGTGAGCGTAAGCCAGCTGAGTACGACGGGAAGGTGGCCTGGGAGGCATATGTCGCCCAATTTGAAATGCTGGCATCTGCCCAGGGCTGGAGCCAGGAAGAGAAGGCCCTGCAGCTGGTAACAGCGCTAAGGGGCCCCCGGTGGAAGTGTTGGGGCATCTGCCGGCATCCCAACAGCCTCTTACACAGCTGGCGAGGCTTTGAAACGCCGTTTCGGGCACCACCACCAGGCCGAGGTATATCGGGCCCACTTGAAGAAGCGGACTCGTGAGCGTGGCGAGACACTGTCCCAGCTGGCGCAGGATGTGGAGGCGCTGGTAAGGAGGTCGTACCCTGCGGCTGCGGAAGAGATGATCGTGGTCCTGGCCCGCGATTTCTTTGTTGACGCTTTACAGGACCAGAAGCTGCAAATCTACGTCAAGCAGGCACACCCTGAGGACCTGCAGGTGGCGCTGGCGAGGGCCTTGGAGTTCGAGGCCTTCCTGAAGGCAACCAGTGGCCTAGGGCCAGCTGCTCAGCCCCCCGTGACCTCCGGGGCCGGAAGGCTAAAGTGGAGAAATAGCATTGAGGAAGGTGAGCCCGAGCACTTTTCCAAGGCTTGTGTTGGGGCTGCGGTAAGGAAGGGCACAGACGTAGTCGGTGTCGGAGGGAGCGGAGAACACGTCCTCTCAACGGACGGATTCTGATGCCTTCCAGCAGTGCTGCAAGGACTGTGGCAGGTATGGTCACCATCCGAGTGCATGTCCTAAGGCTAAGGAAGTGGTACAGGCGGAAAACTCGGACAGGCTGGGAAGGGGGCCGAAACCCAGCCGTCCTCGGTTCCCGGGCCCCGACTTGGGTAAGCTGCCGTCGAACCAGCACGATGCAGGTGGAGGGCTCAATAGATGGGAAGCCATGCCGCCTGACAGTGGACACTGGGCTGAGAAGACCCTAGTGCGCCTGATATGTTGGCCACTATGCGACTTCCAGACGCACCACAGAGACTGTGTGGTGTCACGGGGCATTGTGTGCAGCTCAAGGGCCAGTGGAGGCTCGTATTGCGTGGGCAGCAGGTGCAGCGGCTGCCGGTGTATGTGGCCGATCTGGACGCA
>NC_051392.1:40721827-40729327 GCF_015228065.2 Penaeus monodon
AATAGCACGCCGTCTGCCTAGCCTGCCTGGTGTTGGTGGCAGAGAGACGAGGCGGTCGGCGTAACAATTGGTGTCAGGAGTGGGATTTGTGATATTTGATCAGTGAGACGCGCCGATTTATCATGTCGTCCAAAGATGGCGGCAGCCATGAGGGAGAGGAGGCTATGACTGAGGCAGGCACGAGTGAGGTGAAACCGAGCCAGATGGACCTGATCACTGCCATGCTGGCCGGTATGAGGGAGGAAATGGCACAAAGGGCAGAAGAGCAGGCACAGAGGGCACGCGAGCAGGCTCACCATCTCGTCGAGATGCAGGCAAGGAAGGCAGAGGAACAGTTCTGCCAACTTGTTGAGGTGCTACAGAGCAATCTTGCATCTGTGAAGATGGAAACTCAGCAGTACACCGACAAGGTCTGCAACAGCGTGAAGAGTGAACTGATGGAGGAGGTGCAGACTCTGAAGGGCGAGGTTCAGGGCCTGAGGGAGGAAGTGAAGGCGGAAAGGCGGCGTCACGAGGTAGTAACGTTGCAAGCAGAGAAGACAGACGAGGTTCTGGCAACAGATGCCAGAGTGTCAGATTTACTGGGGTCTGCCTGGGGTCCGTGGCAGGAAACCCCCGGGCCTCGCAGCGTCGTGTCGGAGCCAGTGGTCGCTGCAGAAGGCTGGGGACCCATTGGAACCGCTCCCTTGGGTATAGGTGGCGGCAAACTCGGACCGGTCAACCCGCCTCGTTGCCTTCCTCACCCCCTTCCTCCCCCCCGGGTGTGTTAGTTCACGGCACGCGTTCTCCACCCCGCAGCCCCTCGGCCTCCAGACATTCTGTGAAGCGTAAGCTAGCTGAGTACGACGGGAAGGTGGCCTGGGAGGCATATGTCGCCCAATTTGAAATGCTGGCATCTGCCCAGGGTTGGAGCCAGGAAGAGAAGGCCCTGCAGCTGGTAACAGCGCTAAGGGGCCCGCAGTGGAAGTGTTGGGGCATCTGCCGCCATCCCAACATGCCTCTTACACCAGCGTGGCAGAGGCTTTGAAACGCCGATTCGGGCACCACCACCAGGCCGAGGTATATCGGGCCCACTTAAAGAAGCGGACTCGTGAGCGTGGCGAGACACTGTCCCAGCTGGCGCAGGATGTGGAGGGCTGGTAAGGAGGTCGTACCCTGCAGCTGCAGAAGATATGATCGTGGTCCTGGCCCGCGATTTCTTTGTTGACGCTTTGCAGGACCAGCAGCTGCAAATCTACGTCAAGCAGGCACACCCTTAGGACTTGCAGGTGGCGCTGGCGAGGGCCTTGGAGTTCGAGGCCTTCCTGAAGGCAACCAGTGGCCTAGGGCCAGCTGCTCAGCCCTGCCGTGACCTCCGGGGCCGGAAGGCTAAAGTGGAGAAGGTAGCATTGAGGAAGGTGAGCCCGAGAACTTTCCAAGGCTTGTGTTGGGGCTGCGGTGAGGAAGGGCACAGACGTAGTCGGTGTCGGAGGGAGCGGAGAACACATCCTCTCAACCGGACGGATTTTGATGCCTTCCAGCAGTGCTGCAAGGACTGTGGCAGGTATGGTCACCATCCGATTGTATGTCCTAAGGCTAAGGAAGAGGTACAGGAGGAAAACTCGGACAGGCTGGAGAAGAGGGCCGAAACCCAGCCGTCCTCGGTTACCGGGCCCCGACTTGGGTAAGCTGCCATCGAACCGGCACAATGCAGGTGGAGGGCTCAGTAGATGGGAAGCCATGCCGCCTGACAGTGGACACTGGGGCTGAGAAGACCCTAGTGCGGCCTGATATGTTGGCCACTATGCGACTTCCAGATGCACCACAGAGACTGTGGTGTCACGGGGCATTGCGTGCAGCTCAAGGGGCCAGTGGAGGCTCGTATTGGCGTGGGCAGCACGGTGCAGCGGCTGCCGGTGTATGTGGCCGATCTGGACGAGCACTGCTTGCTGGGCCTTGATTACCTGACGCAGAGTAAGGCATGTGTCGACCTTGGACAGAAGCTGGTGAGGGTGCACGGTGAAGATGTGCCCTTGCTGCCAGAGATTGGCTGTGCAGAGGTAGTTACGGCTGAGCGACTGTACCTTGCCCCCAGGACAGAGTCTAGAATCCGGTGTCGACTGTCAAGAGTGATGTGTGGAGTAGAGGGCCTCGTGGAGCCCAAGCAAAACCTGCAGCTGGCTGATGGCGTAGCGGTTGGGCGGAGCCTTGTTGGACCAGGGGAGGGGTTAGTTACAGTGTTGGTAGCTAACTTCTCCAATAAGGACCTGAAGGTGCCAGCTGGTGCAAAGCTGGGCACGGGTGAGGAAGTGGAGCATCCAGAAGAGTCGTCGGGGAGCAAGGAGTTGGTTGGTGTGGGGCCGTTGCCTGACTTCCTCGAGGACTTGGTGCACCGGCTGTGGCGTTACCATGGGCCAGGAAGGTACTCCTGGGGCCACGGTGAAAAAGAAGACGTTAGCCCCAGTAGCGGCGATGAGGACGTGGCGGACACTGACCGAGATGAGGACGAGCATTTGGACGGTGAGGGCGATGCAGCAGACGTCAATGGTGACCATGAGCCAGGTCTTGGGACAGGAGATACCCCTCTGGGTGTCACTGCCGATCTACCGCCGCCCACACCTCCTCCAGAGCGACCCCAGCGAGAGCGAAGAAAGCCGCACTGGATGAAAGATTTTTGTGTCTCTGAGAACTGATTTTATTTAAATTTTCTGTAGTTTGTTTCAGGTTTAGATATGTCAGAGTAGACGGGTCGTCTGCTTGATAGGGGAGGATAGTGCTATGCCAGTGGGTCTTTATTTCTGTGCGAAACATGTGTTAACATGAAAAGGATGACCTGGGCATGTGTTAACACGAAGGGACCTGGGCAAACATGACACAGCTGGCGGTGAGCGGAGGAGCGGAGGAACAAGCCAAGGGGGAGTTGGGTGCTGCTCCTGTGAAGACCTCGTGTGTGCCCTTGTGACCTGATATACTTTGTGATGCCCTGTTATAAGCTGTATTGTGCAATGTGACATACTGGTTTTCCCCCTGTATTGTGCCTATAGAAAAGTGTACGGGTAAATAACTTGTGTAAATAAAGGAAAGACTGTCATTTTGTGTTTATTTCCTGCCCTGCCTCGCCACGTGGCGTTTCCCCTGTGGTGTTCTGGGATGCTGTGGTGCTCGGTGCCTCTTGGAGCTGTTCAGTGTTCACGACCCTGTGAATAGCACGCCGTCTGCCTAGCCTGCCTGGTGTTGGTGGCAGAGAGACGAGGCGGCCGGCGTAACAATATATATATATATATATATGAGACTTGCCTCTTTATCAACTAAATTTAACTCCTCTGGTTTACGGAGCCATGCTCTCCTTTGATCACGGCTCCAATCACTGCTACTACATCCCCCTCCTCGACACTTGCTGTCTACCTGACCCATCTGGAATCATCTACCCATGTTGTAACTCAACCTTCAAAAGACACACCTTCCTCTCTTCCAATATCCTCCACCCATCTCCTGCACAATCGTCTTTATTTTCTATCTCCTCCCTTATTGCAACCCTTCAGCATTATTGCCCTTCCCCCGCAGTAATACCTTTCTCCAAACCACTCCTGTTTCCTCCCACCCTCGTCCCTCCAGTTCCCACCTCTGAGGTAGCAGTTCTCTGGTACAAACTTTGCCTCCGTCTACGAGAAGACAGACAGGAAGCACTTCAACGAGGGTTTTCTCTCACTCCCTACTCCTATACTATCTTTCGCTCGACTCTCTCTCCTCTTCCCAAGTTGTCTCCAGTGTGACCATTCAACCTTTTCCTGAAAGTCGTACCAAATGTACTTATATCCAAAAGTATCAAATCAGGTAAGTCAGTGTCAAGACTGGCCTATCTGCGTGAAAGTTCGAGAGGAGGGCGAGTCAACCAGGTTGCAGCTCACCTCAGGCAGGAATATATGTCCCATAAGTGAAACGACGAGAACAACTGATCGGAGTGAGGCAGATGCAAGCAGAAGTTCATCCTTCACGCAGGCAAACATTAACATACCTGGACGAAAGCAAACTAGTTTCCAAACTTCTTTACTTGATAAAAATGGTTACTGTAGGTAATGTATCTTTAGGAATAAGTACCACCAACAGTATTGCTCCTTATAAGAATCCCCAAGATTAGTGACATTTTTATTTTAAGACTCCAAGATTCCAATGTGTAAAAAGCCAAGATCTTGGGAAAAAAGCCAGAGTGGTAATTCCGCACTGCCAGTGAATGGTAAGCCTGGCCATTCCTTGCACACGGGGTAATTGAGAAGCAAATTCAGACAGCCTGTCACACTTAATATAAGAATAACCAATGTAACAAATGGAATGAATTAATGTATCATATTATTACTTCTCCGACACCCATATATGCCCGTATTACGTGTTGATTATTTCATAATGGCTCTTCTGCAGTGAAATATTCAGCGTTTCTGTTCTTACAGACTTGATCCTCGTCACCTTCTATCTTCCTATAACCCATCCACTGTTTGTCTCCACGTCTTCCATATACTTGTACATAAAAAAACTCCTGGTTCCCTACAGGTATTCGCATTTTTTTCGCCAATGGATAACAATTGTTTCAATGAACTTCCCCCCTTCCATTCTCATTTTTAAAGCTTTTGGAATTTAGTTTCCCAACTCCAACCACCTTTCCTCATAGTTGGTGATTTTAACTGCCGCCACATTCTTTTGACTGATTCCACCATCACTTCCCGAGGTCACTCCTTGGAACACTTTCTCTCAAAGACTGACCTTGTCCTACTTAATTCAGTCTGCCCTACCCACTTGGACATGCATACCCAATTCTTTTTATGCCTTGATCTTTCTCTTTGTTCTCCTTCCCTTCATCTAGACTTACAGTGGTAGTTTTGGACCAGCTTCCTTACAATGATAATTTTCCGATTCTCCTACCTCCTACTTCATTTGTCCTGCTCCCCATCTCCCTTTGCTCGTGTTTTGACAGAGCTGGCTGAGTAACTTTACCTCTCTACTCTTCTTTCATCATCCTTCCACATCAGACATGCTTCCTTATTTCACAATCAATATCACAGACAGAGAAAGAGAGAGAGAGAGAGAGAGAGAGAGAGAGAGAGAGACATACACATAGAGACAGAGAAAGAGAGAGACAGAGAGAGAGGAAAGAGAAAAGAAAGAGAGAGAGAGGAGAGAGAGAGAGAGAGAGAGAGAGAGAGAGACAAAACAGATGCAGAAATAGGAGAGAGAAAGAAGAGAAGAGAAGAGAGAGAGATGAAAGGAGAAAGTAAGAGAGGGGGAAAGAGAAAAAGAAGAAAGAAAAGGGGAAAGGAAAGAGAAAAAGAGAGAGAAGGAAAGATAGAGAGGAGAGGAAAAGAAGGAGAGAGGGAAAGGAAAGAGAGGGGAGGGAGGAGGGCGGAAAGAGAGAGAGAGAGAGAGAGAGGAGAGAAGAGAGAAGAGAAGGAGAGAGAGAGAGAGAGAAGAAAGAAGAAGAGGGGGCTAAGGATAAAAAAAAAGGAGAGATAGGGAAAGGGGAACGAAAAGAAGAGAGGGGGCGATAATGAAAAAAAGAGGGGAAAAGAGAGGGGAAAGAGGAAGAAGAAGGGAAGAAGAGAGAAGGGGGGGGGATGAAGAGAAAGAGAGAGAGAGAGAGGAGAGAAAGAAGATAAAAGAAGAGAGAGAGAGGAGAGAGGAGGGAGAGGAAGAGAGAGAGAGAGGAGGAGAGAGAGAAAAGGGGGGGGGGGGAGTGAGAGAGAATGAGAGAGAAAAAAAATAGAGAGGAGAAAGAGAGACAGACGAAAGAGAGAGAGCGAGAGATGAGAGAGGAGAGAGAGAGAGAGGAATGAGGGCGAGAGAGATGACCTCTGGAGAGAGAGAAAGAGAGAGAGAGAGAGAGATAAAGGAGAGAGAGACCGAGAGAGAGAAATGGGGAGAGAGAAAGAGAGAGAGAGAGGAGCAGAGAGACTTGCAGAAGGAAAGACAGAGAGGGGGAAGGAAAGACGAGAGAGAGGGAGAGAGAGAGAGAGAGAGAGAGAAAGAGTGACGAGAGAGCGAGAGAGATGAGAGACGGGAGTAGAGACGAGAGCGAGAGATACATAACATACCCATAGAGACAGAGAAAGAGGATAGAGAGAGGAGAGAGAAAGAAGAAAGAGAAAAGAAAGACAGAAAGAGAGAAGAGAGAGAGAGAGAGAGAGAGAGAGAGAGATGCCGAGACGCCAAGAGAGAGGAGAGAGCGAGAGGAGGAGCGAGAGAGAGAGAGAGAGAGAGAGAGAGACGAGAGTGTGAGAGAGGGAGGAATGAGAGAGAGATTGAGAGAGAGAGAGAGAGAGACAGAGAGAGAGAGAGAGGGGGGGAAAATAGAGAAAAAAAAAAAAGAGTGAAAAAAGGAAAGATAGATAGATAGAGAGAGAGAGAGAGAGGAAGAGATGATGAATGAGAGACGAGAGAGAGAGGGAGAAAGATAGATAGGAACATATACATAGAGAGAGAGAGAGAGAGAGAGAGATGGAGAGACGTGGAGACCGATGGAGAGAGAAAGCTCGACGAGAGAAGAGAGAGAGAGAGAGATAGAGAGACAGAGAGAAAGAGAGAGAGAGAGAGAAAGGAGAGAGAGAGGAGGAGACAGAGAGGAGGAGAGAGAGAGGAGGAGAGAGAGGGAGAGAAAGAGAGAGAGAGAGATAGATAGAGAGAGAGAGAAGAGAGAGAGAGAGAGAGATGGAGAGAGAGGAGAGAGAGAGAGGGAGAGAGAGAAGGAGGACGGAAGAGAGAGAGAGGAGAGAAGAGAGAAGAGAGGAGGAGAGAGAGCTGTGTAGACGAAGAGAGAGAGAGATGAGAGAGAGAGAGAGAGAGACAGAGAGAGAGAAGAGAGAGAGAGAAGAGAGAAGAGAGAGAGAGAAGAGACAGAGAGAGGAGAGAGAGAGAGAGAGAGAGAGGAGAAGAGAGAGAAGAGGAGAGAGAGAGGAGAGAGAAAGAGAGTGACGAGAAAGATTGAGAGAGAGACGAGGAGCGGAGAGAGAGAGAGACGAGAGAGAAAGACGAGAGAGAGAGAGGAGAGGAGGAGATGTAGAGAGATGAGAGAGAGAAGAAGAGGAGAGAGAGGGAAATATAATCTATATCTATTATATATATATATATATATATATAGATATATTATATATCGATATATTATGTAAAAAAGAGAGAGAGAGACCGAGAGAGAGAGGGGAATGAGAGAGGGATGGAGAGAGAGAGAGAGGATGAGAGAGAGAGGAGAGAGAGACGGAGAGGAGAGGAGAGTAGGAGGGAGGAGCGAAGAGCAGAGCGGGAGAGGAGAGAAGAGCGATGAGGAGACGAGATGACAGGGAGGGGGGGGGGGGGGTGAGAGACGAGAGAGAGAGAGAGAGAGAGTAGAGAGAGATTTGAGACAGAGAAGAAGAGAAAGAGAGAAAGAGAGAGAGAGAGACAGAGAGAGAGAGAACCTTCTATGAGAGCGGAGAAGATGAGAAGACGAGACGAGAGAGACGAGAGAGAGAGAGGAGGGGGGGGGGGGAGGGAGAGTGAGGG